>NC_137840.1:10705000-11305000 GCF_948465745.1 Chenopodium album
CGGGTTTGGTTTTGGGGAGACATTTTTAGGTGTCTACAAGTGTCCACCGTGGCACGGTACAGTACACCATGTCACAGTATGGGAATACGCGGAAATAGGTACCGTGTCATGGCAACAGGTACCGTGCCACGGTGGAATTTGACGCGAAAAAGATTCAAAAATGGCACCGTGACACGATGTACAGTACCGTGTCACGGCATCAGGCACCGTCAGACGGGGCACACTCCCGTGACACGGTGCTTTTGCACTGTGCGCGGTGACGTTTTTAAAATCATCATAACTTTTGATCAGTTAATCGGAATAAGGCATATAATATATCATTGGAAATTTTATCAAGTCTACTTTCCAACCCAATTAGAATCAGGTCAAAATAATTTGTAGATTTTAATATATGGCCTTTTTAGTGGAAGGCTGTCGGTTTTGGGCCGAGTTTAGTGTTTTGCTCATATCTTTTTCGTTATAGCTCGGAATTAGGCTTATGATATATGGTTGGAAAGCTTATTTCAAGGCCTATCCAACAAGATAATAATTGGATCAAAATTGTATAGCCATAAAATCAGTTTCTCTCGGTTTTGCGATGTGGACACGAAAAGAATTATTTTGGGTTTAAAGGCACGAAAAGAGGAAAATAAGTTATGGTTTGGGGAAATTGGATAGGAGTTGGGTTGGTTTTATGAAATGGAAATATGGGTTTAAGCACTTCAAGATTAAATACTCAACCCGACCAATAATGGCGGTGAAAGGTTGTTCATCATCGGGTTTGGTTTTGGGGAGATATTTTTAGGTGTCTACAAGGAGTCTATTTATTAGTGTACAACTTAAAATTATTTCATTTTTTAAGGATAAATTGATAGGTTGTATTTGTAATATAGAAGCTTCAATTATTTAAATTTCAAAATCTACTAAATATAATAGCTCAAAAAAAAAATGACATCATCATGCATTTAGGCTGGAAAATTTTTATTATGGGAGTGACATATGGACAGTGATGACATCAGCAAAGTTTTGTTTTAGTAATAATTAATAGATTAAAATAATATACTTCACAATCTAATAGTACTACGTAGACTTGTCAATTATGGTCGGGTCATGAATCATCTTGGATTGGTTCATTTCAGGTTACGAGTTAAGAAATATTCAACCTTTGCCCAAAGTTTTGGGTTCGGGTCAACCCAATGGGTTTTGAACATTTATTTTATTTAATTTATTTTTTGTTAATTTTTTTTAATGTATTAAATCGAACATTACTACATAACAAATCGTCACAAAAGCACATTAATTCGTAACTAATTTTGTATCAATGATATATTTTTAAATTTGACATAAAGATTAAAAATTTATCTAAAAATTCAATAAACAACCCGTACATCGCACGGGGCATAAAACTAGTACTGGTATATAGTACCTTTTTTCACCTACAAGCTACTCCCTCCATTTTTATATACTTGCTCCACTTTTCATTTGCGGCCGTTTTTAAATACTAGCTCCATTTCCTTATTGGAAAGCTTTTACAATATTTAATTAATTTATCTCACCTAATGGTCCCAAATGGTCCCAACATATATTATCTCTCCTCCAATTCTCTCCATAATTTTTTATTCTTCCACCAACCCCACTAGCTCCATATTTTATTACTTTCACTAATTTCTCCTAAAACTCCGCAAGGAGAAATGAAGCAAGTATTTAAAAACGGAGGGAGTAAGTACAAACAAAACCTTGAAGTATAAAAAAATACTCCGTAAATAAATAAAAATAAAATAAAAAAAATAAAATGAATTGTTTCACTCTTCCCCCTCTCTCTCCTCCCCTGTGTGCTGTAAATTCGCAAAACTATTTATTTCACTTCTTCTTCCTCCTCCATTTTTGCATTCTTCAATCTCCAGAAATTTAAACTCACCACTTCTTCCCTCTCTTTTGCTTCTCTCTCTTCAGGTAAGGCCCTTTTTTTTTTTTTTTTTTTTTTTATTATTATTATGGATATCATTTTCTTTTTCCCCTCTTTGTTGATATTATATTCTATGTTGCATTTTGTTTCTTGGCACAATTTTTTATATTATTTTTAACATTAACAATAAATTTATGTCATTGGTCAATAATCCACTGTTCTGGGTCTTTCATTTTTGGCTCCATTAATTTCTTGCTAATATTATTATTATTATTTTTTTTAAAATCTAATTTTTTTAAGAATTTGATTTCAAGTCTTAATTTCATCTTTTGCGACTTTGATCAACTAGTTTAATTATTGTCCACATTCTTTATTTATTAGAATCGCTTATACGAATATGTTAATGGGCTTTATTTTTTAATTTGATATAAATAATAAAGTATTAAAAAAAAACTCAGTTGATTATTTCTTGAAAATTATTTTACTGAATTTTCAGGAAAGTTATTGAAAATTTGTTGGTGTACAATGAATTTGGAAATGGGAATATTCGGATATTCCTATATGGATTTTGGCTGTTATGTTGGCTTGGAATGAAGGGCTCTAATGTTTGATTGAAGATATGAAGTATAATATATAAATGATTAAATCGATGGGATAATGTTAATTTCTGTTGCTACTTGATGATAGTGACATAAATTTCTGTAAAGTATTGGTTGGTTTGTAGTTTATTCGGAAATGACATTAAAGTCGTTCATTTCATGCTTGTTATGTGGGATATTAGGCAGTGTTGGTAGTTGGTATTCCTATTTGTAAAATCAGTCTGGACTACTCGAAAAGAGAAGGCGAGTTTGAATTATCGGTCTGATCAGTATTACACTTCTTAGTGTGGGACAACTTACATGTGCGATGCGCACACATATTATTCTTACTGAGTGTAGGACAATTTACATTTGGAGTCTTAATACTTTAGCTTACCTTTTAGCTTCATTTAGTGGGTATATTAATACTGTGATAAACAATGTGCAAGGCCAAAGGTCATGCAGGTAATGACAATAAAGTATTTTATGATGAGACCATCAAGTTGATAATTGTTTATTGTGTGGTGGTGAAAGTGATTCATCAAAAATAGAAAGTGATTGTGATTTTTTATTTTTTATTTTGGCTGATTACATTGAGCAGTTGGGTTTGAATGCTTATTTCACAGTATCGTTTGTTGAGCAGCTATTAAAAGGGTTCTTTCGTGCTCTGTAGTACCGGGTATTGAGCTATAGTAATCTTGATATTGTTTTAATCTTGTCCCAGATATGGATACTTCTGCTGGTCAAGGACTCTACCCGCTGCACCACTGCAAAACTCTTCATTTGGTGTGTTAAACTTGTATTCTTTCCTTCTATTTTCTTGTATTTCTCTCCTTAGGTATGAGAAGATTTGTATGAGGAGATTTAAATGGGCTGATTCTTGTATTTGATGAATGGATGTATGATTTTTACAGGTAAGGCATGCACAAGGATATCATAATGTTGCAGGAGAGAAAGATGTTAAGGCATACTTATCCTATGACTATCTTGATGCTAGCCTAACTTCTCGTGGATGGGAGCAGGTTGCATATCGAATTTATTAATGTTCTTCTTTCACCCCTTATCTATGCTGTTAAATACGGAGTAAAATTTAAACATCATGGTATGAAATTGTTTTTTTTTTTTTTTTTTATTAATCTTTTTCCCCTTTGGCGTAACAGGTGGATAATTTGCGGAAACATGTCCAAGGAAGTGGACTATCCAAGAAAATTGATTTAGTAATCACATCTCCTTTGACAAGGTATGCATCTACTGAAATTTGAAAGTTAATTATGTTCAATTCCGTGTACTTTTTCATGTAAGCTTTGAGAATTTGCTTGTAACGTTACTGTAATACTGTGCTAAATATCTCTGTTAATGAGCCAATTTTGATGAGGGTGTGAGCATCTTTGCAAAATTGTCTTTAGCTTCATACATTAGTTAATGAGAACAGGGACAATCCATACCCTATGTGATAAGCTGGTTTTTATCTGATGGAATCCCAAAGGGACTTGCCTTCATCCTTTCCTCAGGTGCAGTACTACTGCAAAGGGTAAGAGAATGTAGATAAGCGTAAGAAAAGGAGGGACAGAGTTACGGACTGCATTCTCTCAAGATTTCATGAAATCATGAATACATAAATTACAAAAGTGAAGTGTCCAATGAGTTTGATTTTTTATTTATCATTCACGGTTACCAGTTCAATAATCATACTCCAAATTTATCTTGAGTCCTGTCTCACGGGCTCTTGCGATTCTTTGTAGGACCATACAAACTGCAGTAGGAGTTTTTGGAGGTGGTAGCTATAATGATGGTGTAGATGTTGCACCCTTGATGGTGGCAGACGCAGGGAACAGTGGCCGACCTGCAATTTCAAGCTTTGGCTGCCCTCCTTTTCTAGCAGTTGAATCTTGTCGAGAACACTTGGTATGTCATCTAATCCTTAGGTGGAAGAATTATTGCTGAATTAAAAAAGTTTCGTGCACAAAATTTTATATATCTCTTTATTATTTTATATTTTGACAAGATGTGGCATTTAAACTGAGATGACACCAGGGCTTACAGGATATTAAATATCACCCTTTGCCTCCCCTTTGGATATATGATTCCAGATTGTTAATTGTGGTTAGCTAAACTTTTATATGTCATCAAATAAGTTCTTGTATCTTACTATCCTACCCTTAAATGGGTGGTGAAGTTTAAAAAGGTTAAACTTTTGCAGCTTCAAAGTATCGTTTTTTGAAGCTTTGAAATAAGAATTGATTTGCAGAACTGATAAAATATTATCTAACTTCCTAGGAATTCTAGCTTTTTGTTTAATAAAGTAAAAAAGAATATCAATTCTCTTTGCATCAGAATAACTAAACCCATACACATTATTTTAAATATGTGCTAAAAATTGGTGGGTTGTTGAAAGTTATATGAAGAGTCTTTATATAAAAGCTAACGGAGTTTCTAAATTATATACAATTGATAGATAAGCAAGCCAATATAGTCTCTGATTCAATCACAAAAGACTTAGATAAATCAAAGCTTCTTAGATTCAAACCGTGTTGATACTACAATTCAGTAGTTAAATTGATAAATTATCACCGCTATTAGTTGGCTATGTAGTTTGTAGATCACTAAAAACTTATTATCTTGCAAAGATAAATCAACCCTAATAAACTTGTATCGCTAGATCAATTTATACACTTGAGACCGCTAAGATGAGCTGCACACTCCTAGTATTCTCAAGTTATTTGCTCCAAACAACAATCGTTGTCTATCATAATTCCATCACCCGAAACCTATAACTATGATCACAATCACAAATAGTTAAATTGTATGAACAAACAAAAAAATTGTAAATAACTTAAGAGGTCCGTTTGCCTGTTTGAGAACTAGAATTTCATTTGAAATTCTAGATATGACCCAATTAACTTGTTTGCAAGTACTTAGAATTTAGAAGTGGATTTGGCTCAAACCCAACCCTCTAAGCAACTATGTCCATTTTAATGAATTTTAAATCCGAGAAAATATGTCATTTTAAAGTCTTGAAAATTTCCTTTTTTTTAATGCTACTCTTTTACTCTCCTTTTCTCTCTCTCTTATCCACTACCATTAATGGAAGAGCAAATTCCTTGAAAAAGTCACTATTATGTGATTGTCTTGTGATTATGCTCGATTTTTTTTTTTTTTTTTTTTTTTTTTTTGCCTTCATGTGTCTCTCATTCCTTTGTCATACTTATTCCTCTTGAATGATAATCTATTTCTTCTATCCTCCATTAAATCTTGAAGCTAATTGTTCAAACTTAGTCAAGTATAAATAATAGCACATCTTCCGATTACCTTGAAGAAAAATTGAGATCATTGATATTGGCCTCAACGATGACAATGAAGATGACGAGAAGTCTTGAGGAGAGAGCAATAAAATTAGGGTTAAAAAATCAAAACTCAAACTTGGTGTTGAACAACACCTATTCAACATTTTAATTAATTTGGGTGAAGAAATAAAATAACATTGTTTCATACTTAGCTTAGGGAGTATGAAAAAATTTAAATGTTTTTAACTCGAGAATTTTAATTGCATATTTCTCCCAAACATTTTAGCGGAATTGGAAATCCTTGAATCTAGATTCTAGTATTTTTAAAACATGATATTTGGAATTGAATCCCAGAATTAAAATCTAGAACTAAATTCTTTCATTTCAAATGAATTCAAGGTTTCCAAACCTTACCTAAAGTTCTTTCATGTGAACTAAAATGAACCTTAGATAATACTTATTCCGTCCTAAATTGCTCGCAACGTTTTGACTTTTTGAACTATTCACCTCACTATGACTTTTTTTTTTTTTTTTTTTTTCATATATACAAAATGAAATTTAGTATGTAACTTGTTGGGTCTATCCTAATATATATTATCCAAATAAAAATCCTCTATAGTTTTTACTAATAAAAAATTAAAGGTGATGGTCAACGTTGTCTCCAGTCAAAATGTCCTTAGTACTTCTTTTGTTTTTAAATACTTTGCTCTATTTTTCCATGCACGGAGATTTAGGAGAATATGGAGAAAGTAATAAAATATGGAAGCTGTGGGGTAGGTGGAAGAATAAAAAATTGTAAAAAGTAAAAGTATGAAGAGAATTGGAGGAGAGAGAATATGAAATTAATATATTATTTATGTTGGGTCCACTAGGTGAGAGAAATGAATTAAATATTGTAAAAGCTTTTTAAATAAGGAAATGGAACAAGTATTTAAATATGACCGGAAATGGAAAGTAGAGCAAGTATTTAAAGACGGAGGGAGTATGTTGGGACATAAGGAGTATATACGTACAAGAAAGAATCAAGATATAATAACGAGGACTATATAATAAAAAGTAAGGAAGGAATAAATTCATTGATTAGATACACTCTAATGTAGGCTTTGCCTCAACCATCATCGTTGCTTGTGTCTCCTTCAATTACTTTTCAGTCTCATTGTCTCATATTAAACTCAAATCATATGTCCAATCTCAAAAATTTATTTATTTGTGTATTATGGGCTTGTTTCTCGAGGAAATGGGACATTTTATTATCGAAATACCCAAACAAAAACATGACCAGAAAGAGATTAAATTCCCCTACTAATTTTCTCATCCTATTCGAATTAATCATGGATCTTTTGCTTTCAGGAATCATCTTCTAATGGGAGTTAAGTTAGGATGTAGCAACATTGGATGGTAATGTCCAAGAGTGAGGGTTATTAAGTGTTTTAAGTTGATCCTACTTAGGAATGGATGTATTGACCAAAATATGACGTATGTTAGGGGTTTTTGCTTGATTAATATACCTTTATGGGGTTTCAAAAAAAAAAAAAAAAAA
The DNA here is from genome assembly GCF_948465745.1 of Chenopodium album. Taxonomy (NCBI): domain Eukaryota; kingdom Viridiplantae; phylum Streptophyta; class Magnoliopsida; order Caryophyllales; family Amaranthaceae; genus Chenopodium; species Chenopodium album. Next base: position 10,712,288 of record NC_137840.1, read on the forward strand.
AAAAAAAAAAAAACCTTTATGGTTTAAGGACATATTCTATTGGATAACTATTAGGCTTATTAGGAAGAGGATCTTATTATTGGGAAAGTAGCCAAGTTACATATGTTTGAGATCATGTTTGGGAACATATTATAGAATGAAACTACTCTTTCCTTCTCTTAAAAACGTGCTTATATTTCTACTAGGGGGTTTTGTTTTGTTTATTTTGATGTGCTATTTGTTGACGTCCTTTTTCTTTCTTTTTTGTACTATTGATGCCTTTTGACCTTAAATTTCCCACCACACTTTTTCTCTCTCTTCATTAATTCCCAACTAATTATTCTTTCTTTCTCTCTATCTTTCTCTTCAACCCCACATGCACAATTGTATTTTCAATTATGGGATTTAAGGAGTCTCTAATTTTCTTAATTCTCGTGATAAAACTCAAGCAGACACGTAATTAAGAGACAAAGGGAGTATAAGTGAAGATGTTGAAGGAAATTTGAAGTGGCAGACATCAAAAATAAAGCAAGGGATATTTGATTATATTGATTTGAGCATGTAGGGGTAGACTAAAAGATGCATTGGTGATAAAAGTAGAGAGTTTCTTTGTGGAAGCTGATGGAAACCAAAGATGACTCGTGTGGAGGGTGTTAGATATGATATTTTGGGCTTACAAGAACACATAGCACATGATATTAAGGCATGATGGGAGGGGATCTTGGTTGATAAGTACATGGGATAATACTTTGGTTCATGTTTTGACCCCATCTTGGGATCAAGACTGATATTGTTGTTTTATTTTGCTATTAGAGTTCCTTGTTCATTGTTGAAGATAGAAGGAATAATGAAATGGATGTTCAATTCCTTACTGAGTTGCTCCTCGCTAATATCTTCTTATCATTTCATTATCTAGCCTCCATGTTGGACTTAGATAAAAATGGGGTGTGAACTCCTTAGTTGACATTTATCCTTCTTTCTGGAGAAGGGCCAAGAATCAGTTGGCCTGTGCTTATTCACATGTGATGCTTGCAAAAGACTTTTAGTTGGGATGCTACATTGTATGCTATTTTCTGTTGTAAACAGCTACGACATAGATAAAGTAAAATAGTAAAACTAACACAAAATAATTCTGCAAATAAAGAGACATAACTTAATAACATACAGCAAAATCCCAAAATAATAATTCTATTTACCAAAAAAAAATAAAAAAAATAAAAAAAATCACACAATAATAAATATATTATAACTGCAAGACTAAACTTTGGGAATAAATATATAGTAATCCTTCTGATTTGATGACCATCTGCTATAAGCTTTAAACATAGATAACTTGTGGTTTAAACGTGCTTCTCAATGCCTAAGAATCTGAGATTGATATGATTGCTGTTTTAGAGCAATTTACATTTGTTTTGAGGTTTACTTGTAGGGGTTTGTGGGACTCACAATGTTTACTAGGTTCTCTTGTTTACATGGTTGAACTGTAAATCATATAAAAGTTAATGTATGTTGTAGGCTCTCTTATAGGAGGAGTTAATCCCAGAATTTGCCATTTGACAGCAGAATGCCACTATAAAACTTTAGTGCCTCATTCTTTGCTTATTACTAATATGATTGTGCTTCTCTGTGCAATCTATGATGACTTATGCTCCCTATTTTTGTTTGCAGGGAGTCCATCCATGTGACAAGAGGAGGACTAAGAGCGAATACGAAACTCTCTTTCCTGCAATTGATTTCTCATTGGTAAGTTCGAAATACCGAGGTTTTGGTTATGATTATATGAGAATCAATTGCTTGTTTGTATTTTCTTATATGATTATGGTACAACTCCCTACTTTCGTGCGTGCTATTTTTCTTTAATGCGAAATATCTGAACTTTAGATTGAAAATGAAGACATATTGTGGAAGGAGGATGTAAGGGAAACAGATGAAGAACTTGCAGAAAGAGGAATGAAGTTCTTGAAATGGTATTGTTTGCTCATGATTTTATAAAACTGGTGACTCTGCTTTACTTAACATATTAATTACTATCTCATCTGTGATTAAGGCTATGGACCCGGAGTGAGAAGGAGATTGCTATTGTCAGCCATAGTGGCTTTCTGTTTCACACACTCAGTGCTTTTGGAAATGATTGTCATCAAGTGGTGAAAGATGAAATTTGTACACAGTAAGTGCTGTACTGCCTCCCCAAACTGTTTGATGATGTACTTTAAATTTTGTATAGCTTAGAGAATTTTTGTTATATTTGACCTTCTAGCTTAGAAACTAAACAATTTCAAAACTACTTGTAATTCATACTCACTTTGTTTCAGAATAATTAACACAATAAACTTGGCGCATATGCCAATGCATTAGTCTGACCATAAATGTATATAATATACATGTTAGTGAAAAATATAAAAAAATTTTAATATTATGATACTTTATTTAAGCACTTATTCAACAAAGTATTTCATGATAAAATTTGTTTTAATACGTTACAAAAAAAATCATTCTAGGACGGAGAGAGTAACTTGTTATTGTATTATACTGTGGATTGATTACTTTTTACAAATTCAAGATATAGCTTATACTTGCCATGCAAATTATGAATTCTTTTTTACAATGACCGAAAACTGACATTGGTAACAAATAGGTTCACAGCATTACCTTTTGTAAAATTGATACAAGTCCTGATTTTTCTTGAAAACCTTGTGAGCATATTGCTTATCCCCGCATTGTAACTGCATTTCCATCTAGTCACCAAGTTTCTATATTCTGCTAAATTAGATTTTAGTTTGTTATGGTCAACAGCTGAATTTTCTTCCTGATATTTTCAGCTTTGCTAACTGTGAACTGCGCTCAATGGTTTTCGTGGACAAAAGGTGGGTCTATATTAACATTTGTTTGAGCATTGTTCCACAACAACCCTTCAACTCATTGTGTTTATGGTTACGTTATATCTTTTGCAGTATGGCGAGTTCTGATTCATCAGAGACGAACTTCCCTGGTAAAATTCCAAATGGACCAGATCTTCCTAGTGATGCTGCAGATGAGAAGCTCACATAAAAGTAAATCCAAAGTCAATACAACACTATATATGATTTGTTGACAGGAAGAACTGTCTAGTTTGCTTGATTGATTGAATATTGATCACCAACACTTTATCTTCCCTTCATTTTTAGATTTGAAACTGTGGCAAGTAGCCAAGTAATACTCAGTATTCTGGAACATTTTCAGCTGGAGTACTGGAGGTCTGAAGCATATAGTCGCCGAAATTTGGTTATAATGAATAATTACAGAATTGTAATCAACCCAGCAAACTGGGTATAAAAACAGGTTATATTCTTTGTCATGATCTGACATCGTGACATATTTGGAACATTTTTTTTAATGTGTAATTTGCCTTAACAATTACTAGAACTTGATTTTTCATCTTCTCTTACAATTTTGAAAGTGAGTGTACGCTTTCACCACTGCCGATGAAGGGCCATGTTTTCTTATCAAATAAGCTAATAATCGCGATAGTGATTTTATTAATGAAACCTCAACTGATGCACATTAGACCTTTAAATATTATGAAGTACTATCATTGGCGCCATTATATTGAGAAAATGAGAATCAATAATCATTCAAGTAAGCACGATTTTGAATAATTGGTTAAAGTGTACTAAAATGATTGGAAATTGGAATAGCATAGCATCTACGTAGTAGTACGAAGTAACATGGTAATAGAAGGTAGTGCGGCGCCGTGCCTAAGCAAGACATCAGACATGCTTGAAAGTTGAAAGTTGAAACCGTCCACTTTTAGTTTTTTTTTTTTTAATATTTGAGCACTTGTATACTTTTATCATTGATTTCGGACTAGTTTAGACAGCATCAAGACAACAATCTATTATGAGTTATTGAGAGTGAAGGATAGTTCAAGTGATTAGAACTTTCTCTCAATTTTAGAATATCCTAGGATCGTTTCTTACCCCTCTTGTGGCTCTTTAAACAACAACAACAATAAATAAATAAATTAATTAATTAATAAATAAAACTTAGATGTTAGAATACATATTTTGCTATATACGGACACCTTCCATATTTTTTACGTGAGCTAATTATTTAAAGAGGTCATTTTGCATATCTAAAGTAGACTAGTAGACTTATTGTGATAGTAGGAAATTTCATGTGTTTGATTTCACTTTTAGAATTTTAAACAATTATGTGAATGTTACTCAAAATTAAGTTGTCTTTATTAATGGATTGGGAGGGACGAATCCATTATGAAACACATGAATTCAATGTTAGGATTAATTCCTTGAATATACTTAATCCTCATATTAAATTAATCGGTAAAACATAATTGCGGAAGCGCACTTGATTCCATGTCAATTGATCGTGCCCCTTCTTGATTATGCGTCTTCTAGCAGATACACACGCTAGGGTTTCTCTCTATTGATGGGATATAACTGAGAGTCTATTGTGTGTACTACTAGGGACCATAATTCTAGATGTCTATTTAATATTTATATATATAGACACCCTTCCCTAATTCGCCCATCATGCATTAGAAAAGATCCGACGGTCTCTACACATAAAACTAAACCCATACTCTATAAAAGACGTAACAAGCCCAATAATAATAATAACTTAAATGGATCACTTGAATTTTGGGCTAAACTACATGACAACGTATAAAGACAATCAATACCGTATAGTCCACATGCATTATTATTGTATTTAGGTTCATAAATTTTTGACAGGTGAGTTGGGGGGAAAAATTTTAAGATGCACCATGGTGCACCTAGAAATAGATGCACCACGCCTATACTTTTGAACAATTAGTAAAAAAAATCTGAACAATTGTAAATTTTGAACATGTAGTAGAAACATCTGAACATCGCAAATTTTGAACATTTAGTTAAAAATCTGAACAATTGCAATGCATCATGCCTATACTTTTGAACATTTAGTAAAAAAATCTGAACAATCGAGAATTTTGAACATTTAGTTAAAAAATCTAAACATCGCCATTTTTGAACATTTAGTAAAAAAATCTGAACAATCGCAATGCAGCACACCTATAATTTTGAACTTTTAGTACAAAAATATGAACAATAACAAAATTTGAACATATAGTAAAAAAATCTGAACAATCGCAAATTTTGAATTATTACGAGTCAGACAAATTTTGAACTAACTCGTAATAATTCAATAGTTTTGTAATATAAACTGAACATTTAATGTATACAAAATGAACATTTCTTAATAAAATATGAACATAAAAATTGCATGTTTATGTTCAATTATTGTGACGTGTTCATATTTTTTTTACTAAATATTCATTTTTTGCAAAATGTTCAATTTTTTTATTAAATGTTCAAAAGTATATTCGTGGTGCACCTATTTCTAGTTGAACCATGGTGCACATAATACTAATTGGAGTTGGGGTGACAATTTGGGTAATTGGGTCGGGTTCGCTGAGAACGGGTTAGGTCTATTTTAAAATTGAATCATGCTAAACTATTATGTCCAAATGAGTCAAAATCGAAATCGGATTTTTTTTCAAGGTTAAATTGGATACGATCAGAGAGATCAGTTTTTAACACCTTTACAAGTGGTTTAATTGAAACCATTCTCGTGATTATAACTTGTAGTTCAATATTTCAAAACAGGGAACATGGCATTATTCTTATGATTTTGAGTCATCTATCTTTAGATTCTTAGGTTCTAAATTCATACTTCAATACTTTAAAAGTGAGGAACATGACTTTATTCTTATGATCTTGAGTCGTCTTCTTTGGATTCTTAAGTTCAAACTCTACCCCTTGTGGATATGAATATAACCAACCTCCGCTCTCAAATAGTTACAACGTTTTAACTTTCACGCTTGTTAATGTATAGTTTTAATCACTTTTACCTCCAATCATGGATAAACAAAGAAAATAAAATTAATAATGTGAATATATTAATGGAGAAAAATCTAGCTAGATTTCACAAAACTAAATTTTGCCTAATATATAAATCAACAAAGGTGGAGAAAGTAAATAGTGCAAATTTTGTGTTAGAAATTTGATGTGTTTGATTTCACTTTATGTTAGAATTTTAAACAATAATGCAATTATGTGAATCATACCCAAATTTAAGTTGTCTTTACTCTTTATTAATGGATTGGTAGGGACAAATCCACTATGAAACAGATGAGTTCAATTCAATGAATTTGTCAATATGGGATTGTTAGGGACAAGTGCACTCTTTAACAGGTGTTTAAAGGTGTCAATTCAAGTATTTAGGCCGGGTTTGATGAGATCGGGTTGGGTATATTTTAAAGTTGACTTATGTTAAATTATTGTGTCCATACAAGTCAAAATTGAAATTAGAAGGGTCAGATTGGATTTGGTTACTCCCTCTGTGTTTTTTTTTAAGTGATACACTTTGACCGGCACATAGTTTTAGGCAATTTAATTGACTTAAATAAAATAAGAGGTAAGTGGGGTAGTGGAGTATTAAAAAATTGTTAAAGAAAGATAGTGGGGTTAATAGTTTATTGAAAAGTAATGAATGTGAGAGGAAAGATATAATAAAAAAAGTAGTAGTGGGTTTGGGTGGGGACCATGAAAGGAGAGAGATATAATATTTTAATGTATTTTTTGCCAAAAAAGGAAGTTTATCACTTAAAAAAACACGGCCGGAAATGGAAAGTGTATCACTTAAAAAAACACAAAGGGAGTAATAAAGTCAATTTTTAACAACTCTACAAGTGAGTTTAATTGAAATATTTCTCATGATTACTCTTACCATGTTTAAATAAATGAAACGTTTCTCATGTGTATGTCTGCCAATGCTAAACTTTCACTAAAAATATCTTTAATTATCAATAATTTAAAATTTATAGCATTAGTCAAATTGAATTAGATGAATAGTGCAAAAAGTCAAAACATTTCATTTATTTAGACATATAGAGAATATAATTTATACTTCAATAATTTCAAAACAAGGAACATGACTTTATTCTTATGATCTTGAGGGTCTGTTCTCTTCCGTTGAAATTCAGTTCAGTTCAGTTCAGTTCAGTTCAGTTCAGCTCAGTTCAGCTCAGTTCAGTTCAGTTCTTAATTTATGTCTAATGATATTGCTAATGATATAAAGCCAAATTTCATTCTTTTAAGCTCTTATTACAACAACAATCATTCTTTTAAGCTCTTATTACAACAACAATCTAATGATATTGCTAATGATATAAAGCCAAATTTCATTCTTTTAAGCTCTTATTACTACAACAACAACAACAACAACAACAACAACAACAACAACAACAACAACAACAACAACAACAAACAACAACAACAACAACAACAACAACAACAACAAACAACAACAACAACAACAACAACAACAACAACAACAACAACAACAACAACAACAACAACAACAAACAACAAACAACAACAACAACAACAACAACAACAAACAACAACAACAACAACAACAACAACAACAACAACAACAACAACAACAAAAACAACAACAACAACAACAAACAACAACAACAACAAACAAACGAACAAACAACAACAACAACAACAACAACAACAATAATAATCAATAAGTAATAAATAATAATAATAATAATAATAATAATAATAATAATAATAATAATAATAATCATCATCAATAAATAATAATAATAATAATAATAATAATAATAATAATAATAATAATAATAATAATAATTTGGGGTTAGATACTAGTTAGATACATGTATTAATTAAAACATTATTTCACCAAAAAAAATAAATAATTAAAACATTAAAGAGAGTGGGTTAGGGTGTTGGACTGTTGGGTCGTTGCCTCTGTTAGCTTTTCGTGTTTTTTTCTTTTTTTTTTTTTAAAAATATTTTTTTTAAATTTGTTTAAATGGGTTAGATACATGTAAGTGTTTTGTGTTCTTTTGTCATAATACTATTTTATTTTTAAATTAAATATTATATGTGTTTAAAATGTTTAGAGGTTTCAAGTTTTTAATATATTTTCCATAAATTTTATAATTATATAGTATATTTTTCGGTAATATTTTAATATGTACATTTGTATATACACATATGTATAGTAATAAATAATCAATAAATAATCAGAGATCACTAATCCGTAGTTAAAAATCACTAATTAATAAGTTCAGTTCAGTTCAGTTCAGCTCAGTTCAGTTTAGTTCAATTCAGTCAATCAGAACAGGCCCTCAGTCATCATCTTTAGATTCCTAATAACTAAATACATACTTCAATACTTCAAAATGAGGAACATGACTTTATTCTTAGATCTCGAGTCATCTTCTTTAGAGAGTGGGGAAAGTTTATGTTCTCAAGTTATAATGGTTTGACTTTCACGCTTGTCAATGAATAATTTTAATCATTTTTTTTATCTAATTATAGATTTTATTAAAAAAAAAAAAAAACATTAATATTGTGAAACTGTCAATTGAAATGAATCCAATTCAATCCACATAACTCTATATTGCCTAATATATAAATCAACAAAGGTAGTACAAATGGAAGAATATAAATAGTGCAAATTTTCAAACATTGCAACTAAAACCAAACAAAGGAATATATATATATATATATATATATATATATATATATATATATATATATATATATATATATATATATATATATTATTTAGCTTTGTAAGTTGTAACAATCTAATTTTACCATAGTGGATAAGAATAAGAGGAGCCCCCCATTTATCTCCTAGATAAACATTTTTTGTTTTTCGGATGGCACTATCGTAAATATTTGCACAAAAACATGTGACACATCAGTTGGAAAATGCTAAATTGCTTACATGTGGATAAAGTAAACACATGTGTCAGATTAAACCTGCAAGGTGGGTCTTAACGGCAGTTAAGCCTCTTTTTATGAACGTTTCATCATTGTTAACCATGGTTAGTTACAGGGCTGCAAGTGACCACTTTTTTTGAAGTTTTGTTCAACAATCAGAGGGGATGAAGATGAGCTAAATCAAAACTCTAATTCGATTTCCCTAATTTTGATTTCTTCATCTTAAAGCTACGGTTGTTGGTGCTACTCAAGAGCAAAAATTGAAATATAGCTCTAAAATGATAAATAAATGTAATATTAATCAGCATAGTGCAAATTCACAGATGCAATCAACATTGAATACAACTATTGAACATATATAGTACAAACTCATTACAACAAATTGAAATTCGAAAATCTCATTACAACAAATTCATTATCAAAATTCAGATGTTAGCCTCAATTTCAAAATTGAACATCTCTAATTTTAGCTTACTCATTGAAAACGTAATTGGGATAAGTTCAAAATCAGAATCAAAACTGATCAAAACTACCGAGTAATACAAGATCGATAATAAAACTTTGAGTAACTTGCAGGACATATATACCACAACCAGGAACCGCCCCAGTAGCCACTTGCTCAGCCGTTGAAGCCACCAGTTGATACCCGCGGCACCAGCACCACATTCACCGCGGCACACATGCATTTCAGCATAGTTCTTACTAATTTGAGCTAGAGTATGAGCAGCTAAGTTCCCATTCCTACCAATATGCGCATAAGAAATGGACTGATAGGTCCTAGCCAGCTGCACGATGTCATTCACAATGAGACCAAAGTAGGAGTTGTCACTCTTCCTGTTTTTAAGGTGTTGAATCAGTTTCAAGTTGTCAGACTCAAGGATGAGTCTAGTGAGACCAGATTCAATAGCGACTCCAAGACAGTGTCTAGCAGCCATAGCTTCAGCTATATCCACCTCATAGCAACCCATCACTTTGTGAGAGGTAGAAAGCAGGACATCACCATCAGAGTCACGAACAATCCCACCCAAGCCAATAGCTTCGCCCCTGAAAGTTGCAGCATCAGTATTAAGTTTAAAGAGACCCAAGGCAGGGGGCATCCATCTTTGAGGCACTTCTGATCTACAAGAAATCTCAGATGGAAGAGAGGAATTTGCCTTATCATATTCTCCTACAATACAAAGAGCCCTGCGAATAACATCTTCAACCAGAACATCCTTCTGTTCAAAGCACCAGGAGTTTCTTCTCAGCCATAATCCCCAGAGAATACACCAAAAATTATCCCACCATAACTTGTCTTTCACAACCCCACTCATCAGCGTGCACCAAAAGAAAAGGAGTCGATTCATTGAATTGCAAACGTAACGGGGACACATACCAACAAGCCTTAGCAGCATCACAGAAAATCAGAGAGTGCTCAATGGTTTCATCAGCGTCACCACACATTGGACAGATGCAATCTTCACAGATTTTCTTTTCTTTAGATTGTGTCGGACAGGGATAGCACGTTGCAGCACTCTCCACCCAAAATGCTTAATTTTTGGTGGGACACGAGCATTCCAAAGAATGCTCCAGGGGGACTTGTTAGGGGGGGCAGAAGTTGAGACGATTGTGTTTCTTTTTGCTTGAACGTCAGCAAAGTAAGCACTCCGAACAGAGAATTCTCCATTTTTAGTATGATACCAAGTCCAATTATCCACATCCCCAAATCGAGCAATTGGTATCTTGGTAATCTCCAGAACCTCCCATTCAGAAAAATTGGCCTTGAGGATGTTGCAATTCCACTCACCATCAGTAATCAAATCAGCAACCCGAGCAGGAGCATCATCCGGGATCTGCACTCTGTGAAGTACACGAAAATTAGGCAGAGTTGGCACCCAAGGATCTCTCCATACATCCACTGTTAACCCCGAGCCAACCAACTTTCTAGCCCCTCTATTTATCATGTCCCTGGCAGACATAAGGGATCTCCACGTAAAACTAGCATTTGATGACACCTTGGCCTCCATTAGATTCGAGTTGGGGAAGTACTTTTGCTTGAGGGTTTTGGACATTAAGGAATGAGAATTGTTCAACAAACGCCACACTTGTTTCGCCAACATTGCTTTGTTAAAAATGTGCAAGTCCCGCATTCCCATACCCCCTTCATTCTTGGAGAAAATCATCTTTTACCACGCCACCCACGCAGTCTTACGCTCATTTCTTTTTTGTCCCCAAAAGAAATTACGGCACATTCTTTCAATTTCATTGAGAATGCTAGAAGGAATGTTGAAGCATTGCATGGCATAAGTTGGAATAGCATGAGCGATAGATTTAATGAGAACCTCACGCCCCGCTTGAGAAAGAAAACCCTCCTTCCACCCTTTCAACTTTTTCCAAACCCTATCTTGAATGATAGAAAAGATCCGTTTCTTAGAGCTACCAAGGTAAGTCGGTAGTCCAAGATACTTGTCATGTCCTTCAACGGCCTTAAAGGTTAACTTCGATTGAAGCAATAATTTCTTTTCCGGCTCAATGTTTCGGCTAAAGGACACCTCGGATTTCTCCATATTCAACTTCTGGCCCGAAGCGGATTCATAGGTGGCAAGGATGTCAAGCACATTTTCAACTTCATCTTCATTTGCCCTCACAAACAAGAGACTATCATCGGCAAAAAAAAGGTGGGAGATAGGATCAACTTTTTTCCCAATTTTAACACCATGAATAAATTTCCTTTTCTCAGCATCTCTAATTAGGGCGGAAAGACCTTCGGCACAAATGATAAATAAATTGATTTAAATGGATAAAAAGCGAGTTCTCCATAAATATGAATTTTCTCTAAGAATAATATATATATATATATATATTTTTGACAGAAAGTACACAAACAAATAATGTAAACAAAAATTGATCCCAAGTTTAAAGTACCACCCCTCAAATTTTTAATCAGGTAACCTAATTAAGTAATTGATCATCCACATTGTGGATAAATAATGTAATAACCTATGACAAACTTTTAAATAAAACGGATGTTCAGTAAATTAATGAACATCCGGTATAAAGTGACAATAAAATGTGCAAAAGTTACACTAAAACGCACAAAAGTTATTTATGCTGCATCTGCATTGATAAATTTGACAAAAGTGCCACTAAATATGACAAAAGTGACACTAAATCTGACAAAAGTGTACTCGATGTTCAGTAAATTACTGAAAACCGGGTGTATACAAAAGTTTTCCTACGATGAGTAAATAGATTTGTGCTTAAGGCCCAAGTCTTTTAGAACATTGCACTACCCTTTTTTCTTGCGTCAAACCAACCTGCACACCTACGAACAATCTACAGATTACTCTTATTCTTTAATTCATTGATTAACGCTACATGAAGTTAAATGTGTATATATATAAATAAAACTATTATTACAACAGAGTATTAAATAAAAAAAAATATTTGAATCCGATCTGTCATCTTCTCCATCCATCACTCGCTTTTTATCCATTTAAATCAATTTATTGTCCGTTTATTCAAGCCACATGAATCAAATTAATGTACATATTTCAGTAACGTTTAGCCGTAATTTAAACAGTGTGGTTCTAAAGAAGAAACTCCAAAAAAATAAAAAAATAAAAAAACCGTCAATTCTGACCTTTAAATTAAATTAACCATTATTTAGGTAGCCCCCGCCATTTCAACTTCCCTTTGTCTTTGCCTCTCTTCTCTCCCTCTTCTGGTAACTTGGTAAGTGGCAATCTTCTATTTTTTCTCTCTCTCTCTCTCTTTTTTTTTTTTATTTATTTATTTTTTTTGGAAGTTGTTTTTGCTACCATTGTTTCCTCTATTATTTGATGAACATGTTTTATTTTTCTTTCTTTGAAAATTTTGCTGCAAATATATACTTGCTTGTGATTTCAATTGTTTAATTTTTAACTGAAACTTAAAATTAACTGATCAATGGATTTTTTTGATGATATACTTCCACAATTGAGTAGTTAATGTGTTTTAGAGTTAAATATTAATATTTAATTGTAATTAATTACTCGTACTTCACAATTGCACTAGTAACGACTTATATGCCTGTTTTTTTTTTTTTTTTTTAATTTTTTTTTTTATTTTGTGTGTGTGTGAGAATGATTTAGTTTAAGATCTATTGATATTTTTTTTGCGTAATTGGTCTTCAAATTTCTAAATCATTTTAATAATTTTGGTATAATTCATATGCTATCGGATTATATTATTATTCACGTACTTTACTTTGATTAGTTTTAATGATTTAGAGCTAGAAGCCTAAAAAGACATCTAATCATACTATCAATTTTTTTGTACAATTTAAGTTCATGATAAATGCTGCGTAAGTATATTAGTGATTGCAATAATGTATTGACAAAAATGAAATGAAAGTGTTAGCAAGTAAAAAGAAAATGAGGAAGTATTACCTTCCATTCTGTTTTGCTACTCCATATCAGTTTACTTTCCCCATTTTTTTAAAGCACGATTTCTAAATCGAGGTCCCACGTTCTTCTACCCATTTTTTTTATCTCTTATTTTTATATCTGTATAAATAAATCCCGAAAAAATGGTTATGGTGCAAGTAAATTGGAGACGAAAGGAATATTAATTTTTATCGTATGTGTTTAATTTATTATTTTATAGGTTACAATGCAACAGAAGTTACTTCATGATCTTAATTAGCTGTATTTTTTATGCAAGTTGATGTAGTTGTGAGATCTACGGAATTACGGAAGTACTTTACTTCCTGATTGGGAATTTGACTTTGTTCAGCATTTCAATTAAAAAATTGATTGGGGGTCTTAAACACGATCTAATTAGGATATTCTTTGTGTTATCAGAATAATTTTAGTTTTAATATGTTACTATAATCATGTGAAAAGAGCCAGGAATATGGTAGCCCATTTCGTGGCACAACAGGATACTGCAATGAACTCTGATCGTGTTTGATTGGACTCGTTCCTCTAAAGTATTATCATTCAGGCGGAATTGGATTTGAATTTAAAAAATTCCAATGGTTTTTCCTCCACATAGAAATATATAAATATTAATTAGGGTCTTAAACAATTGCAACTACAATACAGTTAGCTGCTGTTAATCTCAATGTTTCTGATGTCACATTATTTAAAAAAAATGAATGCAGTGAATATGACTTGGCATTGTCTATATTCTGTCCATTTTCGAGGAACTTCAAGTTGTTGCCTATATATAGTTGTTTGTTGCATTGTACCTGATCGTAGTCAGTATTATTGTTAATCTCGACTTGAATTTCTTAATTTCTTGTTCTTAGATATGGAGACTGTGCCTAGCTCGAGTTTGTACCCATTGCACCGATGTAAAATTCTCCATCTGGTTTGTCTCTACAAGCTTAACTTGCAGTGGTTTCGATCTCTATCATTTTGTTGTACTACTTTTTTAAATGTACTTGTATATAAAAGGTTTTTATCATGTTACTATAGGTTAGGCATGCAGAAGGAATTCACAATGTTGCAGGTGCAGAGAAGTACAAAACATCTCCGGAACTACTTGATCCTCGCCTCTCACCACTTGGATGGGAACAGGTATTTTTGTGTTTTGTGTCTTGATTCTTTAAAACTAGTATATTATCTATGGGACAGTATTTGGAGTTAAGTTGGGATATTGTTTTGTCATAGGTTGAGAATCTCCGAAAACATGTTCATGCTTGTGGGCTACTGGAGAGGATCGAGCTAGTCATCACCTCTCCTATGTTAAGGTATCTATCTGGTTTTTAACACAGATCTTTTCTGAAAGTTCAAGCTGTTGATGGTCACTATTGTTGCACATGTAAAGCAATGTATTGTTGATTAAGATACCAGGCTCTAACCATTTTCTGTGTTGTTTGGAGTGGTAGATAATTTCCCTAATATTTCATAGGTTAATTATCAGTAATTAAGGAAGTATCATTGTTTAGAATTACACTAGATCACTCCTTATACTATATCCTTATTCCCTAATATTCAATCTACTGTGATGTTTATGTTCTCTTGTATGGAGTATCTTTACATCTAAAGTCTGTAAATTTTCCACTTTCGACCATTTCTGGAGTTCATAAGTGTTTTTCTTTTCTCCTTGTTAGTTTAAAAAGTTATGAGTGATGGGATGATTCTCTCGTCATTGATATGTTTTTCTTCCTCTTGCTGTCCTGTAGATGCTAGGTGTTCTGTTTTCTAATTATTCTGATGCTTAATTGTTTTTGTAGGACAATGCAAACTGCAGCCATAGTCTTTGGTGGGGATAATCATAAGAATGGGAATGGTGCATCCCCTTTAATGTTGGAAAATGGGAAAAATGACCATGCTACAGTATCAAGTATTAACTGCCCGCCCTTTTTGGCACATGAGCTTTGTCGAGAACGCCTGGTAAGTCCCTTCTTTGATCTACTGGACAGTATGATGATGGATTGTTTCACTTCTGTTGGGAAAAGTCCATCTAATGATATCTCTGAACCTTAAATCTAGTTACTAGCTAGAAAGACATACTTATCTTTCTTGATAATGCTTCAGATCGAGGGTATGTGATGAAAGTGAGTTTGTATGAGCCTGTGTGTCTATTGCTTAACTTGTACCACAATGCATCTGATTTGTGAAGCTTTGATACAGGGAGTGAATACGTGTGATAAGAGGGGAAGCATTATTGAGTATAAGAGTCTATTTCCGGCAATTGATTTTTCCTTGGTAAGCACACTAGCTTTCTTTCTGACTTCTTGTTAACTCTATTGTTCCTAGTTGCTCACATTATCATCTTTCCAGTACAATCTAGAGTACGCCGGCCTGTACATACATTAAAAAGGCGATACACCTCTATAATGAAAAGATACACATATACAAAGTATAAACCTTATATGTGGAGTTTATGCTCTTTCAAGTTAACAGCTGGAGAGAATATGGATGTTTAACTTCAGTTTCCTATGTATTCAGATTGAAAGTGACGAAGACATCTTATGGAAAGCAGATGTCCGGGAGTCAGATGAGGAGGTTTCAGCTCGAGGAATGAAGTTCATGAAATGGTATGCAACCACTAAGCTAAATCTTTAACTAATTCACTGTTGAAGCAACCAGTACTTTTTATGATTGATTAGAAATTTGCAACGGAACCACAAGCCCACTTCAGAATTTAATTATTTGTATGATATTTCTCCAGCTTGTCTTGGCTGATCAAGCCTGATCCGAGAGAATCTGGGGTAGCTCTCTTGGTAAGCTAGGCTCATGCCCTGTCTTTTGCCTTGGTTTCCAGCAATTTAATAAGCCTATATCTAGATTGGGTTATAGGGGTGGTGGAGGGAAATATCTTACCTTCCAAAACTAAAATGGAAGAGACATTTGTTATGTCGACGTTCTGAATAGAACAATCTCATATGCTATTTTCATATGCCCATAAAAAATTGTCACCTTCTCTAATATAATAGTTATGATTAGATTTCAACATACCACCATTGAAATTAGATGAGGAAAGGATGATAGTAAACTATTGCTATTCTTAATTATGGCCGTTTTGGACAATGAGACAACTAATTCCAGATAAATGGAGTAAATTTCATCTTATCATGATTTTGAGGAACTTTCAAGTTACAACTATGTAGAATTAGTGCTCTACTTTTTCATAATCAATGCACTATATGCTATTTCTTTCTCTGCTTTAACCTGATTTTGCCCACAACTTTGACTGATGTAATCCCAAAGGATGTATTTTGGTTTTTTATTGGAGTATATAACTTGTATAAGTTGGCTCTGTATCCACAATGTTTCCGGCAGGTTGTGGACTAGGGAAGAGAAGGAGATTGCGATTGTTACTCACAGTGCATTTTTATTTCAAACGTTGCCCAAGTTTGTGTACAATTGCCACCCATCAACAAAGAATGAGATTTGCAAATTGTAAGTGCTGCGTCTTCCTGTAGTTAAGAGCTTCAAGTACAAGCAAACTTTCACTAGTTAGTTTAGACAACTCTGGGATTAGGTTATTTACTTTATTCGTTCTTTTACTGATTTTAGTACCCAAAATTTGTGCAGCTTTGCAAACTCTGAACTGCGATCGGTAGTGATGGTGGACAAAAGGTAAGAATGCTTTATTTCTTTAACTAGGGGTCATAATGAGTTTTCCCTACACTCGAGTTAGGCTTGATTTGAGTTCGAGGTTAACTTGAGACTTTAACAGAACAAAAATTGGTTCGAATAGTTTAGGAGCATTTATATAAATTATAGAATATACAATATTATATAAATTAGCTATTGTTTTACAGTTATCTCTAAATATTAACATTTAAAACATGAATTTCATAAACTGAGGAAGGAGCTAAACCTGCATTTCAGAGTTTGATTAGCTTGATCAAACTCGAGTACTGTTTTAGTTAGTGTGATTCACCTTAACCCTTAAAGAAGAATCTGTAAACAATTATCACCGTCCAATGTTTGTAATTACATAATATGTTCATCTGCAGTTTGACTGGAGTAGATGCTGCACAAACAACTCAGTCTGGAACTGGAAGGATTCCTTTTGCACTCGACTTACTCTGCGAAGTAGCGAATGCAAAAAGAGAATCCAATGACAATCATCATCAACAAAATGGGGGTAACTGAGCAGAAAAAGAATCGTCATTGCTACTGTTTCATTGATTCATATATACGAAGTAAATGATAGTGATTGGGTTCTACTTCATATAGAATTAGAATTATTTATCCTCGCATGATATGATTTGGTTTGTATAGAATTAGCAATGCTTTATATATGTAAAATTATACTACCTCCGTTACATATTATTTGCAACGATTAGACATTTTTCCTCTCTACTTTATGTCAAATCGTTGCAAATAATATGTAACGGAGGTAGTAAAATAAACCTCAAAAAACAGTGTATTTTCTTATATCTTGTGCAATATATGTTTTCTTAATTGCTAGAGTTTTTCGTGTTAACAATTTCAACATGTACAAGTAATATATTATCTTATGTGAATACATAGGATTTCACAAATGTCATACTTGTTCAACTTAATGAATCTGAAGATTCTTTTTTTTTTTTTAAGCCATACAAGTGATGCGTGCTAATGTCAACTTGATCTTGTAATGCTACGTTAAATCCTTAACGGTGAGTTTGGATTGAAGAAAATGGAGGGAAAGTAAGGGAAGGGAAATGGAGAGATAAGGTATCTTTCATTTGGATAACTTACCATTCTTCCCTCCCGTCCTCTTCTCCTCCCTCCCCTTCTTTTCCTTCCCCTTTCTTTATCCAAACACACCGTTAAGTGATACATTGATACTCCCTCTGCAATATCTTATAGAATGTTGCAACAAAAACATTCCAGAAGAAAGAACATCAACAAAATGGAATAACAAAACCTGAACAACGCTTTGTTTGGATAGGAAATAAGGAAGGAAAGGAAAGGAGAGGGATAGAAAAGGAAGGGAAGAGAGAAGAAAGGGAGGGGGGTTATGCTTATTAAAGAGAGAGGGAAACCTCCCTCTCCTTTCCCTTCCTTCCCCCAATCCTTTACCCAAACAATAGAGTTTGTCCCTCTCTCTTTCTCTTCCTTTATTTTCCTTCCATTTTCTTCTATCCAAACAAGGTGTAAAAGTGCAGGTAGTCAGTCATGACCTGATATCCAAAAAAGGGTGATACGCCACAGTGAACAAGAACAATTATTGTAGAAATCTTCAAACAAATCCTATCATAAACCAATATACATAACTAAGTTGTTTTTCTCTATTTGCTGTAAGTTAATTAAATTTGCAGGGTCACTATATTGGACGATGTGAAGTAAAAAGAAAACTACAATGAAACCAACTAATGGTCTTCTACAAAACAACTTATCACTACTGGTAAACACATATCTTCAATTAGAACTCCTTGCATAGAATACTGAACCCAGCATAATTGCAATGAGCAGAATGAAACCAGCAACCAAGGCATTAACATTTTTGGCGATTGATTTTTTGGGATCACTTTGCGAGTTCTTGCTTTGGCTTACAATATGAGCAGTACCTGATATTTGATAAGAGGGGGCCACTACATTCCAGAATGGTTTGGCAGTCAAATTTGGAAGTTCATTCTCTGGTTGTAAGAATGTTGAGGCGTCTTCAGGAGCTTCCATCGACAACAACTCAACAAAGTGATCACTAAGGGCCTGTAAACAATAGTTTATCTAAACATCAAGATACGAAAATGGTGCAAAACATGTGCATAGTTTTTACTTTTGATAAAGAGAAAGGGGAAAAAAAAAAAAAAGAAAAAAAAAGAAAAAAAAAAGAAGAAGAAGAAGATAGTGATTATAAACTTAATTTGGGAGCTAACTGCACAAGTTAAAAATAAAAATAGCTTATATAACAGGGTACTCACACACTTTCTACACTTTTGAGAGCCAAGTGCACAAGTTTAACGAAATTACAGCAGAGCATAAAAGTGCAGGTAGTATAAAAGTATTCACCTGCTTTCTTTTCCAATAACATTCCACAGTTAAATGACAAGTCATGCATCTTTAACAAGGTCAATTTTTTTCTAAGTAAACCCTTGGGCTCAAATTGGCAAGCGTCACAAGCAGCTAATTTTCCACTTCAAACTCAAATCCAGCTAACTTATTATGTTCAATTCTATTAAGCAAACACTTCAATCAGGTCTTTTTATTTTAAGCTAAACTTCCAATGAACTTTCAACTGTCTATATTAGCAAACTTGTTGACTCCAACAAGTGAATATAGCTTCCCAAATTAAGACAGCTATTCAACTTCCATAAGCTTTTAACTAAACAATTTTCAACTGCTTCTCTAGCTAGCTTACCCTTCATAGTAGAGATTATTCTAAGATAACCCAAAGTTTGGATTAATATGGGAACACCGCTGATAGTTGAGATTAATCATGTGAATTTTTCCTATATATGCCTAGAATGAAAATAAAATCATAAGGGAGTAGTCTATTCCCTCCCCTCCCCCAGGGTAAACTTTCAGTGGCTTTATATGGTGGTTTGCCAGGTGGTGAATTAGATTTAATGTGGTCCTTAAGTTGGTTTGCAAGAAAGTGGTGGAGATTGCGGTGGTATAGCCAGTGAGGATGTGTTTGTTGTCATGCAAGAGGCTTGAAAGATATCAGAGGGAGATTTTTATCTGAGGAACATTGCGAAACTTCAAGGATGTGAAACAATGTCCTTCAAATAATTCCTAGAAAACTTTCCCAAATAACTTTTACTCTCTTTATTAAGTCAATGGAAACCAGATATGCCCTTAGCAGATACCTTTTACCATTTTCAAAATTAAAACAATGAAATTGGAAAGAATATGTTGCAGACTTGCTGTGATGCAGGTGCATGTGATAAATCATTGAAAAGTAGGGAGGATAAGATTAAGGAAGAAGACATGGAGGGGAGAATGCCGAGAAGGATTAGGTTAAGGAAGTAACATGGTGGGAAGATTGCAGGGAAGGAGAAGAAGAAAGAAGACCATAAGCATTATTATCCTTTAGTGCACTATTTTTCCTTACAATTTCTCACACCTTTTTTTCTTTCCTTTTTTTTTCCCCTCAAGAACTTCCTTTTCTAGCACACCTGTTAGGTGGTGGAGAAAGCATTGTTAGAGAGGGTCGTTCATGGCTGTGGCAGGGTGGGCAGGTTTTGAGGTGGTCACTTTTTGTGGATGGTACCATACTACCATGTATGGTAGATGTCAGTGGTCTGAGTTAATGGGCCAGAGAAAAGATGGCGGCGGGGAAGCCTAATAGCACCGGGCTGGGTGATGTTTGTGTCATAATATGTCGATGGTTGGGAAATTTCAGTAGTGGTGGCACTGAAAGACATGTCAGTGATGTCACTCTGTCACAATGGAGTAGGAGTTATGGTGGACAAGTGACTGAAGTTTTTTAATATTTTGAGGAATGTTAAGATGAAATAAACCAGCTAAACACCATAAAAAGAAAACATAATTGGATTACCTTTCCCATTTCCTAAAATCCCATAAGCAAACTTCCCTTAATGTTTAATGATTTTCATCAATTTTTATTAACGTAACAGTTTTTTCAACGAGTTTTTATAATTAAGTTCACAGGTTAATAAGTATATAATAACACGGGGTCATTTGTGTTTTACTTTTTTTTTCTGTTTACCCAATATAACAGACAAATTTAGGATTTCCAATGAGAATATCCCAAAATTTTATCAGGAGACAAGTTCAGTTCCTTCTAACAATGGTTTGCCTCAGCTTTTCTGCCAGGATTTACAATAACATTTAACAAGCAATTTTCAACAAGTTATGCCACACAGCACTGATACACTAATTATATATTTCAGAATAGTATGCATGATTACCCTCTTCCAATTCTTTTTTCCAGCAAAAAAAATAAGAAAAGAAAAGAAAAAGTAACAGGATATTTGGCATATGAAACATAAACCACAAACCTCAAAGCTTTCAGCTGGCAAAAGATAATCACAAACGAAAGTGCCTGCCAGCCAAGGTATGAATACTCTCCGCGGAAATGTCAGCATGCATTGCTTTCTGCAACCATACAAAAAAATTATTTTATACAAATTAAAGATAAAAGGATGGGCATGTCAAACATGACTCCACTCCAAGTAACACATTCCATCAAACTTCTGTCGATTCAACATAAATAATGCAATAACCAGGTCTAAGCACACACAAGCCTTACATTATGCTAATTGCAGATTGCTTTGAAAAGATCAATAAAAATACTTTTAAAAGGGAATAGTGACAATAGAGTGAAAAAGAAAGCATGTAGATCTGTTACTACAGATACAAAGGGTTTGTTTTTTAGGGGATAGGAGGGAGGGGATATAAAGTGGGGCATTAAAATTGTAGAAGGCAATCAACAAAAAAAGCAATTATGATAAACCAAGTGGTATTAACTACTTCCTCCTTTCTTTTGTACTAGCAACATTTCTACAGCGCACACTAGTCACATACTCCAGAACTGCATTTCGTGATTTATACTTACAGAAAAACAATGTCTACTTCATTACATGTAATATTTATAATTTTTACTAATGCGTGATTATAGATATTAACGGTTAAAATTATTGTTCATTGGCAAACGTGAAAGCAAAAATGTTAAAATCTATCTAAAAGAGAGAGGAAGTTTTATGCACTTTGATGCTCAATCAGAATAGATTAGATTTTTATTTTTATTTTTTTCTATCTAACTCACCCACAATGGAAAAACTGCTATGTCAAGAATTACCTCAAGGGCTGCTGGATGATCTGGTTGATAGAGTCCATTTTGGATGTCTTTATATATGTTTCAGAACCATTTTCAGAAGCAGTAGCAGTTTCCCTATCAGCCTCGTCAGTAATCATATCCAATCTGGTTCTCAAGCTCATGATGATATCTTCCTACATCAAACAAATATTCGTGTAGAATTGAAAATGGTAAGAAGAGAGCCAGTAACAGGACAAAAGAATCTAAAACCTACTACAGGATAGTGATGATATAGTTCTTGCTTATTGATTTTCATAATAGTATACATCATTAAAGCCATGCCTTTGCCATATCAGATTCTACTAGTATCATAAGTATACGGAACAAAATGTCCCTGGTTATTCAAGATACTGAGACAAGAAACTTATACACAATAACAAAATTCCAAAGTACATCCTATTTGAAAATACCTTAATATCAGCCACTGCTTGTGAAATAGGTTCTTTTGAGTTCAGATATGAATATGAGCACACTGTTCCCGAAAAAACGAGGATACCAACAACATTATTTTGGCTGCTGGCTTCACACACAACCACAAAAAAAACAACATATTCAGAATTTATGCAAAATTAACAGTAATTGCAAGATTGAGAATTATATCAGCACCTTCTGATGATGTGTCTTTCATAAAAGGAAAAAGAATTTCAACTTCATGCACACCACCAGGTGCACATGACCCATCCGTGATTACATCAACCTATCAAAGAATCAAAGATAGCATGATGAGAAGCTCCAAAATATATATGTCATAATGTATACATAAGGATACGAAAAGGAAATGCCATAAGGCCCATAATCATAGACAACACGGTCTTCAATGCTCCAACATAATAATAAGGTTTCTGTATGCATGCCAAAGATAAATCTCAATCTAGGGGACATACATTTGTATTTCCTCTGTTATTTGCAGTTTTAAAAAACTATTGAAGAATGTGAGGGTGTGTAAGATGAAGCAGGATAAAGTAAGAGAGTGTAAAAAGGTGGGTTTGTATAAGAAAAAGGTGAATAAATTAAGAGAGAGGGAATGATAATGTGTAATTATTGTGGGGATGAAGGGGTAAGATAGCAAAAGGGTAAGCCAAAAATAAAATAAAGCAAATTGGGTAGAACAAAAAAGAACAGACGGAGTATATAAAAGGAGTATTGCAAAAACCATCATACTATTAAACAAGATTACATGGGAAAGGGTTCGATACGTGGTATGAAATAGATATACGGAACACTACGCATGGTGAATCCAGTACAATTGAGTATGAAATAAAAAAATATATAATAATATGGTTGAATTTTTATCAACAGTTTTTTTTTTGGAAAATGAAATAAATATATTTCTACTAGTGTATTATATGGGCGTGTATGTGGTTTGTTTTAGAAAAAGCAGTATATCTCCTACGATTGTTATTAGTCGACATCTTTTGACTCTTAACTCCATTCACAAACTATAATTAGACTAGTTTTTGTGATTTATAGTTATTATAAAACATAATAATGTGGGATTTTGTTTGAATTGTCTTAATGTCTCATTCATCAATACCATCTTTCTGTAAAGAAAGAAAAAAAAAAAAAAAAACAAATAGTTGATAATTAGAAATATTAATCATTAAACTTGTGGCTTTTGGAGAGGGTGGAGTGGGCATTTTGGGATGGGTACAGCGACTTCAAGATGGTGGGGTGAGGTTTCGGGGAGGGTTGATTTAGTTATGAGTGGTTCGGATGGTGTTTACGGGGTTGAGATGGGATCGGCGAGGGATTTAGGTAGTCATGGTGTGGGAAAGAGGTGGATGTCGAGATGTGTTGGTGTTGTGGGTAAGGTGGATAGTGGTGGGGTCGTAATTTAATCATTCCCACTATCTCTCTCTTAACCTTAATGAGAAGCCCTTCAATTTATTAATTAAGCATTAAGATTTTTTGCCTAGAAATTTGTACAAAGCCTTTTGTTAAAAAATAAATTAAAAAAAAAAGTTGAAAATATAAGTATTAAATAAAATCAGTAATATATATATATATATATATATATATATATATATATATATATATATGTGTGTGTGTGTGTGTGTGTGTGTGTGTGTGTGTGTGTGTGTGTATATAGCAATTGCTACTTATATTTCATCCTATCTTGTGCACCAAAAAATCAAAGAAAAATGAAATGAAGGAATAAAAACCCTCATGAAAGATGTAATTAATATTAACAGAGAAGAGTGAGATGGAAGTTTTATTAGTAGAAACCTTACCAAATCACCATCAACGATTGCTTTTGCTCCTTTTAGCTCCTTGACATGATTTGAAATCCCATCAAGTAAGACATCATTCATCAATTTGGCTTTTGACATATTTTCATGAGTAAATGGCAATCTGATAATGGTTATAACAAAATTTAAACACCATAAGTATATGCTAATGCCTAAATAATTAGTTTGAGAAAAACCACAAGTTAATTCTGCAAAATAAATTATAGGAATGGTCTTCAACAAGAATGATAAATTATGGTATTATTTGGTTGACATGAGAATTATATTGCCATAGGCATTTGTATCTCATCGAATTAAAAACCCACATAAAATTTCCTAAGAATTGGCTAAAGTTGTTTGGTTGTTAACTTGTTATGAAAGCATTTTGCAAATAATGGGAATGTTAAAAATTCCATAAATTTACACTTCCTACATTTTTCAGTTTTTATGGTCAACCAAATAAATCCTATATTAAAATTCACATGAATTTTCAATTCCCCGATTTTTTTTTTTTTTTTTTTTTTTTTTGGCAGCCAAACAATACCTAAATTGCAAGTAGTTCCTAAAGTCTGGAATCAAGGCATTATGGGACCGTCATTATTACAAGAAAACACTCGAGTTTTTTTGAACTGGGTGGTCAAATTCAACCTCCAGACTCAAAGGAGTCGTGATAAGACAACTCAGACTAAATTCCCATCTATGATTTTAGCTTGTGTACGGCTGTTTGACATGGTGGTGCTTTGCAAAGACCAATGAAAAAGATTATTCGATGGGAAAGAAGTAATTGTAGCTGGTGGCAGCTTAGTTTTAAAAAGCGCAAGGCGCACCAAGGCGCAAATGGTCCTTGCAGCCTAGGCGTGAGGCGCAAGGCGAAGGCGCGCACCTTTTGTATGCAAGGCGCATGTATTTATATATTTATTTCAATTATTTTTTACTTTGATAGTACTTAATACCAATTAAAAAGATTCATAATAAATTAAGTAATGATATATTTAAAGTTAAGATAGTCTGAATTTGAAAAAATGTCCATCATTCTTCAATTTATAACTTAAATTTTAGATATTTTCCTTGAGGCACAAAGGCGCGCCTTACCAAAGGCACTTTGAGGCGCACGAGGCGCGCGCCTTCCGTAGGTGACTGAGCCTCACCTAGCTAAAGCCCATTTCCTAGAGACTGGGAGTGAGGCGTGCCTAGGCAGTAGGGGAAAGCTAGCAATATTGTGGTGGGGGGGGGGGTAATAGAGAGAGAATGAGTAGGAGAGCCAACGATACAGTACCAAGTGGACAACATGACCTACTACAAAGGTAAATAGGTCATGTGAATATTTTGAGAACATACCCCATGATTGAGACTCTACTAGAATAACCCATTGTTGCAATTATATGAGAAAATGGGTTATGGTTGGGGCCATAGTAATGAATTTGTACTTATAATAAACCTTTTAGAATTAGTAATTAGTGGCCTTGTGGGCCTTTAATAATTATAAGAGATCTCAGCCATTTTACTTACCACAAGTCCATATGATGCCAATTCTCTTTGCTTTAGAATTAGAAGACAAAAGCTTATCAGCCTCCTTCCCTAATTGAGCTCTAATTCTCTACAAACATCTATTCACCTCAAGCCACCATTGGTGTGGCTTCTTATAGCAATGTGATTTAATGTCATATAGAAATTATGGTAATAATTGAGTGATAAGTCTTTAATGCAATAACTCAAAGTTTTCCTAGCTATATATGATGGTATATTTCCTCTCTCTACACCACCTATTTCTTTGTTGCTAATCAAAATAACTTAGCTAAAATTTTTATTTTCTTTACTTATGATACAAGTTCAAAATTAGAGTTACTATTCCTTTTTCCTGATTAAAAAAAAGGACTTTAGTGAATGAATTAATTAGAAATCAAATTCTCCCCACCTGATTTTTTTTATAAGTCAATGAACTGACTTTTGTAAACAAAAACAGTAAAAAGGAAACCCTGGTTTAACTAGGAGATAAGCAAAGCAGAATACTTAGTACAATGAATTTAAAATAACAGATGGATAAAGGGAAAAATAATAAACATCCAACAATCACAAACAAACATGAGCCAAACTAATAATTATACAAAACATCTAGAGATATACCTCATACAAAAATTGTAGATGCACCGAAAAGTTTGGAGGGAATTTAGAACTTTTCCCAATTTAAAATCACAAGGTCGAAGGCTACTTGATGTTATATTTGAGGACACTGAGCAATTTCGACACGTCCACCTGCTTGAGTGATATGTCAATCTCATAACCTAAAAGTTTCAGACAAAAACAATCTAAAGGAGAAAAAAAAAATGGCAACAGGAAAAAAAAATAAAGTTACCTCCTAGGGCTATAAGATATGTGAAGAAGCAACATTTCATCAGAACCATTTTCCAATAAAGGAGCTGCATCTGCTACTCCTGTAACAGTCTGAATAAAAAAAATATCTAGTCAATTCATTCCATTGACTACACACAAAAGAAATATGGAGCTTAGGCACATAGAATTTTCAAATTCATAGCTCATTAACTTCTTTTTGCATAAAGAATGCCACCAGAAAAAGAATCTGAAAGAATGTAGGGTGGGAATACTATTATATGGCCAAAGATTACAATGATACGAAGTATCTAAACAAAATATGCAGAAGTACTAAGGTCCCATTTAATTCAACTTGTTTTGACTTATTTCACACCAGTAAAGTTCATAAATATTCAGACAAAAGTTCACACAAAATACATTATTCTGTTCCAAACAAAATAAGTTTCCTCAGGCAAATTCACAATTTCACATACAAATAAGACAGCCTCAAAATAAAGTAATAAATTTTGAAGACAAAATATGTTCAAATGAGATTTGTTTAGATAGTTCAGCCAATCTACTAGCCTTCTACCTTCTCTCTCTCTTCTCTCACATACCTAGTTCTTTCTTGTTCATCTTGGGGCTGCCACCAGCCTTTACGGCGGCAGTAAGCCCCTTTTTCTTTTCTTATTTTTAGCAAGATCTATAATTATTGTCACAATAAATCTCCATTATTGAATGTATCTTAACCCGTATTTGGGTTTAAGTTATCTTTTTTCAAAGTTTATGCAATGAGGTCAGATCTTGTCAGACCCTGCATAGAAGGATTTTGCAAACAACGATATGGGAAAAAGTTTGAAAAAAAGGATATGTAGGTTTGATCACATCAACAAAGATCATAGTTTTGCAAAATTAAAGTTTAATGTGATTTAATTTTTTGTGTAATTGTTAATCTTTGACTACTCTTATAAAATACAGGTCTGGTCACATGACTGTTGATTGATTAATTAGTTTTAGTTTCACATATAAATGAGATCAAACTAGCAATAAAGCATTTCCAAGAGATTATTTAAACATTAGTTAAATTATGAAGAAAATAATAATAATAATCATATATCTATCTAATATATAAAGCTAAACTTTAAGCCAGGTCACAAGGCAGCGACACTTGGCGTTCTAACTTTTCGCCAAGTGTCGCGCCACGTTGGATATATTTAAATAGATTTCATAAGATAAAAAAGTTAGTTTAGATTTCTATTTGGATAGAATTTTAGGATAAAATTGTTAGTTTAGAGTTTATTTTCGATAAAATACCAATATTTCAGATGTACAAATTGAATTATAATTTTATTCAAAAAAATTATTAGAATATACTCCCTCCTTCCCATAATTACAGGCAAATAACTCTAAAAGTACGGTTTTTAAGGAGGATGGAAAAAGTAGAGGAATATTGTATGAAAAAGATTAAAAGTGAAGAATGTTGTATAGGGATAAAAAAAAAAAGTGGAGAATATTGTATAGAAAAGTTAAAAAGTAAGTAATGATTGTTTGAGTATGTGTGTACTTTGTATGAAAAAGTAAAAAGTAAGTAATGATTTTTTAGGTACGTGTGTAATTTGTATGAAAAAGCGAAAAAGTAAGTAATGATTAGGTGTTATTTTTAGTAATAGGAGAACATTTTGGGACACCCAAAATAGTATATTTGCCTTTAATTATGGGACGGAGGGAGTAATTCACAAAAATTATTATATAAACTTATTTTTAATACCATAATATTTTTTGCAGCGAAGGAAGTACGTAGTTCAAAGCGTAAAACATCCATTTATAATATATATACCGGTTATAATCTAATAGAAATTTATTACTATGTAGCTCTGTCAATTAGGGTCGGGTCATAAGTCATTTCAGGTTATGAGTCACGAAATGTTTAACCCTTGCCCAAAGTTTTGGGTTGGGTTCGAGTCGGGTCAACCCAACGGACTTTGAACATTTATTTTATTTTATTTATTTTTTGCTATATTTTTTTTTTTTTTGATGTATTAAATCGAACATTTCAACCAATTCATATAGATAGCAAATCGTCACAACAATACTTCAATTCCTAACTAATTTTGTATCAATGATATATTTTAAAATTTGACATATAAATTAAAATTTTATCTTAAAATTCAATAAACAACCCGGGCATCACACGGGTACAAAACTAATACTCCCTCCGTCCCAAATTACTTACAACGTTTTGACTTTTTGCACTATTCACAAATCTCACTTTGACCATCTTTTTTAGCTATTATATGAAAGTCAATGTAATCATGTAAAATATTGTTGGGTTTATTTTAATGTATAGTTTCTTAATATGAAATTTTTATAGACTTTATAAATATATAATAAAAGATATCGACGGTCAAACATGTGCATCGTCAAGCGTGTACAGTCAAAATGTTGCAAGTAAGTGGGACAGAGGGAGTAATAGTAGTAATAATAATAATAATTGTAAAGTTGATATTATGAAACTAACAAAGCCCCACATAATTTCTTTTCTAACGTAATAATATGGTCAAACAAGAGTGATGGAGGAAGTAATCATTTTTTCATTATTTACATATATCATAGCGATATTGTTTCCTTGTTTTATTTATTTTATTGATTTTATACACTTTTTGTAAATATTCTAAAGAAAGTAATCCACAATTTCCATATCATAACGGATTATGAAATTATTATAATCACAAAAAGTCCCAATTTCTATTTTGTAAATTAGGTTATATATAAATAATACTTTATGATACAGCTCCCTTCATAATCACAAAGGTTCTCAAAGAAAGAGAGAGCGACAAATAATAATTCAACCATTAACGTTTCATATCTCACAAAGAAGAAAACTCCCATGGCTCGTACCAAGCAGACTCCACATAGATATTCATCATTATAGGTTATAAAAATGCAATTGAAAACTGCAGGTAAGTCTATTTCACGAGATGGCTTGATGATGCCCCATAGCAATCGGCCTCGCAAAGTTGTTCCTCATGACAACCAAAAGTCTCGGGATGCTATTCGAAAAAATCCTTTCACAAAAACTGTATGTGAAATAGCAACGAAAGTTGGCACACAGTTAGAAGACCAAGCTATCTCTACTCTTCACATAGCATCAGAGAAATACCTTGTTGATCTCTTTGAAGCAGCTAAGTTGTGTGCAATTCATGCTAAGCGTGTCACTGTCATACCAACATATCTATGGCTAAAAAGATCCGGAGAGTACGTGAAAAAGGCTTATCCTCTAGAGAAAACTAGGGGATTCCAATCTAATGTCACAGATGTAGTATCTAGTCTGGACTAAATACTACAGCATGGAAAAACTAGATCAAACAATTGCTATTAGCCTAAATCTTTTTCCAATTATTGTGGTTTGTATTACTAAGTTATTGTCATTTGACTCATTATCTATGTTGTTTGGGAATGATAAGTTATACCCAATTATCAGAAATATAATGGTGATGAGATGATTAAATAATGACAATATTGAATATTCAATACATATTAATGTATTAATTCTAAAACTAATTCTCCGGTGTCCCAAAATTCTGAAGATTTGAGTAGATCGACGCTAAAATGAGGTATAAGAAAAAATATCATATAAAGTGATAATAAATAAATAAAGATTAGTAGAGAATGTTGAAGCCTAGCTGTATCCAAAGTGAAAATGCTATACACTTTTGGAGTTTAGTCCTGTATCTTCTCAATTTCTATGCCTTGGTCACAAAACAACACTATACCAAATTGAAATCAAAGCCAGAACACCACTCTACCCATTCATTTTTCCAACCTATGTGTAGTAGAAGTCAGATAAACATGTCGAACTTGAGTATGAATCAAAAAATGAAATACGGTAATGGTTGATTTTTTCTTGATGTAACTGTTATAGACTAGTATTGCTGCTGCAAATATTGTAATCTGATTGTAAGATTAATAAGAAAGATTGAGTCTTTTTTAAATGAAACTAGCAAAAGGTTACAGGATAAATGTAACTTTGGGCTATAACTCTTGGTGGTAGCTTGAGGCTACTAGTCTCACATTCAAAATGTCACTCAATTTCTGCCAAACATCCTAATGCTAGCCTGCTTCTCTTTTATACTCAAGCACTACCATAACCCTAACATTAGTGTATTTAGGCCCCATTATATTGAAGTATCTCAACTCTCAAAAGTCAATCATCCAGAAAAATGGTGACATTGATCAAGACGTGGTCCACAGGATTAAGTCGGGGTGGCTTAAATTGAGAGCAGTCACGGGAGTGTTATGTGACCGAAGCTTTCCCTTCCCTTACAGTTGAAGGGTATGGTACAAAATGTTGGGCTTCTAAGAAGAAGCCCTTTAAAAACCCGGGGATTACGGAAATGCACATGTTAAGGTGGATGTGCTGGAATACTCTAAGAGATAAAATCAGAAATGAGGCTATTCGCAAGAAAGTAGTTGTGGCAAGCATTACAGACAAACTAAAGGAAATTTGTCTCATTAGTTTGGGCATGTAAGACGAGACCCAAGAGTTCACCGATACGAGTAGTGGAAGAATGGGACCATGGAGGGGTTAACAAGGGAGAGGGAGACCGAAAATGATTTGGCTGGAAGGAGTTAGGAAGAATATGAAGTATATGGATTTGCATGACAATGAGGCATTGGATCGTAAGGGATGGAGGAGGAAGATTTTTGTCAATGACTACATGGAATAATCAATTTGGTTCATGTCGCCAACCCCAATTATGGGATTAAGGCTTTGATTGATTAATTGAAGATTGGTCAAGACCTACGATAATAATTAAAACCAATTAATGAAGCATTTGAAATATTATGTTTGACGCAGTCGGAAAGGTAGAAAGAAAAGCAAGCACTAATCCTTCGCGAACAGATAGATTTACAAGCGATAAATCTGTTAAAATACTCCGGAATCCACCAGAAAAGAGTATAACTCTTGAGAATATTATAAAAATGTCAAAAACTGAATATTAAAGACGGCTAAAACGTTTAAGTAGTCTAAACAAAACCCTAATGCGAAAATAAAATAAAAATAAAATCCGAAAAATGTTTAAACGCTATTTCCGGGCCTTAAACGAACTCGGATGGCTTAAAAAGCCTGTCAGTCACAGCGCTATGAGTTGGACTCATTGGCCCGTTTCCATTCCGAAACATATTTTATTAAGCAATCTAACTCCGGGAGCCCGACTAGTAGAAATCATTACCCTTAAAAACTGAAAATCAAGCTTTATGACGTTGCACTTCTTCGTCGAACCGAGAAGCTAACCTCTCTACGTCAATGTTATACCTTAAAATTTACAATTCCTAGCCCAAACCCATCACCCTAACCCAGGCCATCTCTTCATAATTACAACGTAGAGCTCCTCCCTCAAACACTCTTTCTCTCCACTCCACCATCACATCACCAATCACTCGCCGGCATCAATGCAAATACAAAAGCTGGTTGTGGTCCACTCATCAGTAATGACACAGACACAAGAATTGAACTTCTACTTTCTACTTTCTCTTGTTAAAATTTAAGAAAAAAGGAAGGACAAGCGTTGTTTGAAGACTTCCATCGGTAAGTCCTTCTGTCTCAATAAAGAAATAGTAATAAAACTATTAGTGATATAATCATGATGATCATTTACTAAATTCCTTTTGGATGTATGAAATCAGTTTTTCTAGTGATGACTTCCCATTTGTAACTCACATTTCCGTTTTCTTCTTTTTTGAACATCAGTTACTTATTCCTCCAAAAAGCTGACTCTAAAAAAAACAATAAACTAATTAAATCTCCAGACACATGAATTACCATTGAGGTTAATCATTTAACAATCCACAATTGAATCCCAATAATGGAAGAACCTTGAGTTCCAAAATGCATCATAATATATGTTGACAAAATGGAAAATTTTATAGTTTATCAATTTACACAATAAATATGACAAAATACACCTGCTGATTCCACGACATTGATACCGTCATCCTACTGTGATTGTGAACACAACACAACTTTTCTAAGCCTGAAAAACCTCTTAGAGGTCATCATTATTCGTACACAATTGGTGTTAACTACTTTGACTATTCTCGATGCATATACAAGTTCCTAACTTCAATTTTGGTAAGAATATGAGGCGGAAAATTTTTGTTGCATTTTCAATGCTATGTCATTTGTTGATGTTATCGTAGAATAGGAGTGACAAGATATTTTGGTGTATAATTTCTCACCAAGCCTATTTGAAGGATATGAATTATCCCCTTGGTCTTTTAATTTAAATAATTTTTGGTCTTAACTATACCTAATGCATAGCTTGATTGACTAAAATATAATTTGGTCTTTAGCATTTTTTTCCTACTCAGCCATAACCATTATTACATAAAAACATTAACATGGTATACATGACCAACATCCCAAAATAGATGGTATACCTCTAATTAAATATCCCCATCAATGGGATGGTTGGTCACAAGATGAAGAGTAGAAGCACTATTGTTTCAGAAATATATAATGTTCAATTGGTCATGAGGTGGTGTTATAGCCTGCAGTAGGAATATATTATTAAACTCACAACTTAGGCATTAACATGAAGACAAGCGACAAATATGTTTCTATTTGTGAAAATTTGAAGTTTCCACAGACATCAGGTTTGTACAGAGTCTACAGACCCATGCCTTTGCAAACATCAAAGATACAGCCTTAACACGAAGAGTAAGGTAGAAGCAATATATTTACCTGGCAAAGTAATAAAGTTGAATTCTTGAAGGAAGATTCACCGACCCATACATATATACCAACAACCTTAACACCACCTACCAGCAACCGAGAAACCTGCAATCAACAAAATCAACAACCTTGAATGCAGGTGATGAGACAGAGAATTTTAAACTACTAGTATAGCTAAAGAAAAACTGTTTATAGATGCGCAATGAATCCTAACGATAAGGCTTAGCTTCCATCAATATTTTCAAAGAGTGCCAAATCAGATATTAATACATACTTTTTTGTCTGATTCATAAATAAGTAATAGACATGAAAGTAAAGGAGGAGAATAAGAAATACAACAAGTTTGGGATTCCCATAATGTGAACCCAGATAGAAGCTATATAAATAACTAGCTCCCAGGACTTAGAGGTCTAGCACAGTGTACTGTGCATGGTTTAGGGTCTTATTGCACAGAATTGGTTCCTAATTGCTCCAAATGGCTTCCTTTTAAGGCTTTCCCATCATGAGCCCCCAATTACCAACCTCTACATATAAAGTGGTAGATAGAACTTTAAGCAACTCAATCAATTAATCAACCAAAGCCCTAATCCCATAACGGCCATAAGTGGGGTTGGCTACATGAACCAAAAATGATTATTCCGCGTAGTCATCGACAAGAATCTTCCTCCTTCATCCCTTACCATCCAATGCCAACTTTAAGCAATTCAAGTCCAACAAAAATAAAAAAATAAAACCCACGCAGCGCAGCAAGGACAAAATCTATGTAACCTCTTACCTAGACCCGGATATGAGGGATCCAATATTGGTATGGATCTTAATGTCTCATACGTCAATCCCGAAAATCAAGACAAGGGGGGGCTGTCTGATTTTTAGGACATGGTTACGGGTACGTTGTTAAAAAAAAAAATTAACAACTTTTTTCCAAGGAAATTTAATTAAGTAATCTATAATTTTCATTATTTTTGTATCCCATCAAATAAATTCAATAACTTATAAGTTAAATGGGACCTGTAGCATGAAATAGGGTCTTTACATGGTAGTAATTAAGGTAAGGGTTTCATTCTTGAATCTCCCACTCATGACATTCTAGACTACCATTATCACATTAATACAATATTTATTTTCAATGTTATACAGTTTTTGGGTCATTATATGTTGGGTTTTATCTCTGTCCTTATAGTTACAGATGTGTATTTTATGCAAGAAAAATTCTTTGTTAATGAAGATTTATGTGGTGTCGCAACAAAGGTCAATTTTACACCTACAACAAATCTCGTTAAAATATGTTCTATTTCAAAATTATAATAGATTAAATGACCCCGCATGGAAATATATATCAAACAACGGTATGAGATAGTATTCATCAATGTCTGATGTCATCGACAAGAATCACGATTGCCCGATTAGAATACTATTGATCCAATTTAATTTGTATTTGCTAGGCTTGATTTTTCTAGTAAATTTTGTATGACTTTTCTATTGATGAATAAATCTTACTTTGTTGAAAAATCCGTAGTTGGCAATAAATTTACAACACCGAAGAATCACTAAAACCAATCACCAAAAAAAAAAAAAAAGAAAAAAGAAAACATAGCTCAATAGCCAAATAAAGTCCGATAATTATCAGAGGATTCTCAAACTAAAGACGATTTGAATACCATGCGATTTCACATTATTAGTAACACCAACCACCTATATCATCTCCCAAAATTCGCGAAAATCCAACAACAAAGTTCTAGCAGTCCATTAACATTCCACACCATTAAAACCAAACTCAAATGCAATTCCCAAACAATGCACTACAAATGACATATTCTCCACTAGAAAACGCAATTCAACATCCAATAAAAACCAAATAATTATAACAAACTAAGGACATAATTCTATAATTCAAAGTTGTAATAACCTGACGAGCGTGCTCGGCGACCCATTCCTTATCGATCAAAAGCAACGAAGAATCAACAGAAGATTTGGGCTTGGAAACTTTCTTCTTGTCGGCAGCCCCTTTGAGAGGATCAATAATTGAACATGGAGGATCTCCCGCATCATTTGGGGGTGTTGGTACTAAATCAAAGATGAAACCTCGATCTAATTTTGAATTAAGCTTGCCAATTACTAACCCTACCTACAAAATCAAAATTAAATTGAAATTATACTTTGAATTATAATGTGATGATGCCCTAAAATTGAGGGTTTTTTAGGAGAGAGATAAGAAAACCTGAGCAGGAATTGCAGATTGAGCAAGACGATCTTCGGCTAACTGAAGGCGGGTTTCTTCTCCGACTACAGCTTTCACCATTGTTGTTAGGATCAATTTTGATTTCTGGGAGAATATTACTAGTTGCCTAAACGGGAATTTATCAGTCTCGGTACGGTTCTTGCTGACTGGACATTTTTTTTCCAGTTGGGCTCAGGTCACCCAATATAACAAGTTGCACACACACTCCACTCCACATTAATACTATATTATTCGTTTTGGACTTAGCCTGCACGGATTTGTTTTTGGGCACATTTCAAAAGGTCTCATATTATTTGGAGTATGTACTCACTTATGAGAAGTCTTCTCTTATTTCTTTCATGTGAGACTTGGAATAAACTATCACAACAGTCTGGTGATACCGGATAGACTATGTTCACTTCATACGGAGTAATTTTTTTTTTTTTTTTTTATTGACGGGTTAACTTCATAATTTCATATGTTGGCTTTACTTGCTAATTTTGTGGGCTTTATTGAATTCCGGTGAAACATTATATGCAATTAATCATTATGTAATTAAGTGGGATAGTGTTTATGGAATTAAGCAAGTGATATATGAAAGGGTTATAAAGATGAATAGTAAATTTGATGCAGTCATTAAATTTGAGTTCAATATAACACAGACACCTGCATCAACAATAGTGTCATTGGCATACAAAAGGTTGCACAGACCACTATCAAAAGTACGAATACGCTTGTAGTACTTAGTTGAACTTAACAGAGTTAGTGTACCATGGTGTCTTCTTTGGTGGGCAAAAAACCAACTAGAGACGTAACATAAGATCTAAAGAGAGTTATCTGAACCATAGACACCATTATCAATATTTTCTTCAATGCGGTCGTTTGCCAGTTGAAGTGAATATTCAAGTGAAACAATGGATCGAACGACATAAATGAAAATTATCAGTAACAGAATCTAACTTATGAGTTGAAAATCGCATACTTGCTAACATCTCTACAATTTCGCTCTCTTTACAACAAACAAACAAATAAAAAAAAAAAATAATAATAATAATAATAAATCTATTCACCAAAAGTATTCAATTAATATTTTTTTTAAGAGAAAGTATTCTATTAATATGAAATGTAAATAATAAATCAATTAATTTTGTGGCATGTTGAGTGAGATAGTTCAAATCTTGGCCCCTTAAATATTTTCCAAAATCAAAAGCTTAATTATATCATGTGTAAAAATGATAAGAGATTTTAGCATCCTCAAAATACAATGTCCAACAAATTGTCCTCCATTTAGGGATTTGTTAGTTTAAAAGTTATAACCAACCATAGTCTTCATAGGCAACGAGCAGAAAATTTCCTTGATTAGCTTCCCGTTCATTGATTTTGCTATTTGTATTTTACTTGTGCCAAAAAAAATAAAGAGTATAGGTACAGGACTACAGGCACAGAGAAATGAAGTTCATAACATCCATGAACGACGTATTCATAGCAAAACCAAACGACTGCTAGATACATATGACAAAGCGCCTTGATCAAAGCCATGATTTAGAAGCCAAGCCTGGCTTGACACAAAAAGGTTTCCAAAGCCTGAATGATTCTTGAGTGGTAAACTAATGGCGATGCACATATCTTACTCCTTTGAGGCACAACTTCCGGGTTTTGCAGGCTTGATATTTGCCTTTGTGAACCAAGTGGTATACAGAAATTGCTTATGAGGCCCAACATGGTTACAAATCATTTTAAGTTTTTGTCTCTCTCGCATCCACCGCATAACTGTTTTCATGTGTGTCTTGCTTGTTAGTTCCTTCAAACCAACTTCCTGAAAGGTATTACAGCATGGTTAAAACAAGTTGCTAGTATTCCTTTTGCCAGACATACATAAATAAATAATGAACAAAACAAATACGGAATACTTTGTACAATCTAGTAGCTAGAGAGCATATTCTCAAACCCTTTCGGGATATATCACTTACTCAAATCCCAGTCTATAAAACACACTTTTAAATGTTTCAGCAAACACATGATTATTCAAACTACTAAATTAACACTTTAAACATAAACTATGAATAATCAACACTCTGAAATTAGACAAAAATCTTAGCAATCACATAATAGAAACTCGAAAATGAAGATTGAACTAAGAAAATGGTGAACCATGAGCTCCTCAACTGCCCAAGTAATTGTGTCCACAATCCACAAGAAAAAGGATTCGTGATTATGGAAGCTAGAACTCTAGAAGGCAATGCTCAAATAGTTAGCAATCAAACTTTTGACAAAATTCATTAGATGATAAACCAATAAGACAATAATTAGATACCAAAGTAAAAAGATAATAATCAAACATTACTCATTAAGACAAATTGTGTTAAAGGTGCCTGAAAGTTACAGCAATAGATCTAGAGCAGCCAAACAAGCCATGATCCTTATCTTGAAAATACGAAGTACCGTACAACAGCATCAAAACTTGGAACAATGAAAACATTATGGACAAGCTTTAAATCTTTAAAATGTTTGAAACGATTTCCACTTTTAGAATGCATCAAAATCTCCAAGCATATAACAGAACATTGTTAAAATTACAGCAGCCTGTGCTCCCAAATCAATCAGAACACCAAATTAGGCACACATGCCACACAACAAAGAAAACAAGAAAAAATTTCGGGTTTGAGGTAAGATTTCTTATACAAAGTACAAGCCGACTCTATTGACACTCATATATGATCAAAATATACACGATTAGTAACAGCTTTAGCATCGAAAAATCTACATCACTGAGCATCGAAGCAAGGGAAAATTGATATATTTAGCCTCATAGTATCAAATTTAGCTTCCACTGCTTCTTCAAGAGTGAGGGCAGTCCTCCCTCCACCCGAAACCATTATTTACACAGATTGACGGTGTAATTTGAACTATTAACGTGACAACGTTGTAGATCATAAAGAAAATCAACATTAAAATATTGGACTTGATCAGCCCTCATTTCACCTCATGTATACGCCTAATTGGACCTGATCAACCTTTATTGACAAGCCTTGAAACTTATTATTTATTTTATTTTGGTGAAATCTTAGAACTATCGTTTTTCTGTGAAATCATAGACTTTAATTCACTTCAAAATCACAACAAAAGCCGCTGAATACCAACAATTCTTAGTCACAAAATTAACATCCCAAAATAAAAAAAATTAACATCCCAAAAGCAAAAAAATGATCAGCAATTCAATTGTATGAAGAAAGAATTACATACTATTAATCAAATAATGAACAAATTATCCCGAAATCAACGAGTAATCAGCAATTAAATTTACATAGTAACAAATATAGTCCAATAATCTTATATTATCCCGAAATAAAACATCAAATGATTAGCATTCGATGAAAAAAGCAATTGAAAAAGAGGGAGAGAGAGGAACCTGAAGTCGTTCCCAGGTTTGAGCGATAGTGAGAGGACCGTGGTCCTTGAGGATGTCAAAGATGGCGCGAGTAATGGTTTGAGTTTGTTCTGGTTGTTGAGATTTGAGCTCTATTGGTTTCATTTTTGGCTTTGGTTTCTTGGCAATCAACAACCTTATTGCTGTTCCAAACACCATTTTCAGGTCTTTTTCAAGCTTCTTCAACTGCTTTGGGGGTGTCTATATATGATGCTTGTGTGTGTGCGACACTAAACCCCGGTTGCCTAAGGGCTTTGCAAATTTGCAACTTGCAAGGTCCCAAGCCAAGGGGCATAATAGTAAATTTATCCCAAAATTTGCACAAGTGTTTATGAGGATGTCCATGAATTCTGGGTATCCGCAATCAGAACCGGAATCATAATCATAATTATTTAAGCTTCTCTACAAAGAAGTTGGAAGTGATACATGCCAACTTGCCAAGGTAAACTAATTAATAGCGACCGAATTTATTGAGCAATTTGCTTACTCCGAATGGTTGAAAATATTGTTACGGTAAAAAAGTCATCAAGGAAATGGCAAATGTGATGTGTTTCATGGACTTATGAACGTGTCATAATCCGACTCAAACTGCACTATTTAGATCTTTCTATATTAAAGCCAGCTAGCTTCTGGCCCGTGCATCAAATTAAAGAGAGAATATGAAAAGGTTGAATTAAAGGGGAGAGATGAAGATGAAGGGATGACTGTGTATGAAAGATGAATTATAAGTTTAATGAAAGAATTTAAAAAAAATGGTGTAATGAAAAATTAATAGTGTAAGATGACATGTGTCACTATGGTTGGAGAATTGTAATAGAATGAATGGGGACATGTGTCTTTCTTAGTTTAAATTATGTGGCAGCTAAAACCGATAGAGTAATGTTTGTACACATGAGAAGATTCGAACACTTGACCTCTTAGAAGAAACGTTATTGTTTAACCATCTAGGCTAATTGTCATTTATGTTTCAACAATGAACACTATATATATTATACCATAATTGAAGACACATATATTACATACAAACTATTAGATGCTCTTAAATTAATTAGCAGTTGCATAATTACAAAAGTGGTAACCTAGGGCAACACTGGTCTATTCACTAGTAAGCATTTAAAACACTTTTGAAAATTGTTTAAATTTAAAAAATAATTCCAAAGACACTAATTTACGCGTGTTTTTGTCATGAATTTCTAATTCTGTACAATTTTTAAGAGTGTTTTTAATCAATAACATAATACTAAAGGTGAATCTGACATGACACTTGTCACGTTCTGATTAAAAATTTTCCCGCCATTTTTTACTTTCCTTTCTTTTTTTTTACAAATCTTCGTGAATATTAATTTATATATATTAGAATATTTAACCTTCAATTTGGCAACTATATTATATATAAAGTATATTCTATATGCATTCAATGATAATAATATTTTAACCTATCTTACATTATTTTATAATAGGTATTTTTTTCTAAAATAAACAAACATATTCGAAGTAATATATTACAATAATAATGTACTACTCCGTATCATTTTGTATCGTAATTTTTTTTGGAAGTTTTTTTTTTCTCCAACCTGGATTGACTCTTTAACTTTTATTACGAAGTATATATTTGTTGATTTATTTATAATAATAACACTACAATTCAATAAATAAAAATATAAAATAAAAATAAAAACCTTGATTATTAATTATCACAAAAAAAAAAAGACAATTAAATTTGTATAAAACATTATATTGGTCAAAGTAAGCTATAAAACATTGTGCCGGTCAAAACATGCCAACAAAATTAGGACGTTGAGGTATGTACATTGCACATGTTCCTCTAAAAAAAGTACATTGCACGGGTTATAATATTAATAACATAAAATTTAATTCTTATGTAAAATCCTATTGTGTTTTTTAAAAAAACAAATGTTTAATGATCAATAACTTTTGACATCAATATAATATTAAACACAAGTTTTGTTTTCCCTTTTTTATTATTATTATTATTATTATTATTATTATTATTATTATTATTTGTTTTTTTTAAGAAATTCAAGTATCTATTTCAAGTTTTTGTTAAATTAATATTGTAATTAAAAATTAGGTTAAGTAAAAACCGTGCATTGCACGGGACTTAAACTAGTGTTTATATATAATCCTAAATGTTATGTATAGCATTACCCTTTATTATTTTAGTAAAAACTATAGTCAAAGTAATTAAAGATGATCAAAGTCAGTTCGGCCCAAATTTGGATGGGTTTTGGGTAGATTTTTTTAGCCCAAAATAGGACCAAGCTAGCCCGACTCAATTTTTAAAAGTTTGTAGTTGATTTTTTTGGTTTGGCCTAAAAGGCCTGCACGATCTGCCCATTTTAGATGCATAATTTTTGACATGAAACTTGGCCCGGATCAGCCCGATAAATTTTTGGTCTTGGCCCGTCCTGCCTAATGATGACCTTTAAGTTAAAGTTAAAATATGAATAGCGAAAAATCTATCACGTTATTGTGTTAGTTATTTTGGTACGAATTGAAGAGAGCGAGTAATACTAAATCTTCACAGCTTTAGTAGCCTACTGATGCGGTGGCAAAACTCAAAAATCGATCTTTATACCATGAATTGCCAAGTATCACCTACATGTTTACGTGTGAAAGTCTTATGCATTTGAATTATAAATGGCTTTATTCATTCTTTTATGTATGTTTATCTCATCATTTCCATGCATCCTTATCATTATATCTCACCTTCTTTAAACGTACACTAGCCTACTACTATAAACCATTGTAACTTTGCTACGTTGCTTTAC
This sequence comes from Chenopodium album, assembly GCF_948465745.1. Lineage (NCBI taxonomy): Eukaryota > Viridiplantae > Streptophyta > Magnoliopsida > Caryophyllales > Amaranthaceae > Chenopodium > Chenopodium album. The sequence goes on from NC_137840.1 coordinate 10,753,976, forward strand.
AATTTTCCATTACCATACCCTTTATCAATTTCTCTGCATAATCATATACTAGTGATCAAGAATAATGTCAGGAGCACAAGGAGCGCAGCCGCCTATGTCTTTCACGGCGACGACGTATGAGTCGGTGCCGGAGCAGGTGCAAAAGAGTAGGCCAAGGACTGAGTTAAGGTCTTGGGAGGATGACAAGGGGATTGAGATTGACAAACTTCAAGATAAGGTTGAGGATGCTGCCGGTAAAGGCGGTCCGGTTTTCGGGGCCGGTAAAGATGACCCTCCTAATAAGCAAGACTTGGGTGTTTCTGGTACCGGCTAAATAATGGAGAAGTTTAATTTGTAGTATGATCAAATAAATATGATTTTCTTGCTTGCACTTTGTATTAATTTTTAGATTAACGGGTAGATCTCCAATAAATTATGTACTGTGGTTTTTTCTTTTCTTTTGTAGCTCTTTTACTACTAAGCATAATACCTTCCTTTTTCTCTTGATGGTGCTTAATTGATATATCTTGATGTATTGGTACGTACACTTAATTACTCTAATGGCTTTTTTAAATCATGTATCATGAAACTATGTTGCGAGTATGAGTGAAGGGTTGGACAACGTGTTAAAGTGTCTAATTTGGCTAAATTGTAAAATTTATTTATGATTTTAGCCTAAAATGAAGATGAAATGTCGAAGTGTCTATACAAATAAAGAGTCTTAGTAACAACAATGTAACGTACATCAAATGACCAAAATATGGTTTAAGACTTCAATTTCAAATGATTCGACAACTTAATAGCTAATGTATGCTAGTTTATAGCTACTCCAAATGTGGAATATATTACTGTATTAGGGAAAAGGAGTGATCACATTTTCGAACAATAACATCATATTGAGGCGTACTATAAAGCATATTGGATTGAAGGCCCAGCGTAATAAGCTATTGGGCTTATAAGCTCACAAAAGTTTATGGCTCTAACATATCTTATACTTTGGTTGTTACTCAAACGATTAGGGTGTGATAAACGGGCCTGAGCCATATTCATCACAATTGTCCACTTTATACTACCAAGGAGGTTTCACATCAAAACTATATGATAACTAGTTTAAGTCCCGTACAATGCACGGTTTTTACTTAGCATATTTATAAATTATTAATTTAATAATAATTAAAAATAATAAAAATTAATATTTTTAATTGAAACAATACTTGATTTTCTTTTCCATTGAATTTTATATTCTATTGATATCAAAAGTTATTTTAAAAAAAAGAAGCAATATTTAATGATTATAGGGTTTTATATAAGATTAAAATGTTATGTTAATTATAACCCGTGAAATGTACTTATGTACCCCATATATCCCTATTTTGTTGGCATATTTTGACTGGCACAATGTTTTATAGCATACTTTGACGGTGTAATGTTTTATACAAATTTAATTGAACATTTTTTTTTTGGTGACAATTAATAATCAAGGTTTTTTAATTTTTATTTTATAGTTATTGAATTGTAGTGTTATTTTTATAAATAAATAAAAAATTCTAAAAAAAATATAAATAATAAATAAAAGGAAATGTAACAATCCCGATTGGAGCAAAAAATCTTTCAAAGGAAAAAAAATATGATGTAGAATGATATGAACTATGGAAAACTGGAGTTTTACATTATTCCAATATTCCTTATATTACCTTATATGTAGTATATGTTTGTTTGATATAGAAAAATTCCTATTATAAAATATTATATGTCAAAATATTTTCATTGATTGAATGCATATAGAATATACTTTATATATAGTTGTCAAATTGAAAGTTAAATATTATAGGATATTATAAAATAATGTTCATAAATATTGTTAAAAAAAGGAAAGTAAAAGTGGCGGAAATTTTTTTAATCAAAACATGACAAATGTCATATCAGATTCGCCTTTAGTATTATGTTATTGATGAGAGGAGTAGCCACTCTTATAAAGTAGACACAATATTCTTGTTTCTTCAATGTGGATACATTTCCACATATTTTTATACTTTTTTCAATGTGGGACAACACTTTCACTCACATGTGATGTGACCTGTGAATAAAAATTGTTGAAACAACTTCTTGAAGATTTAGGTGTTCGACTTGAAAATGGCATGTGCCTTTATTATGACAATAAATCCGCTTTATATAGTGCTTAAAATCCAATGTTTCATGAACGAACCAAGCATATAGAGGCGGATTGTCATTTTGTGAGAGGTGCGATTATTGATGACATGATTAGTCCATCATATGTATCTATGACAGATCAGTTGGTGGATATTTTTACCAAGGCCTTGGGAAAGGTTAAATTTGATTATCTACTCCGCAAGTTGGGCATTTGTGATCCATATGCTCCAACTTAAGGGGGGTATTGGGATAATATCAAATATGATAAATATTGTACTTGTGGCCGAGTTATATACATGAATAAGAAATTACAGAGAAACACATTGAGAGAATTATTTAACAGCGCGTTTTCTAGTATGTCCTGACCGACCAAGTAACCCCATAAGTAACCCTTGAGTGACTGAGTAACCTTTGAATAAGTACCATAGTCACATGGTGTGGCCAACCATATATAAAACTTTGGGTTTTTCTAAGCTATACCCTTAAGGTATTCGAGTTTCTAAGGTGTACCCATGCTTTTTCAAGTTTCTAAGTTGTGCCCCTCAACTCACTACCATTAATGAATGGTACCCTCCTTGGGACTTCCACGTCACCTAAAGTTAACTATAAATTTAATAGAACGATGATAAAAGGTAAGGAAATGGTAGGAGAAAGAAATCATAGCCACCACAACCCTAATAATGAAAACTGAAGCCACGAAATCATACTCTCAAATAACTTTTAAACAACTAATAAGGGTACATTTTAGTATTGATAAGGAGTTGAAGGGCACATCTTAGAAACTTAAAAAAGCATGGGTATATCTTAGAAACTCGTATACCTTAGGGGTATAGCTTAGAAAAACCTTTTTTTTTTTAATGTTATAGTGAGTGTAATTAGTAATACTTTTCTCTTTTCTTTTGAGGTTAAATGTATTTGGAAAACCAGATGCAATGTTTTGTATATTCAATAGGTATTGTCGTATTGAGCATATTATATGTACTCTTTACAAATTAAAAAGATTGCAAAAAAATAAAAGCCACTTGATTGACAAAATTTACCAATCGAGGATAACACACAACAATTTCCTGAATAATCGAAACTCTAGTAAAGATCCCACTTGAACTTCTAAAGGAATGTGGTCTAGTGTAGCTTCAATCCTTGGACAACACTTACGAAAAACCATAACTGTGCCACCAAATTATTGATCATATAGGTGATACAGTTCATTTTTAGTAACTTCGTTTGAAAATGATGATTTGATAATGCACCTAAAAACCCATCTTTCTTGCTCAAAATTTATGGCAAAACAATTATTATTTTCATTTTTAACCAAAAAAAAAAAAAAAAAGGTAAGACAATCTCTATCAAAGATCAAGACAAAATAAATCCAAACTATTAGTTAATTTATTGGGGGAATGTTCAAATCGGTGGTAGAAAGAACACCTATCAATGTTTATTAACAATTTTAATTTGTTATCTATATTCTTGGGACGACGTTATTCACTTATTCTAACCACTTTATTTGACATTCACATTATTACAAGAAATATTTTATGGATTAGTTTAGGTTATGGATAATTGTCACAAATTAGGTTAGGTGACCCATCTATCAACTGTTTTTTGATTGCAAACCCAAATTTGTTTGCAAAGATTGTCATGAATCATGACGTTGCTACACTAACAATTTCCCAAATGAGATTATTAAATGTACTTACATTATTATTAGATTTGTATTATTAGATTTGTATAGCTATATTTCTTATATATATGGGCTAATATAAGAGATGATAGATACAAAAATTGCAAAAAAAAAAAAGGGGGGGGGGTTAATAAAATTATTATACAAATCAATTAGGGGTAATAAAATTAGTTTATACATAACAACCTCCCCAAAACCGCCACTTTACACAAATTAATTAAAGACAATGATAAAATAAAGCTGATATCATAACATTAACTTAGCATAAACTCGGCCTGGAATAAGAAGGTGTTTATGGAAACAGAATGCTCCTGGGAGTCTTAGGGTAGTAAGGGTAATCAAGATGTCCTAGAGTTATGTCCAATGAATGTCCGAATTTCCCTCCGCTATGCCTTGCTGTCCGAGAGCTAGGCCTGCAAAAGAGAAAGAAGGTTAACTGCCCCGGGGGTGTGGCCCGGGAAAGCCCCTCCGATACTTAAGTCAGCGAATGTACTTTCTAGAGATAGAAAGTAGAGAGAGAAAAAGTACTTTAGAGAGAGAAAGTAGAGAGAGAAGGTTAGAGAATTAGGAAAAAGTTACCATCATTAATGATTGGAGAGCTATTTATAGATGTACTTTCAGGTGGCAGAAGTTGTACTTGTTTAGACAGATTAGGGGTAAATCCGTACTTTACTCTGACTAATGATGGGCTGGATCATGGAGGGGTATTTTCGTAATTCCGAGTCAATGGGCTTAGGACAATGGACTAGGCCCAAACATTTATCCCCACGCGTGATGTGGGAACGAGATCGCATGAATTTCGGATATCACGCGGAATAGAGATGAGAGAAATTGTCACACATGCTGGAGTAAATCCCGAGGCGTACCCGAGGGCTAAAACGAGCCCCAAGGGTATCCGAGGGCTAAAAAGGAGCCCTAAGCGACTTGCAAGGGTGAAAACCAGCCCCAAGCAATGCATTGAAGGCACTTTAATTCAGATGATTGAGCAGTTTCGAGAGCTAAGCTTGATGATGGCTTAGGGATAATTGATGAAATTTCCATTTTCAGAATATTTTTCCAGGCTGAGCTTCATGTGTTTTGTTGAAGGCATGTCTTGTCTCCATTTTTTACTATCCTTGGGATTTTTAGAGATAAGCTGATGATGATTCAATGTTAATTAAGCTTGTAATTAAGCTTAATCCTTCAATGGTGACTTTCTGGGCTCAAGCATCACTTAGGCCCATTTGAACCAGGGTTTTGAGGAGTTGCCATCTCCTTAGCTTGAAACATATGAACTCCCACCTCTCCTCATTTGCTTTTCATTCTTTTTATTTTCCTTAGAGAATTTTCAAAAAATCCTCTCCAATTTTCCCCCAAGTTCTTGAGAGTTTGAGTGTTCAAGTCACATCAATTGGTGTTCAACCAAGTTCATCAAGATCTTCGAAGGTATGTGAAAATTTTCACTTTTTGATTTATTTTCATAGATCCGAAAGCATGTCTAGGCATTTTTGCATTCGAATTTTGAATTTTGTAGCTTTGAATTTCGGCTAGGCCTAGGAGGGAATTTTGGGCATCTATAATTGATTTAACCCCGGGGTAGGATGGCTATGTATAGCCGAAAATGAGGGTTTGGATGTGAATTTATGTGTTTGAATTTTAGCTGACTGCCGAGGGGGTGTTTGTGCGGCTGAGCGGGTTGGTGTGCGAGCTGAAGGGTTTGCAGGCCATGCCGATGGGGTTATCTCGGCTGATTCCCCGAGTTGAGAGAAGAAAAATGCGAGTGAGAGAGGTAAGCTGGAGAGAGGGAGGCGGGCTAGGTGTTTAGCTTTATTAGCGCGAGCCGAGAGCTTAGCTAGCTCATTAGGCCGAAAGGGTGGACGTACCAACCGAGGGATTTTAGATGGGGATCTAGGCTCTCGGCCTGGCTGAGGGGGTGCCAGGCCGAGAAAGGTGCGAGATAGAGAGAGTGCCGAGGGGGTTGGTGCGCTGGCCGAGGGGGTGCTCGTACCAACCCGGGGAAGAGAGCAGGAGCGCTGCGAGCTGGGCACTTGGCTCCTCGGGATAGGTCCATAGCTGAGAGTTTTCACAAGCCCAGCTTTCGGACTTCACTTGAGTGTTTTAATTTTGAGGGAATGCCGAAGGGGTTGGGTGTGAGAGGTGCACAACTAGCTCTTTCCTGAGGGGCATATGGAGAGTCCGAGAGGATGTATGGTCTGCTGAGGGGGTCGGTGCGCGAGAGCCTCGGCTTGCCGAGGGAGTCGGTGCGCGAGAACCTCGGTTTGCCGAGGGGGTGCTCATGCGGGTGATCAAAGAGTAGCCTTGGGGTGAGCGTTACCCCGAGCTGAGGGAGGAGAGGTGAGTACTGAGATGTACTCGGCTGAAGGCAGAAGAGAGTGAGAGCCGAAAGGGTGATTGAGCGGGGGGTGCGCCTATCCGAGGGGGTGCTTGGGCAGCTGCAAGGGTGTCTTGCACGCCGAAGGGGTAGGAAAGGCTGTCCGAAGGGGTTATTAGGGCGGGCAAGGCATCAGGTCGAGGGCCTTTCCTCGCATACCGAGTTTGAGAGGAGGTTAGCTGAGAGCTTTTGGGTTTTTACTTGATGATATTTGGGGTGTGTTTGAAGGTGAAGAGAGAGATTTGTCGAGGTGATAGAAGCACGGGCTGAGGGGGTGCTTGGCATAACCGAGGTCCTTGGGGGTCAAGCCGAGAGGGGTGTCGGCTATGCTATTTTTCTTTTGGTGCTTTGAGCTTTGCTTGCCCATATATGAATGTTGTTTAAGCTAGGCTTGACCTCTTAAAATTTTCTAACACTTTCAAAGGGTCTCTCAGCTAGGCTTGCTCTTTGAGATTTTTCTAACTCTTGATTTTTGTTTGATATGATAGGAGTACTTCTCCCCGGGGTGCACTTGATTTTGCTTGAAGATACAATTCCTCCGGCCTCTCTGACCACTTGGTGAGCATTCTATACTTGATTTTTCATTCTCCAAGTGTCACAGCTTCATGCTTAGTAATTGTTTGCTATTTTTTCCTTGTATGCTTGATTGTTCCTCGGCTGCGCTTGTGATGATGTTAGGCTTAGAGGTACGCTTGTTGTATTTTTGCATGTATATTGAGAATTCTTCGGGGTAATCTTGAGTTGTGCTATGCATGTATTATGAACGACCAAGCGACTCAAGATTATCTAGACTCTCTCCCCGGCCCTTCATCTTATGATTTATCTAAGGAAATCTAAGCGGGGGGAGTACTTGTAACAAATGTGATTGGTAGTAGTGTTGATTTTTCTGTTCCTTTGGGTGTGCATTTTCCTTGTGTGCCATCCCCACCCCCTGAGCATGATTTAGGCTTTGATTATTATTTGCCTCCTTCCCCTTGGGAAATTTCTCTTGCACGTGAACCGACTTCTAGGGGTTCTTTGAACAGATTGCTTATTGACGGAGTGGTGACAATGTCAAGTGAGGATGATACATCTACGTCTCTTAGGGTGCCGGTGACTTTTAAACCACCTGTTAGGAGAGTTAGCCCTTCTATGTGCCACCCCACCCCTGCTTGGCTTAGATCTTTATCTGAGGGTACTAGACATTTGCAGACTAAGTACCATATTAGGGAGCCTTTTCTCATTTCCCCTCCTGGGGGTGATAGCACCGTAGATAACCCTCCCCCCGGGTGTATAGCTGTATATAGGCAATGCTTGGACAATGGGTTGAGATTTCTGCTACACCCTTTTGTTGAGGAGTTGTTGATTGAGTATAACCTTAGTGTAACCCAGATTGCTCTTAACTCCTGGTTGACGATAAACGCTTACATAGCCACTTGTAGTTTACTTGGAGCCCCTTGCACTGTAACAGCCTTTAGGAACACACATAGGCTTCAGGAAGTCCCGGGTAACATAGATAGCCACGGGTATGATTTTCATGATAGGGAGTTCTATCTTACCATAAACACAAAACCCACGAGTCAGAAGGGTTTTCGCCACACCTTTCTTTTCATTTACCATGCTGGGGGTTGGAGGATTCCCCGAGATCATAGCGGTATGCCAAGGATTGGCTTGAACTATAACGTTCCTGCCATGGAAGCCGATGAAGCCGTGATGGCTGTTTAGTTGCAATCATATAAGGAAAGAGGGTCCAAGGAGAAGCTTCCTACCATGTGGATTTTGAAGGATAGGCACTTCCAGAAAGAGCGGTTTTTGAGTGTCGTGGGCCTGAGCCATACCGATGATAGTGGTAGGATTTACTTTTTGTTTATGTATGTCTTATACTTTTATGATTTCTCCTGAGCTTTGCTATTCATTAACAAACTTGTGTGAACGATGATTTCAGGTATTGCTTTCAAGCAGTTAACAAAGAAATTTCAAAGGAAGATGTCTCAGGTGAACTTTCGAGCTGGAAAGTTCAAGGCCTCCTTGAGGAAAGGAAGCATGAGCATTCCTCCCCCTCCCCAGGTATGCCTACTTCTCTAAGGTTGGCTTAGTTGAAATGTTTCTTTCTTTGCTAACTTCACTTGTGATTTGCTTTTTCAGAACCCGAAGAACTCAAAGCTGAGGAGGAAAACAACTGAAAGGGGTGAAGGATCATCCCAAGCCACGAACATCGAGATAGACGATTGCGAGGAAAGCAGCCTCGGGTGGAGGAGAGAGAGGAAGAAGGGGAGGAAGATTGCGAGGACATGACTCCTTACTTCCCTGACTCTCTCCTCGGCATCACTAAGAGGGGTCGGAAGAAGATGATAAAGAAAACGATGGTCCGCTTCCCTTTAGCGAAGGATGTTGAGGTGGTGAGGAAAAATCCCACCAAGGCTATCTCTTCGACCTTCAATGGCGTCTTGAAGGTATATTTTTCTATATAACATACAATTTCTCTATCTTTAGTTTTTTTGTATTAATCATCATCTTCTTGTGTTTTTTGGAATGTAGGCTGGCATGAATCTGAGTGTGCTCGCCGAGGAGTACTGGAGGGGGGCTATGAAGGATGTTGAGGGCCTCCAAACTGAGCTTTCAAAGGCTAGGACCGAGATCCACAATCTTAAGCAAGAGCTTAACTCGTCCCAAGAGACGCTTCAGATGGCCAAGAAGGAACTTGCTGATGCTCAGGAGGCCGGGAAATCCAGCATTCAGGCCCTTGAGACTCAGCTCAAGGAGGCCAAGGAGGAGAAGAAGCTAATTTCCAATGAGCTCAAGGAGAAGAAGAACGAGCTGGCCCAGATGAAGAGTGATCTAGCTGAGGCCCAGAGGAAGGTGGAGCAAAGCCAGGAGGAGGTGATTGCTGAATAGAAGAAGTCTCCGGCTTGCGTTGATTTCCAATCCAAGATTGGATATGTGGCCTTTGAGGCAGGGATAAAGGATGCCCTAACTCATATGCAAGTTGCCTTCACTTCCTTCGGTCTCCAGGATTCGTACCCCAAGGTACGAGGTAAGATTAAGGACCTTGTTCGTGAGGCCGAGGAGGAGGAGCAGAGGAAGGTGGTTGCTGAGGAGGGCGAGGCCGATGAGTAGCTTCTCCAGCCCCTTGCTTCGTCTTGATTAATCTCTCTAGGATGTTTTTGCTTTGATATGAGACTTGTGATCTTTTTGTTAGAACTTTGAATCTTTAACTTTGCTTGTATATTTGCACATTCGGCTTCTACTTTGCTTTTCTATTGATATGAATTTCATGTGCTCTTACTCCGGCTTATCTATTGTTTGACACTTGCTTACTACTTGCTCATTCACCCCTAGGGGCCAAAAAGAATCCCCTAGTGTTTAACGAGCAGCCTTAGCATGTGTAGACACCTAAAAATGTCTCCCCAAAACCAAACCCGATGATGAACAACCTTTCACCGCCACTATTGGTCGTGTTCAGTATTTAATCCCGAGAGTGCTTAAAAATCGTATTTGATTAAATTCATATTTTTGAACAGTCCATGGATTAGTCTTGATGTTTGGTAAAAGCATAGTTTTAAGGCAAAATTGGCCTCAACACTCTAAACTTTGGCTTGGGTGCACTCAGCACCCTGAACTAAGAAAAATAGCCAAAACACCCTGAAGTATTAGCATGGGTGCACTTAGCACCATACAAGAAATTTTCCGGCCAAAAGTGGCCGGATTCCGGCGACTTTTTTTTTAATAAAAAAATGTTTTTTTTTATTTTCTTCTTCTTCTTCTTCTTCTTATTATTATTATTATTATTATTATTATTATTATTATTATTATTATTATTATTATTATTATTATTATTATTATTATTATTATTATTGTTATTATTACTATTATTATTACAAAATACCTCGATTTACGTGTTGTTATTTATTTTTTTACGGAAATTATTCGGGTAAGATTTCAGGGGTCATTTTTATCCTTAATGGATCCAAATTTAGCTCAGATTTTGCAAAAAAAAGGAAATACCTCGTTTTGCGTGTCGAGAAATATCTAAGTAGCTAAAACACGCAAATCGAGATATTTCTTGACACGTAAAACGAGGTATTTCCATTATTTTTTTGCGAATTTCTAGCTTAATTTGGATCCATTAAGGGTAAAAATGACCCCGAAACCTTACCAAAATAATTTCCGTCACAAAAAATAACAATACGCAAATCGAGATATTCCTCGACACGCAAAACGAGGTATTTTCATTACTTTTTTGCGAATTCCGAGCTTAATTTGGAACCATTAAGGATAAAAATGACCCTCGAAACCTTACCCGAACAATTTTCGTCACAAAAAATAACAACACGCAAATCGAGTTATTCATCGACACGCAAAACGAGGTATTTCCATTATTTTTTTGCGAATTCCGAGCTTAATTTGGATCCATATAGGGTAAAAATGACCCCTGAAACCTTACCCGAACAATTTCTGTTACAAAAAATAAATAACAACACGGAAATCGAGGTATTTTTGTAATAATAATAATAATAATAATAATAATAATAATAATAATAATAATAATAAGAAGAAGAAGAAGAAGAAGAAGAAGAAGAAAATAAAAAATAAAAAAAACATTTTTTTATTAAAAAAAAAAGTTCAGAGTGTTGAGGCCAATTTTGCCTAGTTTTAATTTCAGCCCAAATTTATTATTTAATTTTAGCCCAAACCTTTTATTTATTTTATTTAATTATTTTCTTATTTTAGCCCAAATGATAATAAATCAGAAAAGGCCCGAAATTGTCAATCGACACTTAAAATGCTGAATGAAATTAGGGTTAAAAATGTATTTAGACGGAAAAGCGGGCTGGAAATTCCCGTGCCACGGCAGGTACCCACCGTGTCACGGGAATCATTCCCGTCTGACGGTGGGATTTCCCGTGACACAGGAAATCTGTCGTGACACGGGAAATTCCGTGTCTTTTCCGCGTAAACCCTTAACGCGTTTTCTTCCCCGTTTACTGAAAATTTCCCGCGTCACACTAAAAATGCACAGTGTCATGGGAATGTTTCCCGTCTGACGGTGGGACTTCCCGTGTCACGGTACAGTTTGCCGTGTCGCGGGATACTTTTTTAGGGTTTTTTTTTATCATTTTAGGGTTCCGTGTGCTCCCTCAGCACATTTTCTCTATAAATACCCCCTCATTTCTGATGTACGGGGCATCAATTAATTCTCTAGTTTATTTTTCTCTCTTCTATGCTTTAGCCTAAACACTAGCCTACCCTTATTATTTAAAAATTCCTTCTTCAAGAACTCCAAGGAGTCCATACTTTACTCGTGGTTCTGTCCTTAAGGCAAGGCGTGAAAGGTAGAACTGTTTGAGGGTTTGGCCCCAAATCAACTCTACTTTGTTTAATTTAATTTAATTGTTGTTTAATTATTATTTCCTTGAAGTTACTAACTCGTTTATTATTTTGTAGTTGCAAACAAACAGAATCAAAGTAAGAATTATGTTCCTCTTATTTCTATTACTTTTCTAACGATTTTATATTGTTGGAATTATTGCTAAATTGCTTCCAATATTAATGTTTATTCTATTATTATTTATTGATCACCATATTGCATGTTAAAGGGAATATGTAATTGAAAATCACGACTAATAAGATAATTTGGACAACCGGTTTAGGTTCCTTTTTAATCTTGTTATTAATTCAAGTGATCACAAATATTTTAGAATTATGTGTTGCATTAATATTCAACCAATTTAGCCTAATAATAGTTTGGAGAAAATTGAATATTTTGTTTTTATGCCTTTGAGATCGCAGGAATAACTTTTCACTATGAGAATCGAATAGAGGCCAATACGGGCGAATGTGACTCCATGACTCACGTCGTACCATCATCCCCGATCCTCCTTTCGTGGTTCCGAACCATATGGAGTTAGTAATCTCATGGATTATGAATGGGGTGTAACCTTCACGGGTCAATTGTTGTTTTCTATCGTTGTCCCTTATCGTGGTTGCCTTTTTATGATCCGTGAACGGTTTACAAGTTCCTTAAAAACTTGTTGCGGCTCCCTACTTTCCTTGTCCCTAATCGTATATGTCAATTCCCACTTCCTATGAGTGCCAAGCATATTCACAACATGCTTTAATGTAGGCGCACTTCGAGCGACGCCTACAATTTGGCGACTCCACTAGGGAGGATTCTTGGTTATTTATCGATTTGAGTGATCGGTATTTAATTAAGATGAGTGGATGAGACTTGAAAGATTCTTGAAAAGTATTCATGCGATTTAATTGGCATTGTCACAAATGCATATGATTTTTTTTTAGGTTACCTAGCCACAATAGTACGTTTTCTACGTATGTGGCTAGCCCGGGGGATTTATGCTCTATTAACCCGAAAACGCTCATGGCAATAAGGGTTCATCCGAGTTTTTAAATCCACCCAAACCATGGAGTCGAGTTCGATTTCATCACGAACTCGCGGAGCCGCCCATTGGCATACACCCTCAAGGGAGGCTGCCTTGCTAACGCGTCCAAACTCTTAACCATGGTACCCTTTGACACCCAAAAGCTTGACTATAGTCAAACATGGCGTATAAAGCTTCAAGGATATGAGACACGATACACACCACTTGAAAAATTTTGTCTCGCACTTGTATGGGCTTCACAGAAACTAAGACATTACATGCTCACTCATACAGTGCATGTCGTGTCCAAGATGGATTCTCTCAAATACTTGTTCGAAAAAGCAACACTCAATGGCAGATTATCAAGGTGGATAGTCAATCTTGCTCAGTTTGAATTTAAATTTGTACCACAAAAAGCCATTAAAGTTTTTGCGGTTTCTGACTTCTTAGCAGACTTTCCGCTGGAAGAAGTTGAGAAAGAAGAAGATGAGTAAGATTTGCCTGACGAAGATTTACTCATGACCGAAGATGATAGCTGGACGCTCTATTTCGATGGAGCTTCAAACCAAAAAGGATGTGGTGTAGGAGTCTTGCTTGTATCACCCAATGAAGAGCACATCCCAATTTCCATGAAGCTCGACTTTGATGTCACCAACAATGCCGCAGAATATGAAGCATGTATTTTGGGATTAGAAACAGCTGTCGCCTTGGGAATTAAGAAACTCAGAATCTACGGTGATTCTTCACTAATCATTAACCAAATCTCCAAGAGATGGAAAGTGAGAAGTGAAAGTCTCGCTACGTATCAAGCTCATTTAGAAACTCTCACGGAGCAACTAGATGAAGTGGAATATACGTATTTGCCGAGAGAAGAAAACCAATTCGCCGACGCACTAGCTAAATTAGCATCAATGGTGCGAATTCCAACGGATACAATCAGAATGTCGTTGACCATAGAAAGAAGATATGAGCCGGCTTATGTTCACGCACTCGACGATGAACAAGAACCACAAGAAGAAGATGAAGAGCCATGGTATACATATATCCTTAACTATGTGACAAGAGAAGAATACCCTCCCAATACTGATAAAAGGGCACGCCGTGCTTTGAGGCTCCTGGCCTCACAGTATGTGCTCATCAGGGGAGAACTCCACAAGAGGACTGCAATGGGGAGAAATCTCTTATGCATAGCCAAGAAAGAAGCACACAGAACCATGTAAAACCTCCATGCCGGTATATGTGGAACGCACATGAATGCAAAGATGTTAGTCCAAAAGATTCAACGACAAGGTTATTATTGGACTACTATGGAGAGAGATTGTCACGAATACGTCAAGAAATGTATGAAGTGTCAAGTCTACGCAAATTTACAGCATGTTCCACCTTTGCTTCTCTACGCATATACTTCTCCATGGCCTTTCTCCACGTGGGGCATCGACATCATTGGAAAAATAACACCACCAGGATAAGGGGGGCACGAATTCATCCTCGTAGCGATTGACTATTTCACCAAATGGGTTGAAGCTGCCTCATATGCTAAGCTGACGGCGAAACACGTAGCTCAATTCATTGAGAAAAATATCATATGCCGCTATGGGGTACCACATGAGATGATTAGCGATAATGGAATGCATTTCCAAGCCGAATGCGCAGAATTATTACATAAATATCATATCAAGCATCACAGATCATCACCTTACAGACCACAAACAAATGGTGCGGTCGAATCGGCCAACAAAAATTTGAAAACTATCATCGAAAAGATGACTAAAAATTACAAGGATTGGCCAAGTAAGCTACATTTCGCCCTTTGGGGATATCGAACCTCTGTTCGTACATCAACGGTGGCTACCCCTTTCTCTTTGGTCTATGGAGTTGAAGCTGTACAACCAATTGAACTCGAAATCCCTTCTCTTCGAATCGCATTGGAAAGCCAACTAGATGAAGTCGACTGGATTAGAGCAAGATATGATGAACTGGTCTTACTTGATGAAAAATGCTTGGCAGCTTTGCATCATGTCCAAACCTACCAACAGCGTATGGCGCGACATTTTAATAAAAAAGTCAAGACTAGGAACATCAAAGAGGGTGACCTGGTGCTTAAGGCACTTCGTAAAAATGTGTTAGATTCAAGAGGAAAATTCAGACCAAATTGGTCAGGCCCGTACATTATTAAAGCCATCTTGTTTGGCGGAGCGGCGCAATTGGTAGACATGGACGGTAACGGTTTCCACAATTTAACCAACTTGGATCAACTCAAGAAATTCTATGCCTAATCGCATGGGTTCATGACCCAATAGAGCTACGTTTGGCCTGATTCCTTTTTAAGGATACGTAGGCAACCCCTCAAGGGGGCCCGACCACTTCAAAAAATAAAATCCTCCCTCTGTCGATCAAGTATACGCATCAGTTCAGCATTGCGTCACGACAAAAAAAAAGGGATCTCTGCTGCGACACGGGACATTCCACCGTGTCACGGTACAGTCCACCGTGGCACGGTGGACTTGAAAAAAAAAAATTTGTCGTGACGCGGGAATTTGCGACGTGTCACGGGATTTTTCACCGTGACACGGTGGAATTTCAGGTTTTCCGATTTTTTTTAGTGACGCATTCTTTGCGAATTCATTCTTCCATTGCGTCCGACTCCTTGACTCGGATAAATAAATATAAAAAAAGGTCATTGTAATTTTTTATTTAAGGCTAAAATAAATATGCTATTATTATTGAAATAAATATTGGCATCATACGCCTTATTTTAAATAAAAAAATTATAAATCATAAAAGCAAAGCAATACTGATCTAATCCCTCTTCACTTTAGGAACCTCATTCTCTTTGTCAATTAGGTCGGCCTTCACCATTAATGTGTCTTTTGTAGCCCAAACCGTCACACCCCTAGTTGAACTTTCACCCCTTTCACCTTTCTTAAAATTCTTCGGTTGTTTCTCTCTATAGACCATCTTCTCTTTACCCTTCCCTTTCACATAATTTTTCCATTTCGGCATTATAGGAGTCTTAAACTCAATCCCTTGTGTTCTTGGACCTAGACGATCTTTAGGAGGTGCTTTCTTATTTCCAAGACGACTCTTCACATCAGACTTGCGTGATCCGAATCGTTCCCTCCTACTTCTAGGGTTCAACCATGCCTTGTATGCACTAGATAAAGGAGGAGGAGCTTGGTCACTTGCAGAAACGGTCCACAAAGGTCTTCCAATCCAATAAGTCTCGTACTTGTGAACGTTACTTTCATGCAACGATACTTCACGAGGACTATCGTTATAGCGTGGAACTACTTGTTCAAGTCCATACTGCCGCATCAGTCGAGAAGGACAATAAAAAGTCAGTTTTGAGATACTAGGAACACGGCAATATGAAGTATCATTCGTACCAACCATCCTAGTAAGCCTCCACCAAGGAACCACCCAACGAATGGAAAATTCCCTCTTTGCAAAGAAATTTTTCCAGTCTTAATACGACATGTTCACAGAGTAATTCTTTTTCGTGCGGACTAGGTCGTTAGGGCCATATTTTTCAACATCGTCGGGGGCTTCAAATAATTCTAAACGCTCCATCAACCAAATCTGAAAAAAAAAATTAGTAAAAAAAAAATGCAGATTCCCCGTGACACGGTAGACAGTCACCGTGACACGGTGCCTGTTTTGTGTTACGGGGGCTACTCGGAGCGTATTTTTACTTGCAGCAATACCTGAGAGCCCTTCCTGATGGCTTTCCGGTCAGCTTTCGCTTTGTCAAGGCCACGAAACGTTTCTCCAAGGCACGTAGGCATAGGGGATCTCCCAGATTCAACATGTTCAAGCACAGACGCTAGACAAGCATGTCCTACCCTACCGTTTGCAAATAACAGCTTGCTAAACATGCAAAAAATATATGCCCTTCTACGATATACATGATAAGACTTAGAGATAGGGCGATTAAAATATAAATTTGCAAGTTTTTCTAAGTCTACCTCATTACCACACACAATTCTATTTAAATCTGGATCTGTTAGATTCAGATGGCGTTCAAAATCTTGGTAATAATATTCACGTAGGGTAGGCATGGCAATAAGATTTCTAGCAGGAAATCCAAAGATTGCACCAAATTCCTCCGGCAGGGGACAGATTTCATCGTAATCAAATTTGAAACAATGTGTTTCTGGACTCCAATAGTCTAATGCTGCCCTAAGAAAATCATGTTCAATCGCCACATGCCTCAGGGCTAGTAAACCCTGACATGAAACAATTCTAACTCTTTTTTGTCAGCATTGGTCAAAGCATAAGACCAGTCGCGCAATGTATTATCAAAATTCTAAGACATTATTATTGAAATATGAAATTCTAATTATTTTGTGTTTCGTAATTATGCATATCATGAATATACTGGTCCTATTTTATAGCAAAAGCGCTCGGAACTACTCAGAAATTATCTTTTCGTACGGGTAAACCACACGTTGTAGAAGATGCGCACTGTGACACGGGGAATCCCACCGTGTCACGGGAATTTTTGCCGCGACACGGCAGTTTTTGCCGTGACACGGTGTGCAGTGCCGTGTCGCGGCACCCCACGCGTTTTTCATTTTTTTATCTTTTCCCGTACCTATCCGGATTTTTTTTTAGTATTTTATCTTCACCGTTTATTTTTCAGTTTTCTGGGAGTTTCATTCCTAATAAAATTCTCAACTTTTTTTTTTATTATTATTATTTATTTATTTATTTATTTATTTATTTAATCATTTCTTTTTTATTATTTATTTTGATTCATTACTTTAGTATTTCATCCTTTTTATTTCTATCTTCTCTTTTTCATTTATATATTTACTTGTTTATTTTATTTATTTTTTCTTGTCTTTTTATTTCTCTTTCTTTTGGGGAAGGTCGGTACCCTCCACTTACTCCACTTACGTTTTTTTTCGCGTCATTAATAAATACACGTTCACACACAATGAGTCTCAAGCACACACTAACACACACTAATAAATGCATAAATTGTGAATAATATACAAAATGAGTCATAGTAAATAAACAGCGTCAAGTGTCATCACAGTATGTACAAATAAAGACCCTCGGTCAAAAGTCTGCAGAACTAGAAGAGTTAGGGTCAGTATCATCTCCACCCTGTGAATACGGGAATGGTGAGCCAAAGAGTCCCGCCATCATCCGAGTACGGGGAGTAGTGTCCCTACTAGTCCCTGTGACTCCAGCAGCAGTCAAACTCAAGGCAGGACCCGTCCAACTGGCAAACGGTGTAGACTAACTCAAAGACACGGGAATCGTCGGTGGAGGCATCGTCCCATACATCGGAACTGAGAACAAGCCCGACACCGGTGGAGGAATCCCAGACGATGGAGCTGAAAATAAACCAGGATCCACGGGAGTCAAAACAGGCCTAAACTCAGGCTGTGAAAACGAATGCCGCTGCCCTTGACTCTGTTCCTGAAAGCGCTGGGAAGATTGAGGCTGCCACTGAGCCTCCTGAAACGGCTGAGTAATCTGAGGCTATCGCTGAGATTGAGAATGCCGATGAACTGCAGGAGATCGTCTACCACGACCAAACTCCTCCTCGTCCGAGCCTCTATGCCTCGAGCGCGAGCGGGACCTCTGTTGCTCCTGAAAGATACAAAATCAAAAGGTGTCAACAAATGAAAGATAAAACAAATGGTAGAAGTGGAAAAAATGAGCATACCTCAAGAACATCGCTAGAACTGCTCCGACAACTCGCACCACGCCGAAGCTTGATGATGCAGTACTTTAGAGCGTCAACCAGCTTCATGAATCCCATCATCTCCGGGCGGTTAGGCTGAGAGAAAAACAAGGAAAAATGAGTAACAAGCGATGTTAAAAGGATGAATAATGCATCAAAAACTTACCGGCTCAAAAACCTCGGGCAGAGACTCCTGCGCCTGTCTGTAACCCTCTGGCGCATCAGCAATGTGGTCCTCGGTAATACCAATCGGCCCTGGGTAGCGGGTAGACTTAGGCAGAATCTCGATCCTCCCCACAAGGCGAACAGTCGTCTGAAAATATGATTGAATAATCAAGTTATTCGACTATTTAAACAGAGACTAGTAGAAAAATCCTCAAAAGAAATCATACCTCAGGAAGGCGGGGTGGAGGAGCCAGAGAGGGAAGCAAGTCCTGCACGTAATCACCCTCCTTGTGCACAAGCTCCTGCCAGGGAAAAGTGTAGCGCTCTCCCCTGTTTATCAACTCCCTAAGCAAGCGCGAGTCCAGCATTGACTCCGGTGGAGATGAGGGCACCACAAAGCGATCACCGCTATGCTGACAAACGACACGCTCCCCCAAATACCAGACAAAGCGTCCGGTACCAACCAAAATGGTGCGGTGCGCTGAAAGATGCAAGGCCTCGGAAAGATTAGTCATCCCGACCCAAGGACGATACTGGACGTCAATGGCAACCTGAAAACCATAAAAAGTTGGAATGAAACACCGGAAATAACGTCAGAGAGAAAATAACAGGCAACAAAACTAATTCTTACGCCAACAGAAGAGGTGCCTCGACGTAACAGCCCGCGCAGCGCAGAGACAGACTCCACTCGTGACTCTCCTCGGTCACGCCAGCTGGCCCCGACAGGGAAGTCATGAACCGCTCCATGACGCCGTCGAGGTGCCAATCTTGTGAAGTACTCGTAGAACCATAGCTGCAATGAAAAGTAATCTTTGAGCACATGAGTCGAGTAAATTAAAATAAAACAAGAAGAGGAAAGGATCATCACCTCTACGACTCTCCACAGACCGTAGAGAGTGACGGGAGACCCGTCGTTCAGCTGCCTACACCGATGACGCAACGACAAGAGAAGGTCGGCGTATCCGAGGTTGGCCCAGCTAAAGGATCCTATCTCACTGATCCTGACTAAAGAAGGGAGGTAGCAAAGGAGTGCACGTGAACTCCTATTTGGAGAAAGAGTCATGGAGATGAGAATCAGAATGAAGATCCGCACTCGCTGCTCAGCTGACGTCTCTTCCATGTCAAAACCACGGGCAAGAACCGAAGCCAGCTCCGATCGCCCGCTCCTAGGACCACCTCGAGACACTGGCTGAGTCCTGATATGCTGAACGATCGAACCTAACAAATCGACTGCCTCAGCCGCTCCCCAAGAGAGATCAGACATCTGCGCTACAGCCCGGTCAGTGGAGCGCAGACCTCCAATCATGCTAAAGTCCAGAGGGGTCACCGTCATCTCCCCCCAAGCAAAGTGAAAGGTGTTGGTAGTATCCTAAAAATACTCCAACAATGCGCGAACTACGGTCGCACCGCAACCCCGGGGGCTGCGAAACCCTACGACCGCCGAATAAAAATCCACTAAACCAGCCGATTCCCATAAGGCGTTCGTAGCAGGATCCCTTGTGATAATCTGGTGAAGTCGAGGAATCAAATCTCCGGCTCCAGATTCGTGGTGGCGAAGCGTCCCGTCAACTATGCCGGCAAGTGGGCGATGAGAAACATGGTTCTCACGATAGAAAACCAACTGGTCTGGAGTCCACAGAGGGGGAACCCACCTACCCCTACCCGTATAGGCCCGAGGCTCAGACTCTAAGACGTCATCGTCCATACCCTCGGGAATCGTGGGAGTGTCCTCCCGAAAAGCCTGACGCCGGCCATGGGTGGAAAGATCGCGATCCCGTCGCCTAAGCATGCTATTATAAAAATAAAAATCTAAATGTTTAGTATCATTTCCTAAGACGTTTAGTTTGAGTTGCATTTTAATAAAAAAAATAATAAAATAAAATAAAAATAAAAATCTAAATGCTTAGCATCACTTCCTAAGTTATTTAGTTGTTTATCGCATTATACGCTAAATTTTTACCTCAAGGCTAAAAATTGGCAAAATAATGGAATTATTTATAGTATTTAGTTTCTCCATGACGGACTAATACTATGTTCTACTAATTGCATGATACTATGTTCTCCATGACAATGTAGTACATACACAATACAAAACATGTCTCAAAGTTGCACAAAAACAATAGATTGACGCATCATAGCATATTTTACAAGATCTACAACCAACAGGTCATCAATCCAAGTGCAAAAGAACAACATGAACAACAAGGAGCACCATTTACCACAAGTAGTGCCAAAAATGGTGATTTTGCTCAAATCCTCACCAATTCATGCAATTTTTGTCTCAAATCGCTCACAAACACGCATACATACATATACAAGTAAATTCATAGCAAGAATTTCAACATAAACCACAAATTGATTTTTAAGGGTTTTTCATGAAATTACTCATTTGAAGAAAATTCGGGGCAAAATCAAGGGAAACTTACATGAATCCTTGTAGAGAATCGAAAATGAGGAAAGTAGCAAAAAATTAGACCAGAATTGATGAAGGTTTGAGCTCCAAAAGCTCGAAAAACCACGAAGATCAGAACAGCCGTCGTGACACGGTCAGGCGAGGCCGCGACACGGTGAGCCAAATACGTGTCACGGGGATGAACTCCCGTGTCACGGTAAGCACAAGGGATGCCGGAGCTCCGATTAACAGCAAACAGCAACGCGGCAGTGAGCAGCAAGCAGCAAGCAATAGCGGAAAATTTTTTAAAAAAAAGGGGAGGCAGAACCGCCGTGACACGGGAGGTGATTCCGGTTGACGGGAGCAAACTCCGAGCGCCGGTGAGAAGCCGCCGAGACACGGGAATCCGAGCAAAAAGAATTTTTTTTTTGGGTGAAAACCGGACAAGAAAGAGAAATGGTGGATGAGCAAAATGGGAGAAATGGTTGATATTTAAAGCCAAAAAAAAAAAACATCCCGTGCAACGGATCCCGTTCCTATGTAACGGTAATATATTGGTGTGCCCCACGTGGTTTGACTGGTCAAATATGCCAATTGACTGGTTTTCAGCCAACAGATTTCCCGCGTCACGGGAATCTTCTCCGCGACACGGGAATTGGTCCCGTCTGACGGCAAAACGCTACCGTGTCGCGGGATGCTTCCACGTGGCACGAGGTTCAGAATGTTCTTTTGCACATTTTTCGTAGCTAGCAGCAAATATTTCTGGTGTTTTTGACCAAAGCTGCACGATTTTCCGCGCAAACTGGACAGTTATTTTTTTCGGTAAAATTACGCGGAAAATTCTAACTGACGGTTGGGGGGTACCAAAATTACTATTTTTCCCCTAGAAGCATTAAAGTCATGTTGTCAATATTTTAAGCACCTAATATGGTCGGATAATCGACTTGAAACGTGTGAATCATCTGTGGCCCACGTTCGGGGATAATCGAACCAACATACACTTGCAAATTTCAGCAATTACAGTAGTCGTCGGCTTTCCTTAGGTTTGGAAAGCGTTATCGGTGGATTTTTCTTCAAGTATAGAAAACCTCCAAGTCGGCTTTCCTCAAGCTTGGAAAGCGTTATCGGTGGATTTTTCTTCAAATATAGAAAACCGCCAAGTCGCTTTCCACAAGCTTGGAAAGCGTTATCGGTGGATTTTTCTTCAAGTATAGAAAACCGCCAAGTCGGCTTTCCTCAAGTATGGAAAGCGTTATCGGTGGATTTTTCTTCAAGTATAGAAAACCGCCAAATTCCTTTGTCGGCTTTCCTCAAGCATGGAAGGCATTATCGGTGGATTTCTTCAAGCATAAATGACACCAAATTCATACGTCGACTTTCCTCAAGCATGGAAAGTATTATCCGGTAGGTTTCTTCAGGCTTAGAAAACTACCAAACTCTTCAGTCGGCTTTCCTCAAGCATGGAAAGCGTTTCAACAAATGTCACCCGGTGGATTCCTTCAAGCATAGGAAGCTGCCAAATTCGTTTGTCACCGATACACTGGTGCCAGATACGTATTCCATCCTTCTACTCTTTTATCTGTGGAATTAACATTTCTCTTCAGGTATCGGCGTATACAGAGTGATTTAGGATCGCAGAATGTCTTAAATCATTCTCCGTCCCTATCGACTACTTTGACTATCGTTTTCGAAACTGACGTTTCTACAAACTCAGTCAAAGTGGGGGCTTCTGTAGACACCTAAAAATGTCTCCCCAAAACCAAACCCGATGATGAACAACCTTTCACCGCCACTATTGGTCGGGTTCAACATTTAATCCCGAGAGTGCTTAAAAAATTGTATTTGATTAAATTAATATTTTTGAACAGTCCATGGATTAGTCTTGATGTTTGGTAAAAGCATAGTTTTAATTTCAGCCCAAATTTATTATTTAATTTTAGCCCAAACCTTTTATTTATTTTATTTAATTATTTTCTTATTTTAGCCCAAATGATAATAAATCAGAAAAGGCCCGAAATTGTCAATCGGCACTTAAAATGCTGAATGAAATTAGGGTTAAAAATGTATTTAGACGGAAAAGCGGTCTGGAAATTCCCGCGCCACGGCAGGTACCCACCGTGTCACGGGAATCATTCCCGTATGACGGTGGGATTTCCCGTGACACGGGAAATTCCGTGTCTTTTCCGCGTAAACCCTTAACGCGTTTTCTTCCCCGTTTACTGAAAATTTCCCGCGTCACACTAAAAATGCACAGTGTCACGGGAATGTTTCCCGTCTGACGGTGGGACTTCCCGTGTCACGGTACAGTTTGCCGTGTCGCGGGATACTTTTTTAGGGTTTTTATCATTTTAGGGTTCCGTGTGCTCCCTCAGCACATTTTCTCTATAAATACCCCCTCATTTCTGATGTACGGGGCATCAATTAATTCTCTAGTTTATTTTTCTCTCTTTTATGCTTTAGCTTAAACACTAGCCTACCCTTATTATTTCAAAATTCCTTCTTCAAGTACTCCAAGGAGTCCATACTTTACTCGTGGTTCTGTCCTTAAGCCAAGGCGTGAAAGGTAGAACTGTTTGAGGGTTTGGCCCCAAATCAACTCTACTTTGTTTAATTTAATTTAATTGTTGTTTAATTATTATTTCCTTGAAGTTACTAACTCGTTTATTATTTTGTAGTTGCAAACAAACAGAATCAAAGTAAGAATTATGTTCCTCTTATTTCTATTACTTTTCTAACGATTTTATATTGTTGGAATTATTGCTAAATTGCTTCCAATATTAATGTTTATTCTATTATTATTTATTGATCACCATATTGCATGTTAAAGGGAATATGTTATTGAAAATCACGACTAATAAGATAATTTGGACAACCGGTTTAGGTTCCTTTTTAATCTTGTTATTAATTCAAGTGGTCACAAATATTTTAGAATTATGTGTTGCATTAATATTCAACCAATTTAGCCTAATAATAGTTTGGAGCAAATTGAATATTTTGTTTGTATGCCTTTGAGATTGCAGGAATAACTTTTCACTATGAGAATCGAGTAGAGGCCAATACGGGCGAATGTGACTCCATGACTCACTTCGTACCATCATCCCCGATCCTCCTTTCGTGGTTCCGAACCATATGGAGTTAGTAATCTCATGGATTATGAATGGGGTGTAACCTTCACGGATCAATCGTTGTTGTCTATCGTTGTCCCTTATCGTGGTTGCCTTTTTATGATCCGTGAATGATTTAGAAGTTCCTTACAAACTTGTTGGCGGCTCCCTACTTTCCTTGTCCCTAATCGTATATGTCAATTCCCACTTCCTATGAGTGCCAAGCATATTCACAACATGCTTTAACGTAGGCGCACTTCGAGCGACGCCTACAATTTGGAGACTCCACTAGGGAGGATTCTTGGTTATTTATCGATTTGAGTGATCGGTATTTAATTAAGACGAGTGGATGAGACTTGAAAGATTCTTGAAAAATATTGTTGTGATTTAATTGGCATTGTCACATATGCATATGCATATTAGCTTACCTATTTTGCCACAATAGTACGTGTTCTACGTATGTGGCTAGCCCGGGGAATTTATGCTCTATCAACCCGAAAACGCTCATGGCAATAAGGGTTCATCCGAGTTTTTAAATCCACCCAAACCATGGAGTCGAGTTCGATTTCATCACGAACTTGCGGAGCCGCCCGTTGGCATACACCCTCAAGGGAGGCTGCCTTGCTAACGCGTCCAAACTCTTAACTATGGTACCCTTTGACACCTAAAAGCTTGACCATAGTCGAACATAGAACTTGACTTTAGGTTGCGAACTTCATTGCATCATGCATGACAATATGCTTATATGTGCATTTTTTTTATTGACTTTTTTTAATCAAACCCTTTTTATTTTTTTTAAGTCGAGTCATAGATTTTTTTTGAAAAATTTGAGTCAACTCGGATTTTTATTCCCGTATACTGCACAAGAGTCAACTTGTTTTGGTGATAGCCGGAGTTCTATAAAGAGTTACGTGTCGTGCCACCTATGGATCCGTAGCCCCGAGTTTTATCTTTGATTTAGAGTTGGTTTCGTCCAAATCAGAGTCACAGATCAAAATTTATAACCGATATACTACAGCCTATCCAGTTTAGATGTCTTTTTAGCGTTACCTTTTTTTATTTATTTATTTATTTTTTTTTAAAAAAAATCGTGTCAAGCTAGTCTTAACCGGTCCTTTAATCCGTGTCAACTCGTATATAGGACTATAGATTTTTATTTTTATTTTATTTTTTTTATACCCATGAGTCTTAACTCTTCTAGAATTCTAGTCCTCTTCCTAGTTTCTTGTGATCGATTTTTGTGCTAACCTTAACATGTGTTCTTTGTCTTTGATTGTGGTTGATCTTATTTATGACTAACGATTGACAATGGACCGTTTTCACCTAGTAAATAGCATAAACATTAAATTTTGACAAAATTAATCAAGTTAGTTTGTCTTTTAGTATTCCGTGCTATTTGGTCATTGGGTCCTTTGTTTTTCACAACGTCCTCATGTCTAGCCATGCGATCATACCACGAGTCTTAATAAACTCACCTAATCACACATGTTGAGTCGTTGCATACACTTTGTCTTCGAGTAATGCACCATATTGTTTATGATCGTATACTAGGACCATGCATGCATCGTTTTCCGTCGTAATAGGAATGAGTGAAGTATTTCTCATTAGTTTTCAAAATCGTTTCATACACTCTTCCTTTTCAATCCGAGTATTGAGTGAATGCATTAAGTGAGTTCTTCTTTACACAATATTTGAGTCTTAAATCACTAGGCAATAGTTGGAAGAATAAGGGGAAGGGGGAACGTCACTCCTTCCTTCTTTCCTTCCAATCAAAGCATCAACAACAAGAAACTTTTTTCCTCAGCAGGCAGCAAGAACTAACTCATAATCAGCCATGAAGACAAAGCACGATTCAAGATTCTTACCAAGATTTCATGTTTTCTTCTTCTTTTGTTTCAAACCGTTCCCCTTAAAAAGTCTAGCATAGGTTCTCCTTATCCATGTGTCTATGCGTCACATTTCTTACCTTCTTCATAAATGAGCATCTCTTTCTTACATTCTATCATGTGATTAAAAGAAAAAAAATCAATTACCGAACTAAACACAAGGTACACCAATGATTTCAGGCACCTTTGCAACCCTGTCATTCCCTGTTAACCGTTCAATCACATTCTATTTCTTCATCAACCACTTTGAGCCTCGTCTAATGTTTGGCCCTCATTTCTTCAACCCACATTCACTTAACCTTGGGATTGGAAGATGTGTAATTGTATAACATTCAAAAAGCAAGTGTAAAAAAAATATAAAAAAATAAAAAAAAAAAAAAAAAACAACAACAATAATAAAACAATGTCTAAAGGAAAGTGTTCCAATGTCTTTGATATGAACACGTCTCAAATTGCGTCTCTCATCGAGTGCTTGGTACCGTGCCTGAGAAACATGAATGCTAAGTGAGTGATGGACCGCATGATCTGAGATTGCCTACATTGATTCAAAAGAAAAAAAAAAGAAAAAAAAAGTAAAAAAAAAACAAAAAAATGAAAATAAACTTGCAAAATTCAAAAATTTTAAATTCACAATTACACATCTTAGGGGTTCTCTCGGGTCTTGAGCCTTGTACCCCTTTCTTCCTTAAACCATCAGCTTAACCACATTACAACCCTTGAAAGACCTCTTTGAGGTGTACATACACTTGTGCAAAGTTCGGTTAGAGCTACGTTTGGCCTGATTCCTAACTGATACGTAGGCAACCTCACATCGAGGTGCGGCCACATTCACATTCACATTCATATCCACATTCATATTCATATCCATACATGATCGAGTCATAGAATATCCAATGCTTACCCCTACCCATTTAGAGCTAGACTTGGGGGCTTGAACCCACATCATTTAGCCTACCCAGCCTAAAGAGTCATCATCTTTGACTCTTCTCACATCTATTTCCATCACCATAACCCTTGCAGCCATCCTTAGTATCACATTCACACACTTCACTCACACATACATATCTATATCACCTTTCCTTCTAGGAACCTTCTATCATGAAATCTTACTTCAACGATGCGCATGTTTCGTCATCTTTCAAGACAACATCAAAAGAGACATTGTATACTTGCCTAGCTTCTAGACCTAAGCAATGTTCATTGTTTCATACATCGCATATTGTGCTTAGCTCCTTGACCTATGTGACATTCATTATGCGATACTCATCGATCACTTCATCTATATACGTGCTTAGCTTCCAAACCTAAGTAACGTTCAAGATTGTTTCTTTACACCATATGTGATGCTTAGCTCCATGACCTAAGTTCATTCATCTATCGTGTCACATGACGTAATTGTCCTTAGCCTCCTATCCTAAGAACATACATCATGCATACATTATACTCAAGACGGACAGTTCAATATGACAAGAAGAAAATCCATGTGATTCATTTCGTCTTGCTCAACAAGGAAGTTCAAAACTTCTTCCCTTTTCTTATCATGACTTTTATTTTGGGGAAGTTCAAAAACAAAACTTCATTTTTCACGTCTTTCTTTCTCGGGAGAAAGTCAGTACCCTCCACTCATGACAATAATGACGGAAAATTTTTGCTTTTGCATTTTTAATTGCTTCATACACATGTCATGTCATGTCAAGTCAAACTTGGTCAAGTCTTTTGCTTTTGCATTTTTAATTGCTTGTGTCAGTGCACACACTCACTCAAGAAACACACAATTACAAGTCATACACATGTCATGTCATGTCAAGTCAGACTTAGTCAAGTCTTTTGCTTTTGCATTTTTAATTGCTTGTATCAATGCACACACTCACTCAAGACACACACAATCACAACTCATACACATGTCATATCATGTGAAGTTAAACTTGGTCAAGTCAGTTGGTCAAGTCAATCACAGTATATACGAGTCCCTTGGAAAACTTTATTTTGCAGGTCTTATCTACAGCCCACGTCCGGGGACAAGCGGACCATTTACAGCCCACGTCCGGGGACAAGCGGACCATCTACAGCCCACGTCCGGGGACAAGCGGACCATCTACAACCCACGTCCGGGGAAAAACGGACCATCTACAGCCCACGTCCGGGGACAAGCGGACCATCTACAGCCCACGTTCGGGGACAAGCGAACCAAGCACAGCCCACGTCCGGGGACAAGTGGACCATCTACAACCGGACAATCGAACCACCATCATTTCATGACGCAAGGTTCTCGATATACAGAGATTTGCAATCTCATCATCTGTCGACTTTCCTCAAGCATGGAAAGTATTATCCGGTGGATTTCTTCAAGCATAGAAAACCGCCAAATTCCTTTGTCGGCCTTCCTCAAGCATGGAAAGCATTATCGGTGGATTTCTTCAAGCATAGAAAAACGCCAAAATCATATATCGACTTTCCTCAAGCATGGAAAGTGTCATCCGGTAGGTTTCTTCAGGCTTAGAAAGCTACCAAACTTGTTAGTCGGCTTTCCTCAGGCATGGAAAGCTTTTGAACAAACGTCATTCGGTGGATTCCTTCAAGCATAGGAAGCAACCAAACTCATTTGTCACCGATACACTGGTGTCATATACGTATTCTATCCCCTTACTCTTTTATCTTTAGAACTAACATTTTTCTGCAGGTATTGGCGTATACAGAGTGATTTAGGATCGCAGAACGTCTTAAATCATTCTCCGTCCCTATCGACTACTTTGAGTTTCGTTTTCGAAACTGACGTTTCTACAAACTCAGTCAAAGTGGGGGCTTCTGTAGACACCTAAAAATGTCTCCCCAAAATCAAACCCGATGATGAACAACCTTTCACCGCCATTATTGGTCGGGTTGAGTATTTAATTTTTGGAGTGCTTAAATCCATATTTCCATTTCATAAACCAACCCAATTCCTATCCCATTTCCCCAAACCATAAATTATTTTCCTCTTTTCGTGCCTTTAAACCCAAAATAATTCATTTCGTGTCCTTTAAAATCATTCATTTCATGTCCTTTTTGTAAAAACGTTTAATCTAGTTTATTTTGGTCCATAATATGAAGGAGTTGTGTCTTCGATAAGTGCAATTACTAGATATATCAAGGATCACTATTATGGAGATAATAAGTTCGTTCTCTTGGGGCGTCATCATCTGTTGCTAGACTATGAGAGATGATCTTTGGGCTAGTCAAATAGTCCAAAGCCCGCTAGAATGGATCCTATGAGGTCACACACAAGGGTATTGGGTTAAGCAAGTTAGAGGCCCATTAATGGGCCTCATGAGCAATTAACTAATCATGAAATGGATTGGGCTAGCATAGTTAGATTGGAATTAAGTTTTGGGCTTTTGACATGGGCTCTTTTTTAGAGATGAGATCTATAAATAAGATCCATGCCTAGGGTTGCAGGCAAGCATTCTTAATTCACACACAGTGTATTTTGACATCAAGGCAACCAATCCCAAAGACCCTAATTCCTCTCTCTAACTCACGGCTTTCTCTCTCCTCCCCTTGTCCGTACGGCCGGCCACCTTGGTGGCGCGTGTGGTGGTTCGTGGTGGTTCGTTGCTCGCACTTCTCCATAGAAAGTCAATTGAAGGGTTCAATTGCAACTAACTAGCATTAGTTGAGGTCTTAATCTGTGCCCGTGGACCAAGTAGAGGAATCACGCTTGAGGTTCTTTATCTCCCATTGTTCTTGCTCGATCGCACGGGGAATCACGCTTCAAAGGTAGGATTATATGTTCTTTATGTGTTATGCATTAGATCTTGGGATTAGGTACTGTATGAATATGTTTCATGTTTTTCCGCTGCGTAGTACCTATAATTCCCTACAGTTGTATCAGTTAGCCTATTGCATTTACGCATATTGACTATAATTCTTTGATAGTCCACAATTTTAATTCAATTAAGAGGGAGATTAATTTAATTATGGTTCAATTATTATATTTAATGTGATTAAACTTTTGGAATCGATTAAATGTGATTTAATTATGCTCAAAATAGCCATGAAGAGACCGAATTTTATCCCTAATATGTTCGAAATTTTCGAACACCCTAACCCTAAATTTCGAATTTTTTCGAAAATCCTAGCCCTAAAATATGATTTTTGTGCTTGATTTTGATTTAATTCGATTTATTTTATGATTCATAATTTTAATCGGATTGATTTATGCATAAAAGCGTTTTATTTATGATCATCAATTCAATTTTAAAAGTTAGAATTAAATTAGGATTAATTTTATGAAGAACCCTAATTTTAAGATTAAATGTGATTTAATTTTAATCTTTTGGACTGATTTAATTTAATTATGATAAATGTTATTTTAATTAAATTAAAACACAAAAAAAAAATTATTTTAGGTGGTCGGCAACCGCGGCTGGGTGGCGCAGCCACGGCGGCTGCCGACTAGGTGGCAGTCCGAGAGAGAGGGAGGAAGGGCAGGCAGTCTAGGGCGGCTGTGGGCAGCAGCGTGCAAGCGTTGCACGGCTGCTGCCACGGCTGCCAGAGCAGCTGCCCGCTGCTGCCTTGCGGCAGTGGCTGCTGTTATGGCAGCCAGCCACCGTGGCTAGCTTCGGCTAGCCAACCACAGTGGCCGGCGGTGGTGGCTTGCGGTATTTTTTCAAAAAAAAAATAATAATTATCTTATTTTAAAAATTATTTCAAGATAATTGTGAATTATTTTGGGATAAAATCAGTTTTATTTTGGATAAGATATAATATTTTGAAAATATGATATTTTATTTTAAAAGATAAAATTGGTTTTATTTGGATAAAATCTTTTATTTTAGGATAAAATCAAAAATTCAAGAGTTGTTATATTTGATATTATCCATATTTAAAGTTGTTAAATTGGTAATTATTCTAATTAAAGTGGTTAATTATGGATAAGATTGACTAGGATATTCTGAGCATATTCCAAAAGGATAATAATTGATTTAAATAATGTGATTATCCCATAATTTTTTTTGGATAATAATTTATTTAAAATTTTGTGATTGGCTAGTAATTAGGATAGAATTTCCTAACATTGTTAGGATAATCTTTGAGGATAAATATGATTTATCTTTTAAGATTAAAATAAGATTTGATTCTATCTCATGACTAATTTAGAATATATGATATTTTATTGATGGTCATGAATAATATATGATATTATCTAATTGCATTAATTAAAATATGAGATATTTTGGTGCCATGTTTCCTTAATTATGAACATTCGATGTTGTAGTTTAGGAAAGCATGATGAGTGATTTATTATGTGGCAGTTTTATAATATATGATGTTATTTATTGCTATATAATGACTAGTATGGCCCAGTAGATTACTAAATACGATCTGCGCATCGTGATGTATTTTTGTAATCTTAATACGGTCTACGTACCGATAAAGTATTTTTGTAATTTTGTTTCATTTTATCTAAGTAGTAGATAGAATAGAGTAAAATTACAAGTTGCAGTTAATCTAAGGAACCCATGAAGTGAAGGCCCAAAGGAGCAAGGTGGATGAGATCCATGAAGGTTCAAGTGGGAGTTTTTTTCTTTATTAGTTTTCTTAGGATTAGGGGCCATGCTATGTCTTGTTTATGGATTCAGTATTTTATGCATGTTAGATTTTATTGATGTTTTGTGATGATGTGCTAGAGTTCACTATTTAATCACAACACAATGAATCTAGGTCCCAGAAATATTGAGGTAGCTTTTCCAATCAAAAACCCGATGAAACCTTCGATATTTATGATGGGTCATGCCAAAGTAGGGTGTCATATTATTTCTTAGGGGAGTGGGGGTAAAACAAATTTTACACTTTTGATTTGTTATACTCAACAAGGTTACCTAAAGAGTTTAGAACCTTGAAGCTAAGGGTAATATTTAAACATGTGATGGTTAATTATTCAACCAAGAATTACAAAGAGTTGTAATCAGTAAAGAGTTTACTCACCTTGAAAATGTAATGATTGATGGTAGGGCCAAAGTCCGGTCAATTATTGCACAAATAAAGGATCTTGGAATCATTCTATTCAATAGGGATCAATTAAATTGAATGAATGTTTTAAAGTTGCCAATTTAATTCGCTTATGGCACTTTAAATTTTATTAAACATAATTGAATTTTGCGTTTACTTACAAGTTGTATGTCGTTCTAATTTTATTATTATATATAATCTCCTCGATTGAAAATAAAGTTGAGAAACGTTCTCAAAAGTTTAAAAGATAATCCATAAACCTATATTCCAATTTTGCTAAGATGGTTCTAAAAGGCAAGTTTTAGAAATCCATGTCACATGTCTAGAGTTGGTTTTATTCAAAATGTTTGAGTAAAATGCCAACACATCTTCATTTTGAAAAGTGTTTCAAGGGATATAATGAGATGGGAGGTACAAACCCTCTAAAAGACAAGTATAAAAGTCCAATAAAATCTCTTATCTTCAATATGATTGAATATAAGAAAGTGATTGGAAATCTCTATGATCAAAAGTTGATCAAATGACGCTATTCTTCATCCACTTTATATAAGAGTTAAATAGTTGATTAAACTCTATTATAAATAATGATTGAATAGACTTAGAAAAATCATGAAAAGCGCTTAAAGTAGTTAAGCAAAGCATCATTTTGAACCAAAGAGAAGTGTTCTAAGTGGCTCAAATGGAAAGGTTTAGGAATATATGAGGATTGCATTAAGAAGTTATGGGCCAAGAAATGCTAACAAGTTGTTACTTCTCAAACCTAGAACTACTTACATGCTAAAAGTTGTTATGAACAACAAATGTTTCAAATTAAATGGACCAATTCCAATTGATTAGAAACTACCTCATATAGTTGGAAGGTAAAATATTGGAAATGTTCCAATTTAAGAAGTATATTATAGAAATTGATTTAGCACATTGCTACTTCTTGGACATATGATGTCTTGTTTAGTTCTCTCTCATTGAGAATGAGGTTGAACTAAATGAAGAAGTATGGCTAAAGGAGAAATAAATCTACAAGTTTAGAAGCAAATGTTGCTACTTCACAAGTAGAATCTACGAGTCTGGAAGCAAAAGCTGCAACTTTACAAGTAGAACCTATATTTCACCTTACCTTGTTATTGGCTAGAATTAAATAAATGTTATTCATTCTTGCCATTATCAAAACACCATTCAATGTTAGTAATGACTACGCATTGAAGATTCAAAAACGTGGAATAAATGTTATTCTATGCTTCATTGAGTCATAATGTGTTTTGAGATTGCTAAATAGGTTCAAAGTTCTATATGATAGAAATTATTAAACCATTTCTATATAAAAATTGTCTCTAATATGTCAATTAATTCGAATGAAAAATGAACATTGCATGCGAAAGATCCAAAGGGATGGACTTTCAATATCATTGGATTATGAATCCATTGATATATGTAAATATCATTCTAATTTGAAAGTATTGACAAAGTCACCATTTAGAGAAATGATGATGAGAACTCAAGGTCGAATACATATCGATGTAAGAAAACCAAAGGTTCAAAGGCTAGAGACGGACAATGAAACTGCATTTGTGATATGATCACATGTTCTTAGTTGAAGCATAAGAGTGAAATTTTTTGAAAAGTTCAAAATGTTCAGTATGAAGTTCAGTATCAACTTGACAAGATAATAATTGCATTACAATATGATTGTATTGTGAAAATTTGAGTCAAGACATTTACTTGGCAACACATTCAAAGTATTGTGATATGATCGTAATAATTAGAATTTAAGCTAAGACCTTGATGAACATCCAACAGTTGTGAAATCGTTTTACAACATACTCCGAAAGAAAACCTTGTGAAGTGTTTTGAAGGGAGCTATCAATCTATATAAGATATATTTTGATAATGGATGAAAATTACCTATCTTCCAACCATTTTTCAAGGGATATACTTTTAAGATAAGCTACAAAACTAAACAAACTATATATGTCAAATCAAGTGTAGCAAAGACTCCATATATGATATGGATAAGAAGAGTTCTCATAAAGTCTTTCTACAAAGCAAGGAATAAATATTGTATTAAAGCGTTTAATGCACGATCAATTCCTACACAGAGCACGGGGTACTACTACACAAATCATACTTAGCACAAAATGTTTGTTGCTCAAGTAGATGCCCTTATGGAAATTGTTCCAAAAGGTCAAGTGGGAGTAGTATAAATCTCAAAAGAGTTTGAGAAAAGCAACAAACAAACATGGTTCAAACCATGATTGGTTCACCCTATGATAAAAGTGTCTCCTGAAAAAGGCAAGTGGGAGTACAAGAATCTCTAAAAGTTTGAGAGCCTTGAAAGAGTTCAAGAAAAATGACTTCGAAAATCTTGAAGAAATTCAAGAAGTAATCGAATAAAAGCAACAATATGAGCATGATTCAGCTCATGTTACAAATGACAACGCGTGGTCTCATAAAGTGTAATGGGAATAATAACCATGTGTCGAAGGTAGTACATTCCAAGTGCACATCCTCAATTGTCGTTTCTCATTGAAACTAAACAAAGTTGTTGTATAAGTTTCAATTGTTGCATCAAAACTCACAATGATGACTAACATATGTAAAACTTAGTCAAAGAAATATGATTTCATATTGATTAAGAGTTATAAAATATCATTTTGGAACATGATGATTATGCAAGTAACAAAGATGATTTGACAAGTTATAACTCCAAGTGGTTTAAAAACCAGGAAATCTGAAATAGATTCTAAGTCTGTAAGCAAGTGTATGACACTTGAATAATTTGCCTAATTGGGTGAGACCCATTATAAGAAAAAAAGACAATAAAGAAAAATGTTTTCTAAGTAAGCAAAGACTTGTTAAAGGATTCAACTAATTCATAGTATGACTATGACTACGACGAAAACTTTACATTAGTCATGTTGCAAAGATCTATTAAAGATATTTTAGTGATTACTACCTTATAAGATTTGGTAGATGGATTTCAAAACACTTTCTTGAAATTGTTCATGAAAGAAGATTTGTATATGATACAATCAAAAGTTTGAAGATCCAATAATCCAAGGAATGCATAGCATCATGGAGTTAGTGTTCTTAATTTTGTGAGTAAATCAAATCGTTTGATGTTCTCGTAAAATGAAGAAAATGTCTTGTGTGTACAAGATGTTTAGTGGGAGCTATGAAGTCTTCTTGGTCTAGTATAAAGAGAAATTATTCATTGCTTGAAGGGTCAAGTAATGGCTAATGCATTTTGTATGAAAAACCTTGAAGAAAATGATGAGTACATTTGGGATTCAAAATCTATAGAGATAGGTTTTGATGGATGTTTGAGCTTGGTTAAGAAACTATATTGATAAGATTCTTATAAGGTTCAACATTATATTGAAAGGATTTTTAATCCCATGTAACATGGCACATTGCTTATGATTCAATACTTTGAGAAAGGTTGATGAAATTAAGGTCTTGAGTGATGATCCTTATGCAGTTTACAAAGGATGCATCATGCATGTCATGGACTATACTCGTCTATTTGATTCACATGTTTTAAGAACAAGTGATGATAGATTTCAATTGAAATCCAATGTTACGTTGGAATACAAATTAGAAATTTCTAAGTTCCTTGTGAAAGGACGAAGGAAAATTCTTAGTGTATGGAGATGAAAATGATTATAAGATTTAGAAATTGCAAAATTCATGTTTATGAGAATGTCTCATGAACTCTAATTACTAAACCCCTTCCATTTCCAAAGCATGAGAAACATGCTAATGAAATTGGATTGAGGCAAATGATGTAATTAGAAGTTTTATTTGTTTTTGGGAAAAAACAAGTTACATGTGTAATACATTCATTTGCAGAATTATGTTTATCAATTGAAACAAAGTTTCAATCTTATTTAATCGTTGTTTCAAGATTAAATAAAATGTCCAAAATAATTATGAATTGATGGGCTTATCAGGTTGATGACCTGGTGAATGAAACCCCACAGGTGAACTAAATTCATATATTATTGAAGTTCCTAGTCCGGAATCATTAAACTGGACATAAATGATTTCAAATCATGGACTAGCATGTAAGATTGATTGGATAGCGCAGTTTCATGGGCTATAGGAGCGTAGTGAAGCTCGGTCAATCACATGGATATGCATGAATGATGCATGATCGAACTATAGACCTACTTTGAAGTTCAAGTATAGAGCTTCCGGATATATTAGTGGATTCCTTTGACATGAGTGGAACATTGAATTCATTCAATGGATGTTATGGTTGTGGTACACTCAAACGTCTGCCCGTAACTGGAGATTATAAAGGGTGTTTCCCGGTTATTTCAGAAATTGAGTAGGAGCTTTGGTTGCCACAAGATTGGATTGAGTCTACCTATTTAATTAGGAATGTGTCTTATTTTGGCCTCTTGAAGAGGGAGAATTCAGAAAATGCATGGCCGTGCTCAAATGGATTACATAGTAACAATTTGTTTTGTAATTCTCACTCAGTTTTCGAGAAAAGATTTGTAGACTAATATGATCACGACATGAGATGAAATCATATTATCAAATCGACACACATTGACTTAAGGAATTTTAATATTGTGCACTTGTCTCAGACAAGTGAGAGATTGAAGGAGTTGTGTCTTCGATAAGTGCAATTACTAGATATATCAAGGATCACTATTATGGAGATAATAAGTTCGTTCTCTTGGGGAGTCATCATCTGTTGCTAGACTATGAGAGATGATCTTTGGGCTAGTCAAATAGTCCAAAGCCCGCTAGAATGGATCCTATGAGGTCACACACAAGGGTATTGGGTTAAGCAAGTTAGAGGCCCATCAATGGGCCTCATGAGCAATTAACTAATCATGAAATGGATTGGGCTAGCATAGTTAGATTGGAATTAAGTTTTGGGCTTTTGACATGGGCTCTTATTTAGAGATGAGATCTATAAATAAGATCCATGCCTAGGGTTGCAGGCAAGCAGTCATAATTCATACACAGTGTATTTTGACATCAAGGTAACCAATCCCAAAGACCCTAATTCCTCTCTCTAACTCACGGCTTTCTCTCTCCTCCCCTCATCCGTACGGCCGACCACCTTGGTGGCGCGTGTGGTGGTTCGTGGTGGTTCATGGTGGTTCGTTGCTCGCACTTCTCCATAGAAAGTCAATTGAAGGGTTCAATTGCACCTAACTAGCATTAGTGGAGGTCTTAATCTGTGCCCGTGGACCAAGTAGAGGAATCACGCTTGAGGTTCTTTATCTCCCATTGTTCTTGCTCAATCGCACGTGGAATCACGCTTCAAAGGTAGGATTATATGTTCTTTATGTGTTATGCATTAGATCTTGGGATTAGGTATTGTATGAATATGATTCATATTTTTCCGCTGCGTAGTACCTATAATTCCCTACATAATATGGGTCCAATGATTAAATATTTGGATGGGGCTTTAAAAGAGATTTATAACGATATATTATAAGCCTAAATCCGAGTTATAACGAATAAGTTATGGCCAAAATATTAAACTGAGCCCAAACCGAACCTAAGCCCACCTTACCTACGACCCAATGATCATGTGGAGGGTTCAAATTATTTAATCCCATTCCTAAACCAATTAGGATTAATTAGAAGCTTCTATAAGTTTCTAAAAGATCCTAATTATCCTTTTTGAAAAGATAAGATTAAAGAGTTTGAAATTGAATAAAACTCCTTTTTTGAAAATCCTATTTCTATCCGAATTGAAAGACATGCAAAGATAGACAGATATTATTTTCGTTCCTTATATTTTTTATCCAAATTTTATATGTTTGGATAGCCCTTGAAATTATATTTCCAATGATATATTATAATATCAATTCCGAGCTATAACGGAAAAGATATGAATAAAATGTCAAACTCTATCCAAAACTGATACCGTCTCACTATTTCGGCTATATCTTTTGTTCTACAAAATATTTTAATATGATTCTAATTGGGTTAGAAAGTAGACTTCAAGTATTTCCAACCATATCTTATTCATCTTATTCCGATTTCTGGATCAAAATATATGATAAAAACAAAAACCGCAAAAACCGCTGTTTATCGCAAGAGTTTTAATCCGATTCGAACTCGATCTTTTCTTGATTCTTCGACCCTCTTTTTTCTCTATAAATAGAGGTCATATCACCCCTTTTTCAAGAATCAACAATCTTGATCATAAAATAATTCTCTTCTCCCTCTTTAGCCTAAATACTAGCCATCCTATTTTCTCAAAATACTTTCCCTAATTAAGCACTCCAAGGAGTTCATACAATACCCAAAGTTCTATACTTAAACCAAGGCGTGAAAGGTATAATTGACTGAGGGTTTGGACCAAATCAACTCTACTTTTAATTTAATTTAATTTCTATTTTATTTATATTTTTATTGAAGTTACTAACAGTTTATTCATGATGTAGCAATTTAAAGGAACGTGCTGAATGTAAGTAATTAATTAAATTAATTACTCTTATTTTATTTTATATTGCTAGTATCATGATTAGGGTTATTGTATATTTGATTTGACTAACGCTATTATTGTTAAATTGCTTCCAATATTAATGTTTATTCTATTATTTTTTATTGATCACTATATTGCATGTTTAAAGGGAATATGTAATTGAAAATCACGCCTAATAAGATAATTTGGACAATCGGTTTAGGTTCCTTTTTAATCTTGTTGTTTAATCAAGTGATCACAATATTTTAGAATTATATGTTGCATTAATATTCAACCAATTTAGCATAATAATAGTTTGGAGCAAATTGAATTTTTGTTTGTATGCCTTTGAGATCGCAGGAATGTTTTTCACTATAAGAATCGAGTAGAGGCCAATACGGGCGAATGTGACTCCATGACTCACTTTTTACCATCATCCCCGATCCTCCTTTCGTGGTTCTGAACCATATGGAGTTAGTAATCTCATGGATTATGAATGGGGTGTAACCTTCACGGGTCAATCGTTGTTGCCTATCGTTGTCCCTTTAATCGTGGTTGCCTTTCCTACTTTATTTGTCCCTAATCGTATATGTCAATTCCCACTTCCTATGAGTGACAAGCATATTCACAACATGCTTTAACGTAAGCACACTTCGAGCGACGCCTACAATTTGGCGACTCCACTGGGGAGGATTCTTGGTTATTTATCGATTTGAGTGATCGGTATTCAATTGAGATGAGTGGATGAGACTTGAAAGATTCTTGAAAAGTATTCATGCGATTTAATTGGCATTGTCACATATGCATATGATTTTTTTTTAGGTTACCTATTTTGCCACAATAGTACGTGTTCTACGTATGTGGCTAGCCCTGGGGATTTATGCTCTATCAACCCAAAAACGCTCATGGCAATAAGGGTTCATCTGAGTTTTTAAATCCACCCAAACCATGGAGTCGAGTTCGATTTCATCACGAACTCGCGGAGCCGCCCATTGGCATACACCCTCAAGGGAGGCCGCCTTGCTAACGCGTCCAAACTCTTAACCATGGTACCCTTTGACACCCAAAAGCTTGACCATAGTCGAACATAGAACTTGACTTTAGGTTGCGAACTTCATTGCATCATGCGTGACGATATGCTTATGTGTGCATTTTTTTATTGACCTTTTTTTAATTATTTTTTTTCTCTTATCAAACCTTTTTTTTATTATTAGAATCGAGCCATAAATTTTATTTATTTTTTTTTTAAATTTGAGTCAACTCGGATTTTTAGTCTCGTATCCTGCACAAGAGTCAACTTGTTTTGGTCATAGCCTAAGTTTTAGAAAGAGTTACGTGTCGTGCCACCTATGGATCTGTAGCCCCGAGTTTTATATTTCATTTACCATTGGTTTTGTCCCAATCAGAGTCACAGATAAAAAGTTATAACTAATTTACTACAACCTATCTAGTTTAGGTGTCTTTTTAGCGTCAACCTTTTTTTTTTTTAATTTTTTTTTTTCGTGTCAAGCTAGTCTTAGCCAAGTCCTTTAATCCATGTCAACTCGTATAACATAGGATTATAGATTTTTTATTTTATTTTATTTTTTATACCTATGAGTCTTAACTTTTCTTGAATTCTAGTCCCCTTCCTAGTTTCTTGTGATCGATTTTTGTGCTAACCTTAACATGTGTTCTTTGTCTTTGATTGTGGTTGATCTTATTTATGACTAATGATTTCCAATGGACCGTTTTCACCTAGTAAATAGCATAAACAATAAAATTGGACAAAATTAATCAAGTTAGTTTGTCTTTTAGTCTTCCGTGCTATTTGGTCATTAGGTCTTTTGTTTTTCACAACGTCCTCATGTCTAGCCATGCGATCATACCACGAGTCTTAATAAAATCACCTAATCACACATGTTGAGTCATTGCACACACTTTGTCTTCGAGTAATGCACTATATTGTTTATGATCGTATATTAGGACCATGCATGCGTCATTTTCTGTCGTAATAGGAATGAGTGGAGTATTTCCCATCAGATTTCAAAATTGTTTCATACACTCTTCCTTTCCAATCCGAGTATTGAATGAATGAATTAAGTGAGTTCTTCCTTACACAGTACTTGAGTCTAAAATCACTAGGCAATAGTTGGAAGAATAAGGGGAACGTCACTCCTTCCTTCTTTCCTTCCAATCAAAGCATCAACAACAAGAAACTTTTTTCCTCAGCAGACGGCTAGAAGTAACTCATAAACAGCCATGAAGACAAAGCACGATGCAAGCTTCTCACCAAGATTTCATGTTTTCTTCTTCTTTTGTTTCAAACTCTTCCCCCTAAAAAGTCTAGCATAGGTTCTCCTTATCCATGTGCCTATGTGTCACATTTCTTACCTTCTTCATAAATGAGCATCTCTTTCTTACATTCGATCATGTGATTAGCAAAAAAAAAAAAAAAAAAAAAAACAATTACCGAACTAAACACAAGGTACACTAATGACTTTGAGGCACCTTTGCAACCCTGTCATTCCCTATTAACCGTTCAATCACATTCCATTTCTTCATCAACCATTTTGAGCCTCGTCTAACGTTTGGCCTTCATTTCTTCAACCCACATTCAATAAACCCTGGGATTGGAAGATGTGTAATTTGTGTAACATTCAAAAAGCAAGTAAAAAAAAAAAGCGGTAAAGCAACAATAAAACAATGTCTAAGGGCAAGTGTTCCAATGTCTTTGATATGAACATGTCTCAAATTGCGTCTTTCATCGAGTGCTTGGTACCGTGCCTGAGAAACATGAATGCTAAGTGAGTGATGGACCGCATGATCTGAGATTGCCTACATTGATTCAAAAGAAAAAAAAAACAAAAAAAAAATCAAAAAAAAACAAAAAAAGGAAAATAAACTTGCAAAATTCAAAATTTTTAAATTCACAATTACACATCTTAGGGGTTCTCTCGGGTCTTGAGCCTTGTACCCCTTTCTTCCTTAAACCATCAGCTTAACCACATTACAACCCTTGAAAGACCTCTTTGAGGTGTACATACACTTGTGCAAAGTTCGGTTAGAGCTACGTTTGGCCTGATTCCTAACTGATACGTAGGCAACCTCACATCGAGGTGCGGCCACATTCACATTCACATTCATATCCACATTCATATTCATATCCATACATGATCGAGTCATAGAATATCCAATGCTTACCCCTACCCATTTAGAGCTAGACTTGGGGGCTTGAACCCACATCATTTAGCCTACCCAGCCTAAAGAGTCATCATCTTTGACTCTTCTCACATCTATTTCCATCACCATAACCCTTGCAGCCATCCTTAGTATCACATTCACACACTTCACTCACACATAAATATCCATATCACCTTTCCTTCTAGGAACCTTCTATCATGAAATCTTACTTCAACGATGTGCATGTTTCGTCATCTTTCAAGACAACATCAAAAGAGACATTGTATACTTGCCTAGCTTCTAGACCTAAGCAATGTTCATTGTTTCATACATCGCATATTGTGCTTAGCTCCTTGACCTATGTGACATTCATTATGCGATACTCATCGATCACTTCATCTATATACGTGCTTAGCTTCCAAACCTAAGTAACGTTCAAGATTGTTTCTTTACACCATATGTGATGCTTAGCTCCATGACCTAAGTTCATTCATCTATCGTGTCACATGACATAAGTGTCCTTAGCCTCCTATCCTAAGAACATACATCATGCATACATTATACACAAGACGGACAGTTCAATATGACAAGAAGAAAATCCATGTGATTCATTTCGTCTTGCTCAACAAGGAAGTTCAAAACTTCTTCCCTTTTCTTATCATGACTTTTATTTTGGGGAAGTTCAAAAACAAAACTTCATTTTTCACGTCTTTCTTTCTTGGGAGAAAGTCGGTACCCTCCACTCATGACAAAAATGACGGAAAATTTTTGATTTTGCATTTTTAATTGCTTGTGTCAATGAACACACTCACTCAAGAAACACACAATCACAAGTCATACACATGTCATGTCAAGTCAAACTTGGTCAAGTATTTTGCTTTTGCATTTTTAATTGGTCAGTGCACACACTCACTCAAGACACACACAATTACAAGTCATACACATGTCATGTCATGTCAAGTCAGACTTGGTCAAGTCCTTTGCTTTTGCATTTTTAATTGCTTGTATCAGTGCACACACTCACTCAAGACACACACAATCACAACTCATACACATGTCATATCATGTCAAGTTAAACTTGGTCAAGTCAGTTGGTCAAGTCAATCACAGTATATACGAGTCCCTTGGAAAATTGTATTTTGTAGGTCTTATCTACAGCCCACGTCCGGGGACAAGCGGACCATTTACAGCCCACGTCCGGGGACAAGCGGACCATCTACAGCCCACGTCCGGGGACATGCGAACCATCTACATCCCACGTCCGGGGACAAGCAGACCATCTACAGCCCACGTCCGGGGAAAAACGGACCATCTACAGCCCACGTCCGGGGACAAGCGGACCATCTACAACCCACGTTCGGGGACAAGCGAACCAACCACAGCCCACGTCCGGGGACAAGCGGACCATCTACAACCCACGTTCGGGGACAATTGAACCACCATCATTTCATGACGCAAGGTTCTCGATACACAGAGACTTGCAATCTCATCATCTGTCGACTTTCCTCAAGCATGGAAAGTATTATCCGGTGGATTTCTTCAAGCATAGAAAACCGCCAAATTCCTTTGTCGGCTTTCCTCGAGCATGGAAAGCATTATCGGTGGATTTCTTCAAGCATAGAAAAACGCCAAAATCATATGTCGACTTTCCTCAAGCATGGAAAGTGTCATCCGGTAGGTTTTTTCAGGCTTAGAAAGCTACCAAACTCGTTAGTCGGCTTTCCTCAGGCATGGAAAGCATTTCAACAAACGTCATTCGGTGGATTCCTTCAAGCATAGGAAGCAACCAAACTCATTTGTCACTGATACACTGGTGTCATATAGGTATTCTATCCCTTTACTCTTTTATCTGTAGAACTAACATTTTTCTGCAGGTATCGGCGTATACAGAGTGATTTAGGATCGCAGAACGTCTTAAATTATTCTCCGTCCCTATCGACTACTTTGACTATCATTTTCGAAACTGACGTTTCTACA
Source organism: Chenopodium album (assembly GCF_948465745.1). Classification (NCBI taxonomy): domain Eukaryota; kingdom Viridiplantae; phylum Streptophyta; class Magnoliopsida; order Caryophyllales; family Amaranthaceae; genus Chenopodium; species Chenopodium album. The sequence goes on from NC_137840.1 coordinate 10,797,328, forward strand.
AAATCAGTCAAAGTGGGGGCTTCTGTAGACACCTAAAAATGTCTCCCCAAAACCAAACCCGATGATGAACAACCTTTCACCGCCATTATTGGTCGGGTTGAGTATTTAATTTTTAGAGTGCTTAAATCCATATTTCCATTTCATAAACCAACCCAATTCCTATCCCATTTCCCCAAACCATAAATTATTTTCCTCTTTTCGTGCCTTTAAACCCAAAATAATTCATTTCGTGTCCTTTAAAATAAATCATTTCATGTCCTTTTTATAAAAACGTTTAATCTAGTTTATTTTGGTCCATAATATGGGTCCAATGATTGAATATTTGGATGGGGCTTTAAAAGAGCTTTATAACGATATATTATAAGCCTAAATCCGATTTATAACGAATAAGTTATGGCCAAAATATTAAACTGAGCCCAAACTGAACCTAAGCCCACCTTACCTACGACCCAATGATCATGTGGAGGGTCCAAATTATTTAATCCCATTCCTAAACCAATTAGGATTAATTAGAAGCTTCTATAAGTTTCTAAAAGATCCTGATTATCCTTTTTGAAAAGATAAGATTAAAGAGTTTGTAATTGAATAAAACTCCTTTTTTGAAAATCCTATTTCTATCCGAATTGAAAGACATGCAAAGTAGACAGATATTATTTTCGTGCCTTATATTTTTTATTAAAATTTTATATGGTTGGATATCCCTTGAAATTATATTTCCAATGATATATTATAATATCAATTCCGAGCTATAACGGAAAAGATATGAATAAAGTGTCAAACTCTATCCAAAACTGATACCGTCTCACTATTTCGGCTATATCTTTTGTTCTACAAAATATTTTAATATGATTCTAATTGGGTTAGAAAGTAGACTTTGAGATCTTTCCAACCATATCTTATTCATCTTATTCTGATTTCTGGATCAAAAGATATGATAAAAACAAAAACCGCAAAAACTGTTGTCTATCGCAAGAGTTTTAATCCGATTCGAACTCGATCTTTTCATGATTCTTCGACCCTCTTTTTTCTCTATAAATAGAGATCATATCACCCCTTTTTCAATAATCAACAAGCTTGATCATAAAATAATTCTCTTCTCCCTCTTTAGCCTAAATACTAGCCATCCTATTTTCTCAAAATACTTTCCCTAATTAAGCACTCCAAGGAGTTCATACAATACCCAAAGTTCTATACTTAAACCAAGGCGTGAAAGGTATAATTGACTGAGGGTTTGGACCAAATCAACTCTACTTTTAATTTAATTTAATTTCCATTTACTTTATATTTTTATTGAAGTTACTAACAATTTATTCATGATGTAGCAATTTAAAGGAACGCGCGGAATGTGAGTAATTAATTAATTTAATTACTTTTATTTTATTTTCTTATTGCTAGTATCATGATTAGGTTATTTTATATTTGATTTTACTAACGTTATTATTTTTAAATTGTTTCCAATATTAATGATTATTCTATTATATTTTTTATTGATCACCATATTGCATGTTTAAAGGGAATATGTAATTGAAAATCACGCCTAATAAGATAATTTGGACAACCGGTTTAGGTTCCTTTTTAATCTTGTTAATTAATTCAAGTGATCACAATATTTTAGAATTATATGTTGCATTAATATTCAACCAATTTAGCGTAATAATAGTTTGGAGCGAATTGAATATTTTGTTTGTATGCCTTTGAGATCACAGGAATCATTTTTCACTATAAGAATCGAGTAGAGGCCAATACGGGCGAATGTGACTCCATGACTCACTTCGTACCATCATCCCCGATCCTCCTTTCATGGTTCCGAACCATATGGAGTTAGTAATCTCATGGATTATGAATGGGGTATAACCTTCACGGGTCAATCGTTGTTGCCTATCGGTGTCCCTTTAATCGTGGTTGCCTTTTATGATCCGTGAACGGTTTACAAGTTCCTAAAAAACTTGTTGGCGGCTCCCTACTTTATTTGTCCCTAATCGTATATGTCAATTCCCACTTCCTATGAGTGCCAAGCATATTCACAACATGCTTTAACGTAGGCGCACTTCGAGCGACGCCTACAGCATGCTATTGTTGTTTGATGAGGGCTAAACGAGCCTTATGTTATTTTTTGTGAGGGCGTGATTTATGTGAACATCCGGGGGCTAAACGAGCCCTAAGTCATAAATTAAACAAGTAAATAGACCAGGGGCTAAACGAGCCCCAATTTACGAGTTATATGAGAGCTGGGCTGTCCATGCTTATTATTGACAAAATGAAACGATTTTGGGGCTAACATAAGCCCCAAGTTGTAAGTAGTATGAGAGTTAAGCTTTTCCCACCTAAAGTTAGGCAGAGGGCTGAACGAGCCCCAAGTTTTGAGTGATCTTTCGGCTAGGACTCTATCTCAAATGCTTGAGGATAGGCTAGCATCTTGCCCCAAACATTAGAGCAAACTTTAGTGTTAGCGAACCAAAATGCCTTATGCCAGGCATGCGATGCTATTGAATGAACGTTGGCTATGCTAATAAGCGATATAAAAGTTTCAAAATATAAACTAAGTAAACAACGAATAACAAGTGCAAAATAAATGGGGCAAATATCCCAACCGGGGGTTTTTCATTATATTAACAAAAATATGAAAGTCATTACAATGATGCGCTATATTGAAGTTGATCTCCTAATATCGGCTCTTATTGCCCCTAGGGCATCATTATGATGAAGATGCTTAAACATAAAACCTCCGGAGGTTGTCAGCATTCCATGGCCGGGGGAGATCCTTGCCATCAGGAGTTTGTAGGCGAAAGGTTCCCGGGCGGATTACCTCCTTTATCTTGTAAGGCCCTTCCCAATTGGGGCTTAGCTTACCCAATGTCGGGGGCTTGCCAGCGGCCTCACACTTTTGGAGCACCCAATCACCTTCAACCAGGGGCCTTGCCTTGACTCTATTATTGAAATAACGTGTTATCTTTTGCTTATATGCTATAGAGCGAAGCAAAGCATCTCCTCTTATCTCTGGGCGAAAGTCTAAGGCCAAGGGCTTCAGCTAATCATTCTGATCGGAGTCATAGAAGGTAACTCTGGGGGGATGGGATCCCAACTTCCACGGGGAGTACAACATCGCTCCCATACACTAAGGAAAATGGGGTTTGCCCCGTAGCCTCCTTGGTTGTGGTACGAATGGACCACAAGATTCCGGGCAAGTCATCCACCCAAGACCCCTTCGTGCCTTCCAGCATTGTCTTCAACCCTTTCAATATTGTTTTATTTGCCGCCTTTGCTAGGCCATTTGTTTGGGGTTGACACACAGCCGAAAACCTTGTCTTGATCCCAAAACGCCCGCAATACTCTATGGTTGGCCCACTGTTGAATTGCCGGCCATTATTCGAGATTAAGATGCGGGGTACCCCAAAGCGGTTGATGATATTCCTCCAGATGAACTTTTGGACTTGCTTATCGATTATTGTTGCCACCGGCTCAGCCTCAACCCACTTGGTGAAATAATCCACCGTTTGTCCCGAGGCTACGGGGAATGGCCCTAGGATGTCCATGCCCCAACGATCAAAGGGTAGGACTGACTGAATACTTGTGAGGGCGTTGGCCGGAACATGGGGCATGTCAGCGAACCTTTGGCATTTTTCACACTTCTTGACAATTTTGGCAGCATCATTCCTCAGGGTTGGCCAATAGAATCCGGCCCTCAGCGCTTTTCCAGCTATAGTCCTTCCATCCTGATGGCTGCCACATGCTCCTTCATGAATTTCTCTAAGGACATAATTTCCCTCCTCCGGGGTTATGCACTTCAACAATGGATGAGTAAAAGATTTTTTGTAGAGGACCCCATCATGAAGTAAGAACCACTCACTCCTCTTTTTGATCATCTTGAAGTCGGGGGCGTCTTCGGGCAGCTCCCCTTTTAAGCATTGAATGATTTGGTCCATCCAAGTTTCCCCTCTGTTGATGTCCATGACAGCCGGTCTTTGGGTACTTGGTTTCTCCAACACTTCCCACATGATATTCCGGGGGCTAACCCCTCAGCTGAGCTTGCTAATCGGGCAAGAGCATCAGCTTGCTGGTTCTCTGAGCGAGGGATGTGCCTGATCTCGAAGTTGTCAAACGATCTTGCCAAACTCTCAGCCTTTTCAAAATAGGCTTTCATGTTTTCCTCCTTTACTTCAAATTCTTTTGTCATTTGCCCCACTATGAGTTGTGAGTCTGAGCACACTTGAACTGATTTAATCTTCATGAATTGACACAAGTTTAGCCCCAAGATAAGAGCCTCATACTCAGCTTCATTATTTGATGCATGGAAAGCAAACTTGACTGCATATTCAAACTTCTCTCCCTCCGGAGAAATGATAACTAGCCCAGCTCCACTCCCGGCCTTACTAGACGACCCATCCACATAAAGAGCCCAAGGGACGGAGGTGTCTATTGGAGTAGGCCTATGAGCGCATTCAGCTATAAAGTCGGCTAAGGCTTGGGCCTTGATGGCCTTCCGGGGTTCAAACTCAATTCCGAAATCAGCTAACTGATCCGACCAATCGGTCATACGGGATGAGTGATTTTTGTTCTCTAGCACTTTCTTGATTGGCTGGCTGGTGAGAACTTTGATTGGATGTGCTTGAAAGTATGGCTTCAACTTCCTACTTGCCATCACTAGAGAGTACACCACTTTCTCTATGAGAGTATATCGGGTTTCAGCCCCCCTTAGGGCATGGCTGACAAAATAGACCGGTACTTGGCCTTCCTCTATTTCGGCAACAAGAACCGCACTCAGGGCATAATCTGATATGGCCAAGTACACAAATAATGTTTCCCCGGGGAGGGGGCTAACAAGCTTCGGGATTTCCATCAGATGTTCCTTCAATTGCTAGAAAGCTTTTTCAGCCTCTTCATCCCACAAGAACTTAGGCCTCTTGAGGGCCTTGAAGAAAGACAAGCTCTTATCAGCTGATCGGGATAGGAACCTCCCCAATGCGGCTAGGAAGCCTGTAAGGCGTTGCACATCCTTCACATTCCGGGGGGATTCCATGTCAAGAATAGCTTGAATTTTATCGGGGTTGGCATCAATGCCCCGTTGATCAACCATGAAACCCAAACACTTTCCACCTTGCACCCCGAAGACACACTTGCTGGGGTTAAGCTTCATTTTATTTTCTAAGGGTGGTGAATGTTTCCCTTAGATCTGCTATGTGGTCTGAGCTTTCCTTGCTTTTCACAATCATGTCATCAACATAGGCCTCAACGTTCCGGCCTAGCTGTCCTTCAAAGATTTTATTCATCAAGCGCTGGTAGGTAGCCCCGGCGTTTTTCAGGCCGAAGGGCATCACATTATAGCAATACACCCCCTGGCTAGTGATAAAGGTTGTGTGGGCTTGATCCTTCTCTGACATGGGTATCTGATGATACCCCGCATTGGCATCCATGAAGCTTAGGAGGGCGTGACCAGCGGTCGAATCCACCAACCTATCAATCTTAGGCAAAGGATGATCATCCTTCGGGGATGCCTTGTTCAAATCTGTAAAATCCACACACATACGCCAAGAACCATTGGGCTTCCTAACAAGCACGACATTGGATAACCACTTGGTGTATTGGCATTCTCGAATGAAACCCGCTTCGAGAAGCTTTTTAACCTCAGCGGTTGCGGCTTTGTTTCTCTCCGGCCCAGCATGTCAGAGTTTTTGCTTGACGGGCTTGTAGCCCTCCTTGATGTTCAGCTCATGAGTCATCACCTCGGGGTCTATGCCCGACATTTCATCTGCTGTGAAAGAGAAGATGTCTTTGAATTCCCTAAGTACTTGAATAATTTCTTCCTTGAGCTGGGGGTCCAAGTTCTTTCCCACCCTTACGGTCCGAGCGGGGTCATTCCCTAAGGGTATGCTTTCATCCTCTTCAATAGGCCTAGGCCTACCGTACTGCTTTGGATTCTCGGCCATGTAGATGTTCATGACCGGGTGCTGGGGTTCATCAATATCCATTGCTTTCCTCTTGGCCCCCTTGTCTTCCTGATTAACGGAGCTCTCAAGTGACTTCAAGCTATCTACATAGCATTTTCTTCCTTCGAACTGATCTCCAAATATCTTCCCCACTGATCCATCATCGGTCTCGAATTGAAGGAGCAAGTGGTAGGTTGAGATGGCAGCCTTAACCCTATTGAGAAGGGGTCGGCCAAGAATCATGTTGTATGGCAGAGGGGTATCCACAACTAAGAACGTGTGAACCAAACTTCTTCCTTTCTTATTTTCCCCAAACGAATAGGAAGCTTGATCGTTCCTAAGGGGTACACATGATGCCCCCCAAATCCCACTAAGGGTTTCTCCAGAGGTGTAAGGTCACCTTTACCAAAATGCATTTGCTCAATGCACTTCCATGTGATGATGTCTGCTGAACTTCCACTATCTACTAAGATCTTCTTCACCTTAGCATTGGTCACCTTCATATGAATCACCAAGGGGTCATCATGAGGCCTTTGAATCTTTTTTCCTTTATCATCTCCGAATACCATGAGGGGGTCCTTCGGGGTGGATGAGGAAGTGTCGATATCATAGATGGGCTCTTCGAGCGACCGCAAGTGACTTTTGCGTGCCCTGTTAGACAAGCCCCCGGAGGCAAACCCTCCGGCTATGACATTGATGCTCATATTAGTGTCAGCCGAGCTGTGGGCTTCTTGCACTTCCTTGGCAGCTTTGCTTCTTTGCTTATCCTTCGGGGGGGACTTGAGATATCTATTAAGCTTTCCTTCTTCAGCTAGCTTATCAAGGGCTCTCTTAAGCTCTCTGCAGTTCCGGGTGGTGTGACCACACTCTTTGTGGTATTCACACCAAAGCTTCTTGTTCCTTTGCTCTATCGGCTTGTTTATGGAGTTAGTCTTGGGAATAATAGCCTTGTGCTTTATGTCCAAATAGATCTCACGCCTATCAGCATTGTACTTGAGTCCTTCATCATCACTCTCATCCCTCCTCGGCCTTCTATTCCTGTTATCATGGTAGTTATCTTCTTGCTTCCTCTTCCCCTTGTTGTTTGCCACAGGTGCCTTGCATACCTCACTAGCTTCAATGATCCTTTCAGCTCTTTCCATGGCTTCAGAGAAGGTGCTCACCTTGTCATGGACAAGTTCAAACTTGAACTTGTTAGACTTGAGCCCGAAGAGCAGGGCTGTGAAAGCAACATTGTCTTAGAGGTCGGGGATGAGCTGAGACTCGGTGTTAAAACTCTTGATGTAGTCCTTAAGACTTTCATTCTCCCCCTGCTTCACCGTCATCAGATGAACGCTAGTCTTTGTTTGCCTACTCCCAGCGATGAAGTGCTTTTTGAATTGAGTAGCTAACATGTCAAACGTTCTTATGCTCCCGGGGGTAAGGTTGTTGAACCATGTCTGAGCTATTCCTTTGAGAGTAATAGGGAAGAACTTGCACCATGAGGCTTCACACCCGGTTTGGACTCCCATCTGTGCTTTGTAAGCGTTCAGATGGTCCGTTGGGTCCGTCTTCCCATCATAAGGGTCCAACGTAGGGATTTTGACCTTAGGAGGAATAGGGGTATTCATTATCTCCTGGCTAAAGGGGGTGATGTTCTTGACAATCCCAAGTCTCCCTGCCCTGGGGGAGGAAAGGCGCTCGGGGCTTTTGCTTGCTGAATGAGCGGGCTGAACGAGTCTCCTTCTTGGTCTGGAGGTAGCTGAGTGAATCATGCTATCTCGGTACCTTGTTGACCCATGCCTAGAGTGAACTCTAGTTCGACCTCTCTGGGGGGGTTATTATCTTCCTTGGAGTTCTCCCTCCTGGAGTTGATTATCTCTCGGGCATCTAGAGTGTCATCTCTTAACCTTCGGTCATTGATGATCTCTCTAGCATCTCTTGGCCTGCTTGGTTGCCTTGTCTCCCGCTGGGGGTCAGGGGACTGATTGGGCTGAGAGCGACGAGATGTCTGATGCTGAGGCCGAGAGGAGGCTTGATGGAGATGGGACACGTGAGGCGGAGGGATAGGTAGTGGAGCGCTCCCCTGCCTGCCTTGCCCCACCCCCTGGTTGACAAGTGCCCTGAGGCTTTCCTCTAGGTTTTTGTTGATCTGGGCTGCCAGCTGGTCCAAGTCCTGGCGAGTGACCACCTGGGGGCTGTTCACTTCTCTCTCGGGTTCACTACGAGCCCGGGGTGTTATCTCCTCGACTATATGAGCATTCCTAGCCGAGAGAATTGGAGCTTGCCTAGTAGCATCTTGATGAGTGCTGCGGGGACGCCTAGTGTTCACCATGACTTCTTGTTAGTAATCCCCACAGACGGCGCCACCTGTTTCTGGAAACAGAATGCTCCTGGGAGTCTTAGGGTAGTAAGGGTAATTAAGATGTCCTGGAGTTATATCCAATGAATGTCCGAATTTCCCTCCGCTATGCCTTGTTGTCCAAGAGCTAGGCCTGCAAAAGAGAAAGAAGGTTAACTGCCCCGGGGGTGTGGCCCGGGAAAGCCCCTCCGATGCTTAAGTCAGCGAATGTACTTTCTAGAGATAGAAAGTAGAGAGAGAAAAAGTACTTTAGAGAGAGAAAGTAGAGAGAAGGTTAGAGAATTAGGAAAAAGTTACCATCATTAATGATTGGAGAGCTATTTATAGATGTACTTTCAGGTGGCAGAAGTTGTACTTGTTTAGACAGATTAGGGGTAAATCCGTACTTTACTCTGACTAATGATGGGCTAGATCATGGAGGGGTATTTTTGTAATTCCGAGTCAATGGGCTTAGGATAATGGACTAGGCCCAAACAGAAGGTTAAGGCTAATTATTTTCGATCAAATTCATCATGAACTTCACACGAAATTAAACTTGTTAGTAGAACCCGCCTTAGTTACATAACATCTAAACTTCTTAGGAAAAATTGAAAAGAATAATCCCACCTTTGCTCAACCTGCTCAAAACAAGCCAAGCTTTGGAAATTCTGGGAACAAGCCAACCTTTGTCCCCTATTTTCTCAAAACAGTCCTTTTATCGGTTATTAAAATTTTTAATTGGTTTTAGAAGGTGACTTGCCACATGTCACCTTCTAATTGATTTTTCACTTTCTAATTGGTTTTTATCTTAAACTAATTATTTTGGAAAAAAAACATCCCTCTGATCTCCTTCCTCGTTCCCCTTCCCTGTGCTTCCCCGATCTCACTGAACCTGCTTCTTCTCACCGCCGGTGCGCCGCCACTTTCTCTTCTCTCTTACAAATTTTTTTAGATCAGGTTGTTTGGGTTTTTTTTGGTGATGGTTGGGGTTGATTTTCGTATGGTAAAGGGTGTTTATGGGGATGAATTAAGAGGTTTTGGGGGTGGATGAAGATATCAAGCTTTCATTGCTTCCTTGTTCTTTTACATCATATTTTGTAGGAATTTTTAATTAATTGAACTGCATTAGCATAGATTGGATTTTTTAATCAGATTTTTGGGTTGTTTTTGCTTTCATTCTTTGGACTGTGTTTTTGGGTGGGTTTCAATTGGGTGGTTTCGGTAGTGGGGTTATGGGTTTTACGGTGGAAGGTTGGGGTTTTGGATTTTAGGGAAGTTTCGAGGCGGAGGAGTACGAAAGGGTGGTTTTCTGGGGCGGGGGAAGTGAAGGGTGATGGTTTAGAGTCGGGCGTGGGTCAGTTTGGTTCTTGGGTAGTGCTGGTGGTGTTTTCCAAGGTGGTTTCCATGGAGGAAGGTGGTGAGTGGGAGGAGAAAGATGGGAAAATTTTTTAAAAAAAAAAATTAACCTGTTAAATTGGTAATGGGTAAAAAGGTTTGTTTTGAGAAAATAAGGTGTAAGGGTTGGTTTGTGCCCAGAATTTCCAAAGCTTGACTTGTTTTGAGCAGTTTGAGCAAAGGTGGGATTATTCTTTTCAATTTTTCCAACTCCTTATCATACTCTTATAGTCTCATCCCACTAGCTAATGTGATGTTTTTATTTTATTTTTATTTTTTTTGGGTTTTTTTTACTACCTCCGTTACATATTATTTACAACGATTAGACATTTTTCTTCTCTACTTTATGTCAAATCGTTACAAATAATATGTAACTGAGATAGTATTTATATTTTTTTATATGTACTTAAAAGTTATGAATGTAGTATCTTTTTGCATGTCAGTAGTTGGCATTTTGAAGGTACAATCGATAAGGATTTGTGTTTGATATTGGTTTGCAAGATTCTTATACATATGACTGCGTCGTACGGAGGGTTTTTTTGTGTGTGCATATCTCGTTTGTTACTAAATATATAAAGCTTAACTAGGTAAAAGGTTAATTGGATTAAGTTAGAGTTAGATAAATGATTTTCAACCCGTTTAATATATAGATGTGTTAATTAGGTTTAGGTCAAGCATTTTGCAAATATTGCAACTCGTTTAATGCTATCATCATGTCATAAATACGAACTTAACACGATATGACCCTTTTGACGACCCTACAATTAACACAAACAAATATAGAGAAATAATCATTCATCATGGCATATGTATGTATGTACAAAAAGTCAATGAAATTAATATTCATTCATTTAAATGGTCCAATATAACAAGTACTTTGTATTTGAATTCAAACTTCATTTATTATCAACTTTTGTAGCCTTCTGAGCTTGTAAACCATTTGAGAAGGTACTATAATTCATATCAGACAACTTTAATCAACATTTAACTATATATAGTTATTTTAAGTAGAAAGTACGCCTATCTATCTAGACTAAACTTTTAAGCTTAATTAAAATGTTAATCAACTTGAAATTATGAAGTCTACAATTTAAAAAGGTTATCTATTTGACATAATTATTGCTTCTGCCTTCTAATATACATTCACATTGATTAGCTAATAGCCTAAGAACCATGTGCAACAATTCAAGACTCAAGACTACATAAGCATGTAAACTATTATATATATATATAGGAGCATCAAACAGCTCTAATCATCCATCTCTAACTTTGTCATGACCCATCCTTCCAAAATTAATTATTTTGACCATGGAAAAATGATACACATAGCCTGATGGACTACATATGAGAAACTACAAAGAAAATATTAGATATAGCTAAACTGTATTTACACCGATTTACCATATTTGTCATAATAAGGGTCTGTTCTCATTGACTGAACTCAGCTGAACTGAACTGAACTGAACTGAAATGAATATTTTATAAGAGAAGGAAATTAAGAGCTGAACTGAACTGAACTGAACTGAATTTCAACGTAAGAGAACAGGCTCTAAGTTTTACAAAAACGGATTTATCTAATATTTTTATACTCCGTAATTGGTGACTAGATGATATATAGCTTCAACCTGACAAACCGATAAGCCCTGTTCTTTAGAGTTATCTTGCTCTACTTTGCTGACTCATGCTTTACTGACACCTACTTTGCTCTGTCTAGAAGCTCAAAAGAATAGAATCTAAAGATTACCATAATTAAACTCGATCCGTACTTTTTCACTCTAGCAAGTAACTACTCTACACAATTATATTACTTCCCTCAATAATGAAATATGGCAAATTGCTAATAATGGATCCCACATTACAATAATTAATAATGGAGCATATATACAAGTAGTTAATAATAATATCATGCCATCTCACTTTTGCAGCATCGAAACATGGCATTGGATGAAAAACAAGAAGAAGCACAATGATTTTTGTAAAGATTAAACGACTACCATGTGCAATCATACGTGTCTTCATGAGGCTGTAGCACGTGTACAACAAGACAAAAGAGCTGTCTGCCTAGTTGTTATATTTGGTAAGATGCCACTGAATTCTCAACTTAGAAGATTTATTTTTGGAAAGTAATGTAATCCTAACTAAGGCACTGTTTGTTTTCCAACAATTAAAGTGAAAGTGAAAGACAATTTTAGATGGAGACGCTGAAGGTTTTGTACTACCAATCGTTAATCTTCTGAATTGCACATTCCCTTCACATGAAACGTTATGTATACTTGATTAGTAGTTCCAAGACTTGCAACAAGGCCTATGACCCTACTACTTTCTTTCCAATACTAAACTACTTGCTCTATATGGGTAAATTTACCTATGACTTATATATCCTATAAAGTAAGGCCGTTTAGTAAAAATAAATTTAGCTCAATAAAAATAAGTTCAATTCAGTAAAATTTAGTAACTTTAAAAAATAATATAATAGAAAATCAGTAAACAATTTAATTCCAACAAAAATAATTTCAGTTTAGTAAAAATAACTTCATTTTAGCAAAAATAATTTCAGTTCAGTAAAATTAATTTTAATTCCGTAAAAACAATTTTTATTCAACAAAAATAATTTAAATTCAATACAAAGTAATTTCAGTTTTCTTTCAAAAAAAAAAAGTAATTTCAGTTCAGCAATAAAGTGAAGTTCACTTTACCGTATTTTACCTTATTTTTATCTTGCTAAACCCTCAAAGAATGAAGTCCAACTTACTCATGTATGTGTACACACTACACTACTCTACACACTGCAAATGTGAGGTTGGTGTCAAGCTTTTAAATTTGCTTGCCATCTTAATTCTCTTTTATAATTAGGTGTACGTCGGTAAAAGAGACTAATGTAGTAGTCAGAAATTGATGGAACTCGTTAACATATTGAATGTTGAGATTTTAATTTGATGGACCAACTTATCTTTTGCTCTTTGATTTTTGACTAATTAAGACATGCAATTAGTGAAAGTTAGCTAGTTAGCCGTTAATCACCTTCATTCCTTAGAGAATAATGTACTTTAATTCCTTAATCAAATGGTTAATACACCTTAATCATGAAATCTTACCAACTTCTTCTTTTAATGTTAAGAATGGCCTGGGAAGGGATATAGGACAATGGTCATGGATAGCTTTCATAAAAAAATAAAAGAAATGTAGTTGAATATTACGGCTATGCTTTTCAATTTAATTAATTCAATTTTTACTTTTTGAGATTGTTTAGTCTTGTAGTTTAGTTTAACTTATTTTTTCGCTAAATATCTCTTATTATGTAATTGAAAATAATTATAAAAAATACATGTTAATAAAATACACATTAATATGAATCTAACAAGATTCCATCTGATATACTTCTTCTTTATAGATTATTAAATCTTACAATCAGATTAAATCAATCAAATTAGATTAAATCAAATCTGATCAGACTACACCATATCAGATTAGATCAACAAAAATAAGATGAACTAAACAAGCCCTTAAACCATGAAAACTCCCTTCATTAGAGTCATTATCACTGATCATTATACGTAGTATATTAAATATTAATAAACTTATTTAAAAGGAAAAATTAATTATAATGATCCCAACTTTTCCTTGTTTTCTTTATATAATCTTGATTTGTTCTCTTTTAGGGTGATTTTAGATTGCTTTTATAGCTCTTTTCCTTCCTTTCTCCTTAGTTTTGCTCTTTATTTCTTTAGTTTGCATTTTACTTAATTGATTTTCCATTTTCATGCATTTCTTGGTTTTTCTTGTCTTTTTCCCTTTTATTTGTTTGTTTTCTATTTTTCAGGTTAAGGTCGTTATCCAAAGATTCCCGAGACCCCTTCCCAAGTTTGGCATTGATTAGGATTCCTAGTGTTATCTATTTGAAGCTCAAGCATAGAGAAGTGCAAATTCCATTTGACTTTAGGCCGTGCATTCAAGCCGTGGGGGGGGGGGGGGCACGAATTCTCATGTTGAACCCACCGTCGAGGTGATTTTGGGTCTGTAATGTCCCGTGTTTATCAAGAGCATCGAGTGGAGCGCACGAGGAGCATCAAAATGATGGTGAAGGAGGATGCCCTGTTTCCTATGGCGCGGCCGCGCCACCTACTCTCCCTGTTGCGTACCCAGTTTTGTGCGACTACGCATTCTCTTGAAGAAGGTCGTGCCTGTACGATCAATTTTGGACGATCTAACTAATTTCTCTTTGTTAGTTTTACTATATATAGAATTTTCTTCTAATTTTAGGGGAGAATAAATTTTTAGAGAAAGAAGGAGGAATTAGAGAGCTTAGAATTAGAATTAGGTTTGATTTTCTTAGAGAGAGAAACTCTAGATTTTAGATTTTGTAGTGAGAGAAACATTGAAGATTGATGATAGTTGCAATTGGTTTGAATTCAAGTACATTTCCATTGATTTGATCAAGTTTGTAAGAATCTTCTTTACTTTAATTCAATCTTTAGCTTTTGATTTCAATTGTTTTGTTGATTGTTCAAGTTTATTGATTGTTTGACTGAATTAGTTTAATTGGAATGATGTTGATGAATTGCATAGCTTTGTTTTTTATTTCTTTAATGGATTGTGAGTAGTTTGCTTGCTAGGGATGTGATGAAGCATGTATTAGTGATGGATTATTAATTAGGAGGTTTTTGATTGATTTAGCATTGTGATTAAATTGGTTGATTGATTTTGTGCATGTGTATGGATTGGAAGGAGTGATCAACCTTGTTCTTCATGCTAGATTGCAATGTGTGTTTGCATTGATACGGACCATTGATTTGTAGATCACATTTATCGATTGAGTTTGGCTTGTGACGTTCCTAGCTAGTAGAGTCTTTCATAGTTGGTGCTAGTTTGACCTCTAGGAGATAGTTTGTCGAGCTCTTTTGATTGTATTATCTATCTTCCCTCGCTATACTCGAATTAATGAATCTCCAACCCAATTAGTGTGCATTCATTGCAAGTATATGTGGATCCTAATTCCCTAGTGTTTGATATATTGATTTACTTTGTGTTTGGTTTGTTTAGTTGATTTAGACAACCTACTTTCCTTCCTACGCTTCGAGATAGCTTAACTTTAGCAATAGTTAACTTCCCCCCATTCCCTTGGGTTCAACCCTTGAATTGCCTTTATACTAGTATATATGTTTGTTAAGTGTTTACTAATTTAATTTTGACCGTGGGAGGATTAGTTTCAACGACCTAGTCTCAACCCGCGTCAAATCCCAATTTTAGTAGGTGGTTTATTTTTTCTAATAATCCCAAATCAGGTGATATATATGTTCCTTTATATAGTGTTTTACCCCCGTCCCTTGGTCATATTTAGGAGTATTTTTGGCTCTTTAGAGCCACTTTTATTGATAATATGTGTTTTCTATTGTTTTCATATATTTGGTATCATTTTATAGGAAATTGTAGATTTGGAGCATTTTCCCGGACTTATGATAGCCACTACGTACGAGCATTGGAGAAATATGACCATATTCCGTAGACCAAGACCGGTTAGAGTCATCAAACCAGTGATTAAGGGCTTGGCAAAGAAGAAACCGAGGCAATGGACCAAGTATTCAAGACCCAAGGAGGAAACTCGGATTTGGGCCACGAGAAATAGCCCAAATCGAATATCCTATATTGCCCTGACCTTCGCCCAATCGGGGAATGCTTCGCCCTGAGTCGCACTCGACCGGGCGAGGAAGGATGAAGAAAAGTGTTTCCCCCTGGTGTGCGCCCAATCGGGCGCGAGCGAGACTCCACTTGGCAAAAAGGCGGGCCCGACCGAGCACGTATCTTGAAGGGGTTTTTTAAACGACTTTTAGTTTGATTTTAATTAGAACTAGACTAGTTTTGTGCCCGTGCGATGCCCGGGTTGTTTATTGAATTTCAAAGATAAATTTTTAATTTATATGTCAAATTTAAAAATATATCATTGATATAAAATTAGTTAGGAATTTATGTGCTTTAGTGGCAATTTGCTATCTAGTAGGCATATAATGACTAATAATAATGTTGGTGGAAGTGTTCAATTTAATACATTAAAAAAAAAGTAAAAAAAAACAAAATAAATGTTCAAAGCCCGTTGGGTTGACCAGAACCCAAAATTTTGGGCAAGGGTTGAACATTTCTTGACTCGTAACCTGAAGTGACCCAATCCGACACGACTCATGACCCGATCCTAATTGACAGGTCTATATAGTAATAAAATTCTACTTGTATTAGATTGTGAAGTATATTGTTATAACCGATTAGTTTATTATAAAATAGATGTTTTACGCTTTAAACTACTCTCGACCCTTTGCTACAAAAAATATTATGATATAAAAAATAAATTTATATGATAATTTTGTAGAATTATAATCTAATAATTTTTTTGAATAAAATTATAATTCAGTTTGTACATTTAAAATTGATACTTTATTGAAAATAAAACTCTAAACTAACAATTTTATCCTAAAATTCTATCCAAATTGAATTCTAAACTAACTTTTTTATATGTTATGAAGTATATTTAAATCTATATCCAACGGGCGCGACACTTGGCCAAAAGTTAAAACGCCAAGTGTCGCAGCTTCGTGCCCTGGCCAAAAGTTTAGCTTTATATATTAGTTATAGTTTTGTACCCCGTGCGATGCCCGGGTTATTTATTGAATTTTAAGATAAAATTTTAATCTATATATCAAGTTTTAAAATATATCATTGATACAAAATTAGTTAGGAATTGATGTAATTTTGTGACGATTTGCTATCTAGTAAGCATGTAATGACTAATAATTATGTTGGTGGAAATGTTCGATTTAATACATTAAAAAAATTAAAAAAAATTAGCAAAAAATAAATTAAATAAAATAAATGTTCGAAACCCGTTAGGTTGACCCAAACCCAAAACTTTGGTCAAGGGTTAAACATTTCTTGACTCATAACCTGAAGTGACTCAATTCGAAATGACTTATGACCCGACCCTAATTGACAGGTCTACATAGTAATAAAATTCTATTAGATTGTGAAGTATATTATTTTAATCGATTAGTATATATTATAAATGGATGTTTTACGCTTTGAACTACTTCCTTCGCTTCAAAAAAATATTATGATATAAAAAATAAATTTATATGATAAATTTTGAAAATTATAATCTAATAATTTTTTTTGAATAAAATTATAATTCAATTTGTACATCAGAATGGTATTTTATCGAAAATAAAACTCTAAACTAACAATTTTATCCTAAAATGCTATCCAAATAGAATTCTAAACTAACTTTTTTTTATCTTATGAAGTCTACTTAAATCTATCCAACGTGGCGCGACACTTGGCGAAAAGTTGGAATGCCAAGTGTCGTTGTCTTGTGGCCTTACTAAAAGTTTAGCTTTATATATTAGTTATATGATTTTTGAGCTTAACTATAAATATAATTTTGTTAAGTGGGATTGATTACCTCCTCTCATTAGTTAATTTCTAAGATTTAGTTTTAAGCTTTGGATTATACTTTTGTTCTCTCGCTACACGTACTCTTGGTTTATGCAATTCATTATTTCCGTTTACTTTGTTAACGATTTCTTCCTCTTTTATTTTCAGTAATTTATTTGCTTGATTAATCATGTCTTGTTTATTTGCTTTGCTAAGTTTAGATTTTAATATGTGTGAGTAGATTTATTTCTAGGGTTGTGGAGATCCATAAAAAATATGTAGGGGTGAATTATTATTGTTGATTTTTAATGCTTTGATTGATTTCCTATGGATTGATTTAATGCTATACAATTAGATTAGGCCTAGTTTGATTGTATGAGTTTTGCAATATTGATTTGAGAGAACAAAGAAGATAATTGATGTTTAGGCTTACTTTCAATAGGCAGGTTATATTATAAATATTTAAGTCAAGATTCGAGAGATGCGATTTAATACCGATAGATTAATTCAATGATTATAATACGTAGCGAAAGCCCTTTATGATCTGATTATTGATGTATTGATTATTATGTTTTACCCTGGAATATTATTTATTGATGAACCTTTACCCTATGCTTTGTTTCATCGTTATTCCTATAATTCTCAATTGCTTTAGTTTATTTATTCTCTTTAGTTTAATTCCTCTAAATATAATTTGACTACTTAATAGTTTAGATTATATTAATTAATTAGGAATAGAAAGACTTGTTTCCATGTGGATTCGACCCTACTTCCCTATCTGGTTTAGCTAGAGGACTTAGGTAAATCATTTGATTAGGAGATACGACTTTATCCTGTCATCGGTCATAAAAAGTCAACGACTTATTATAACAGGTTACTTGACACGTGCAAAACCCTAATTATTGGTCCAAAAATAAATAAATAAATAAACCAACCCTCGACCCCCGCCCTTTCCCTTCCCCTACAAAACCACCCTAGCCCCAATCCTCGCCGCCCAGCATAGCCTTGCTCCCTCATCAGCCCCTCCTCTACCCCTTGTGTCGCCCCTTGGCCTTACCTTATAACCATAATCCCCCTTCCTCGAAACCCCCCCCCCCCATTCCCCCACGCAACCACTGCACAAACAAAACCCCTCCCCCACTCCCGAAAACCCCAAACCGACAACCACCCCTCTCCCCACCCCGAAACTTTAGTGGCTAGGGTTTTTACGATGGGGGGGAGGGGCGGTTGGGGTTTCAAGGGACTTTCGAGTGGAGGGAGCTTGGGGTGGGGGGACAAGAAAATTAGGAGAGTGATGTAATGGGGGGTAGGCCGGGGGCTTCACCGCTGGGAACTATCGCGAGGGAGGGGGAAACCAGCTGGGGGAGGGCGTTAGGGTCTAGGCACCAACGCGACAAAGGGAGAGAGGTGGCTGGTCGGTGGCCTCAGGGAGGGGTGTGAAATTTTGGTTTTTTAAAAAATTATTTTAATTATTTTAATTTTTTTTTTGTTTTTCTTTTTTAATTTTGTAACCAACTAACTTGCGACACATGGATTTTTTTGGGAAACAAAAATAACCATCCCAACAAGTTACCGGTCATTAGGATTGGTAGAAAAAAAAAACAAACAAACACAACACCCTAGAGTTGGAATTATTTAAAGAAAAACGGGTGACATTGGGATTATTTCATCTCATTCAGTACAATTTAAAAATCATCAACTTTATAACTTTTACAATTATATAATTTAAGTTATAGTGAAAATTCAGCTAATCTATGTAACTTATTAACCTTAAAATCAAGGGAAAATGGAAAATAATAATCCCACCTTTTCCACTTATGCTCAAAACAATCCCACCTTCAAATAATCTGGAAATAATCTCATCTTTGATACACATCTGCTCAAAATGGTACCATTTACCTACAACCTGTTTAGCAGGTTAATTTTTTCTTTTTTATTATGTTCTTTTCTGAAATCTCTCCTCCCACCCTCTTTAATGGCAACCATTAACACGACCACCACCTAGACCCTCACCACAACTTCTCACCTGACTTTGACACCCCACCTGACCACCATGACCCCCTCTCCTGACCCCACCTTTCGACATTCGCTCTCTCGTGCCCCATTCCTTCACTTATTACTCTCTCTCTCTTTATAAAATTGTTATTTTTTTTTAATAAATTTTGTAAAATTACTCATCAAGATTAAATTTTGAGGAACACCTATTTCAATTAGGTGTGAGATTTGATATGGGTTTTAATTTTTTTGAAAATAACGTAATTTTATTTTGGATTGCAAAAACAGGGGTGGTTTGAAAGAGATACAAGTAGGGTAACTATATTAGAAGAAGATCACATTAATAATCTTAATTATAATGATAGTAATGATGATGATTATTGTGGTTCCAATTCATGTAATCCGTATTCCTCGTTTGTTGTTGAGTTTAGCTGCAAAATTCGGTTGGTGGTTGAATTGATATGATGGAGTTGCGTGGGGTGTGGGTGTTGCGCGGAGCGTGGTGGTTTGATGGTCGGTGGTCGTGGCTAGGAGCTGATGGTGCGATGGGCTGTGGTCGTGGATGGGGAGTTAAGGGTGGTGGTGGAGTAAGGTGTGGGTCTTCCTGCGATGGGCGGTGGTCCTGGTGGGTAAAAGGAATGAGAACTCGGGAATGGGGGTGGGGAAGTCTCCGTCAGGGGAGGGGGTTGGTATAGTCGGGGGATGGGGGAAGGGATTGGGCCAGCAGGCTCTGGTAAGGCTGGTTAAGGTTGGGGAAGAAGGAAGGGGAACATGGTTCATAATTTTTTTTATTATTAAAAACAATACTACGAATCATAAGGTGACACTTGGCAAGTCACCTCCTAAAAGTGGTCACTAAATTAACAAACCGCTCATGAGACTGTTTTGAGCAGATGGGGGGTAAAGGTTGGATTATTTCTAAATTATCCAAATGTGAGATTATTATATCCTTTTCAATTTTTTCTAAAATCAATTGGCATTAACTTATTTTTCATCAATAAGGGGACTTTCAAGTAAATAACTTATACTTACCATGAAGTCATGAACCTACTCATATTTTGTTCACCTAAAATAAGATGATGTAGTATGAGTTAATTAAGGTTTGATCTCAATATAAACTTATTTGAATTTATTTAACTTATCAAAACTTGTTAGATGTCATTAAAAATTATTTTAGTTGTAATTTATCAACTTTTATTAGAATTTATTTAAACCCATTTTCTTGAACTTAGCTTAATTTATTTGAACTTATTAGTCTTTAAATTATATTTCATTTTTTTTATTAACCAACTTCATTTCTATTCAACTCACATGATTTTTAGAATTTATTTGATCTTATTTAAACATAATAAAAATTATCTTATTGATAGGTTATCGTACACCTGTCAAAAATAAATTCCTAACAAAATCAACTAACAATGTAGTAGGGTAAGTAGGGTCAAATCCATAGAGAGATGGTATTATTCAATCTAAGTTCTAAGGTATGGAGAAACTAAACAAATCACGAAATTTGGATAGTAAAGTAATCTAAATGAAAATAGGAATAAAAACAATTAATAAAAAGGTCTAGGGTTATGGTTCACCATGTTTATAGTTATGAATCTATCAAATATCATTAACAATAATTCAATCAATCAATTATATATCTAGAACAATTGCTAAGCCTACGGTCGGGTCTTAACGCTCTAAATTCAACATATGTAGTTCGGTCCTAACATATCAGAATTGCTAATTGTAGGTAAGCCTCTAAAAGTAAGATCTTTCGATTCAAACTCTTATTAACAATAATTAATCAAAGAATTGATCATATTGCAATATTATCAATAAAACACTATCAATTAGAGAAATCAATAATCAAAATCTCAAAAAACATCAATCAAGATTCATAATATAAACATGGATTCCTAAACCTTAGAAATTAAACTAATCAAACATGAAGTAAATAATAAAAAAAATAAATCTAATAAAGAAAACATATTTAAAGTAAAGAAATAAAATTACCTCTATAAATTAAAGTAATAAACTCAAGAACAAAACCATGGAGGAATCCATGGAATTGTCCATGAGAAATTAGGGCTAGAGATAAAACTAAAAGGAACGAAAAATAATAAAAGATATAAAAAGCATAAGGGAAAAATAATATCCCTTGAGTATTTATATTATCCTAAAACTAATCTAAAAATAAATAAATAAAAATAAAAGATAAGAAAATTAAATTAATACAAGTGGTCCAATGGTTGGTTGATCGAAAGAATCGTAGTCGATGAAGACTTGTGAAGACGTGAAGGTGAAGCCAAAAGACGAGGCATGTTTCTGCTGCACACGCTCGAACCAGCAGCCGCTGGGTATCCGGCGGGCTGACCAGTAGCTCGCTCGTGGCTGGGAGTTCCAGCTCGCCCGCTGGTTTGCAAGGTCGTCTTTCAGGGGCTATATCTCACGTTTTAGGAAGCGTATAAGGGCTTGTGACCTATCTTTGGAAATCTCTTCAAGTCTAATTTCCAACGCAATTTGAATCGCTTCAATCCAATATGTAGAACTCAAGTTATGATCAAAAGAGGGACCAAGGATCTGTTTTGACACTTTGCAAACCATAGTTTTAATTCGTTTTAAAATCAAATTCATTTCCGTAAGATGCATAGCGACCCTTGTGAATGCTATATTCATTCCTCATGCGCATAATAATCAAAATCAACATCCACAAACATGGGATATCCGATTAATAAACTCAATTCATTGGTTTCCATCTAAATATCATCTGAATTTACTCCAAACACTATGAAAGCGTCCAAATGACTATGAAATCACATGAAACATTAAGAAAAACACAAACGGAGTGTAATAGAGCATAAAACAAACAATTTATGCATTTGCGACCTAAAAAGCAACAAAAAGACCTAAAAAGCTACTATAAACTTAGCATAAACGTGCCTATAAATCCTATATAAATGTGATTAATCACTTATGAACTTATAAAATCATATCTAAAGTTTAAATTTCAAAACCCATAAAAATGATTTTTCCTATAATAATTGAAAGTACACAACATTTTGTATGCGGCCTTTTGTATCGTGCGGCAGGGGTTACTCGAGTTACTCGGTTAGTGTAATACCCGAATATTTCATGATCTTATACAATAATTTTTTTTTATTCAAAAAAAAAATTATTTTACTAGTATTTTAGTTTTATGAATCTTATTTTAACTTAAACAGACTGTTTTTTTTTTAATCATATACTAGTATATATATCTTTAAACCCTAGAAGCTATAATTATATAAAACCTTTCACATAGCTTCTGTTTCCGCTTGCCGTTTATTTTCGTTGCCCTTTAGATGTACTCCTTCATATTTTGTTGTTGAAGCTCAATCTTGATTGGCGTGTGAATATTGGGTAGCAAGAGCACTAATGGAATTGTTTTGTTTTTCAATCACTGTCATGCACAATTTGGATACTAGTGACATTCTTTTTATAATTGTTGTAGACACCCATATGTGTCTCCCCAAAACCAAACTTAGTGATGAATACCTTTCATGTCATTTGATTATCGAACGAAGCGAAAGTGTGAAAAGCCTAGTGATGAGGATGTTTTTATTAAAATATCTTTTCTTTCTGTTTTTTAAAATATTTCTTTTCTTACCCTATTTTTGAAAAACGTGCATTACAGTTTAGTTTGGTCGATGTTATGGATCCAATAATGGTGTAGTTTGATGGGGTTTGAAAAGACCTTTCCAACGATATATTATAAGCCCAATTCCGATGAATAATGAGGAAGTTATGGCCAAAATACTAAAATGGGCTCAAACCGGATTTTACCTACGGCTCAATGATCATATGGAGGGTCCAAAGGTTTAATCCTATTCCTAATCTAATTAGGATTAATTAGAAGCTTCTATAAGTTTCTAAAAGATCTTAATTATCCTTTTTGAAAAGATAAGATTAAAGAATTTGAGTTAAATAAAAACTTTCCTTTTTCAAAACTTTCCTTTTTTTTAAACCTAATTCTATTCGAATTTAAAGATATTCAAAGACAATCATATTTTATTTTCGTGCCTCATAATCTTTATCCAAATTTTATATGGTTGGATAGATCTTGAAATTATCTTTCCAATGATATATTATAATATTAAATCCGAGTTATAACGAAAAAGATATGAATGGAATATGAAACTTTATCCAAAACTGACACCGTTCTACTATTTCGGCCATATCTTTTTATCTAAAAAAGATTTTAATCTGATTCTAACTGGATTGGAAATTAGACTTCAAGAGATTTCCAACGACATATTATATGCCTTATTTGGACTTCTGGATCAAAAGATATGATAAAAACAAAATCTGCAAAAACTGTTGTCCATCAAGTTCTATTTTGATTCGAATTCGATTCTTTTCTTATTCTTCGACTCTTTTTTTTCTCTATAAATAGAGGTCATATCTCCCCTTTTCAATCACCAACTCTTATCAAGAAATACTTGATTCTCTCCCTCTTTTTAAACCAACTCTTTTACAAATACAATTCCTCATACATTAGCACTAGACACACCTAGCCAAGTTCGAAGTTGCCTTCGCCCTAGACGTGAAAGGTTTGATATTTCTGAGGGTTTGGTCTCAAATCTTTATTTCAATTATTTATTTTAATTGTTTTTATTATTTTCCTTGAAGTTACTAATGTGTGTATTTTGTTATTAGAAAGAGATACGAGGCATCCAAGTAAGTGCTTTAATTGATTTATTGATATTATGATATAGAAATCATGTCTAGGTTGTTATTATGATTCCTAGTGTCATGTTAGGGTGTTTTGATCTTCCTAGTATCATGTTTAGGGTAAAGAATAAGTTCCTTAAATCAAGTATGCTTGTTATGATGCTTCCTATTTTCTTTCCTAATATTCATGTTAGGGTTATATATTTGATCTTTGATATTTAGTGACATGCTAGGGTTTGTTATTAATCTTGTTAGTATCATGCCTAGGATCTTGCTATTAATATTATGCTTTAACATGATTATAATTATTATTATTATTGTTATTATTATTATTATGTTGCTTGATATTTATTGTTATTGCTTGATCACGCCTTTTATGCATATTTAAAGGGAATTGGTACTTGTAATCACGCTTAATAAGATAATTGATAATCTTGTTTAGGGTTAATATGATTATAATTCAAGTGATCGCCAATAATAGATTTATTTTTGCATAATATTCCGGCCACCAACATAGATAAACAGGTTTAGGGATAATCCTATTGATTGCATGTTAGTCAAAAAGCGCACATGTATACGATCATAATAAAGTAGAGGCCTATTATTAGGGCAGGTTCAATCTCTTTTAGGTTGGATTTGTACCTTCATCCCCGAACTACCAGTCATGGTTCTAGACCTATTGGAGTTGACGATCTCCTGGATCGTTAAGGGGTGTAACATTCACCTCGTGAACGGTTTACAAGTTCCTAAAACTTGTTGGCGACTCTTTTGCTCTAGCTTCTTTCCCTTTGGACGCCACCATGCTTAAGTGTATGATCACAGTGGGGTTCAAGTTTGGGGTAATGCTTGAAATATTCCCTACAATTATCATCATAGTTTATTGGTGTTGTATGTGTCATGTATATGAGACGATTACCGCAAGTGAGTGGAGGCGTATAACCTATTTGAGCCCCTTTAATTACTAGTTAATCACACGAATCTTGATCCTTGGAGTTGTTTATTTAATCATTGATTATTGTTTGTATTGATTATATTTTGTATTATTTTATGTAAATTTTATGATCTATTTGTATGATCAAGATTTATACGAAGTATATATTTGATTAAAGTGTTGCATTAAATGATTTTATTGTCCTATTAATTGATTGTGTTATTTATGCTAGGGTTTTTAATGTTGTTGTTATAGGGAGTATTGTTTTATCAAGGTTTTAGGGTTGTTAATGCAGAGTATTATTTTTGGGTAGATATTTGATTATATTTGGGTTATTAGTATTTTTTTTTAAGAGTTGAGATATTATGAATCGAATTGTTATGTTAATTGGGAACCTGTGCCATTATTGAGATATTGTCTATTAGTTTGTAAATGATTATTTGATCAATGTATGGGATCAAAAGGTTGAGAATGATTATTTTGTTTTTGGTTTGAGGCTCAACGTTATATACCTTAGTCCTTGGCATTTTGGTAAGAGGATGATAATCATGCGTTAAGAATGAGCTACAATCTTTATTATTTACTTTTATATGGTTCCCTACAGTGGGAATTGGCCCGTATGTGGTCTGATTTAAGGTGTTTTTCTGGTTATTGAGAGTATTCAAGTTTTTATACTTGTTGGTTTGTTATTTGAATACCAATGTCCAAGGCTAGGTATAAAACAAAGAGCGTGACACACTTATTGGTTATGAGTTAATTGAGTGAAGGTTTGTATTATTATTCGAGGTTGAGTTGATAAAGGTTATTTTCAGAGTACAATGTGTAATGTAGTTTCGAACTACATTGTTTAATTGATCTAGTAATTTTAATTATTATATATTATTCTTTGTATTCTGATATGTGATGATTACGTAGCTTCTTGCCGACGTGTATGTATTGTTTTGTTGTGCTACTTGTGTTTGCGGCCATGTCTTTTTCTTATGGTGGCCCTGCGACGAATTATTTTGGAATTTGTCCTGAATGGTGAGCAGTCAAGTTTGTATAAGCAGGTTTGATCAAGTGATCGTAGCTAAAGGGAGCTCAAGTGATCGATTAGTATGCTATAACGAGTTTGTAAAGTTGTAAATAGCTCACCTAGATTTATAGGGTTGTATTTATTGGGATTTGTAAGCCTTAACACTTGACAAGTTGTTGAGTGTGGCAATAATACCTCCGATTTAGGAATATGCTTTCGCAATTTTATTTAAAGGTTGTTTATTTTTCCTTTATTTATTGTTTATTATTAGTTAGTAAATCGGGGGTGTTACAGTTAGGGGTTACTCGAGTTGCTAGGGTTACTCGAGTTTCTCGTTAGGGGTTACTCGAGCTGTTGGGGTTACTCAAGTTACTCGATCAGGGGTTACTTTAGTTAAACCTGATTGAGGGCCTGTTCTCATACGTTTATTTTCAGTTCAGTTCAGCTCCTAATTTCCTTCTCTTATAAAATATTCAATTCAGCTCAGCTCACATCAGCTCAGCTCACTTCAGTTCAGTTCAGTTTAGTTTAGTTTAGTTTAGTTCAGCTGAGTTCAGTCTATGAGAACAGGCCCTAAGTAGCCCCTCAAGTAACCTGACCGAGTAACCCCTCGATTAATCCATGATCGAACCTCTCGAGTAATCCCTGACCGAGTTACCCCTCAAGTAACCCTTGACTGAGTAACTCCTTAAGCAATCCCTAACCGAACCCTTTAGTAACCCTTGACCGAGTAACTCTGAACCGATCTCCTTAAATAACCCCTGACCGAGTAACACCTCGAGTAAAGTAAACCCCTCGAGTAATTCCTTGTCAAACCTCTCAAGTAACCCCTGATCGAGTAACTCGAGTAACCCCTAATAAAATAGCTCGGGTGGCCCCTGCCACACGGTGTGGCCTGCTGGCTGCTGCACCAAAAAGTTGCTGGTGAAAGTAATGCTACTCCAAGCCTTAAGAACCCGGCCTTAATTAAAGAGAACAAATCCTAATTGAAGCCTTAATTAATGAATTGGTCTTCACTTTTTTTTTTTTTTTTTTAAAAAAAGCCTTAATTAAGTTAATTGAGGTATGAAATGGTAAGATAGGTAACCGTTTGATGCATGCGTGATAATAAAAACAGAGTAGAGAGTTGTATGGAGTACTGTTACACTATGGTATTCTACTCATTTATAGCCTCACCTGTTTCTGGTACCACCAAATAAAAAAAGTTAGTGAGCACAAGATATCTGACACCTTTTTTTTTATTTTTTTATTCTCTCTCCTGTTTTATACTCCGTATCGTAACGGTTTATCACTGTAGCTATAAATTAAAAAAATAAAAACTCTAAACTTATCTACACTAATTAAAAACTAAGTAATTTTCAACATAAATAAATATTCGTAGAAAACTACTCCTAAGTAAAATACAAAGTATGCTTCAAAAGAGTAAAATACAAAGTAGAGTTAGGATTCTCACCTAGTCCTTTGTGACTTTCTAAACACCAAAAAAAAAAAAAAGAGTAACCCTATAATACTACTCCGATCCAATACTGGAGTAACTGTATATTACAGAGTAAACTCTAAAAATAATTTCCATAACACTGTTCTAGTAACTTCGTAATTTTTTTTTAACTATATAATAAATTAGATCAAACCTCAATCATCACGATTTTTTTGATCCATTTAATATTTGGGAGCTAGACACTTAAGAGTAAAGGGAAGGATAAAAGAATCTTTATCCCAAGTATCTTGGTAAGATTTAAATCCAAATCTCTAAAATTTGAGGTAAGAGTGTTTATCAAGTGAGCATCATTATAACTACGGTAAGGATTCGTGGTCATACATTGAGATTTATAGTTCAAAACTACGTACTTCCACTATTTCTTTTTAGTTTCTACACTTTCCTATTTTGAAAATTGTTAATTAATTGCAATATTTTTCATTTTTTACATTCATTTCACTCCATCTCTCCTACCCACATGGATCCCTCTTATTTTTCCCTCTATCTCTCACCTCTTAAAAAATTGTATAGGAGACTGTGAAATAAAAGTGTAGCAACTTAAAAAAGAAGGAAGTTATTTTTAAAAAAAGGAAATTGTTCCATGTACCATTGTGGTTTTAAAATATGCATCGTGTACCCCTGAAAACTTTGATATGCATCGTGTACCCTTGAGGTTTGTATAATCTTGCACCAAATACCGTTAGCTCACAATAAATGTTAATTTTGTTAAACTAAGACTCCCTAAGCATCAAATTCTATTAAATTGTTATTCAGATTAGTTTAATATCACTTTAATGCTAAATCATTTAATTATAAGTAAACTTAATTAATAAAGCAAACTCTAACACCCAAAAGTTTAGGATTTAAAATGATCGACTGAATTTAATTTTTGATGTAATTTATGTTTTTGGTGGTTTATAACATAAATATAAAGAACTAAAAGTGAGTCAGTGTGTGGACATGATTTTAATTTGATAAGTCAATGATATGTGCATTTATTAGAGAATTAGGGGTTATTTGGTGCACTTATTTACAAACCTCAAGAATACATGATACATTTGAAAAATTTTAAGGTAAACGATATATTTTTAAAAACCTTGCGAGTACACAAAACAAATTCCGAAAAAAAAAAAGGACAATTTATTTGAAAATAAAGGCGATAAATACAGAGTATTTGTTTAATAAAAAAAAGAAAAAGGTAAAAGAGACTAGTCAGTGAATAGAAAAAAGAAAAAAACGGAATCGAAAGATAAAAAAGAAAGCTAGATTTAAGGAGAAACGTTGAGATCCGTGTTGTAATCTAATTACAGGTGCTTTAATAGTGTTGCCCAGTCTTCCGACTATAGTATTAGTCTCACTCAACTCAATCCTTGATTATTATTGATTCCTTGTATGTTTCCCTTCAATTCCAATTCCCAATAATAACCAATGCTTCTTTCACCTCTTTTTTAGATTCCTAATGCTATGTTGCTATAGTACTATTACTACTCTCTCGGTTCCTTTCCATCCCTCTTGACTCCATTCAACTCGACTCGACTCGAAACTTATCTCGACTTAAATAAAAGAGAGAAAAATGGGGAAGTCATCTTCATCTTCTTGTTTGAAGATCATTGTATGTGGTGGCGATGCGGCCGAGAATGATGATGTTCATTCTTCTTCTGAGGTTTTTTTTCTATATAATTTTATTTATAAATTATTTTGGGATTTTTAAGTTTTGCATAACTCCAAAAATTTAATTTAAATAATAATTTGCAGTTTTTTTTTGGTTTGTCAGAGCTTGAATCTGCATTGGCTGTTATTTTTTAAAAAAAAGATTAGTTTTTGTTTTTTGGTTTTTAGTTGATTAGTAATTTGGTGCGATCAGTGTTTAAAGCTTTAATTTTTGAATAAATCAGGAGTTTAATTTAACCAGTGTTTAGTTTAATTAATTAATCAAGTATTAATATTCAAGTTGATTAATTTTTTTTTTATTGATTTTTATTTATAAAAAAAACGGTGAGTAATGCTATTAGTTCTGATTTAGTTGTGTTTATGTAAGATCTGATCACATAGTTTAGAACTTCAGATTCAAAAAATGGAAATCAGTGAGTTAAACATGATTTTGGGCAATTATTGAGTTAAAAAAATATCTATTTTGGGAAGTTTGAACTTTGAAGCTCATTGATTTTGATACCCATTTAAGTTATTAAGTGAAAGAAAGCAATTGCTGTTTTTGGATCTGAATAATATTTTCTTTAAAACATTACCAACTTAACCAAAAGCTTAAGCTGATGGTTAAGCCCGAGGAATATGTTTTATACTCTATCAGATGTTATGTTGGTCATTTGCTTACTTGATATTCGCAATTGGTTGATTGGTAAGGGCTGTATAGAGTATTGTTGCCCTTGTTTGTGTAGGAGAATTTGTATTTCGAATTAGAGCACCTAGGGACATTAGCTCATGGTGCGATCTCATAAAAAGCAATCAAAGATAAGATCGAAGAGAAACGCATATAGTGGGACCGTCGTATATGCAATATGTAACCCGATTCTTGTGACATTGTCCCCTCATTAGTTATGGTTGTCCATTCCTCACAGTTAGCAATGATTGTCCATTGTTTGCTTGATTTTTCATTCATTGTATCTCAACACTATCAAATTTTGACATAAAACTCGATTAACTACTTCTCGGGAGTTTATTAAAAATCTAGATTGTCCTGCATCTCTTTAATAAAGATAAATTGAAATGTGGTAATCTCATATAGTGTCGAGTCAAAGAATCATAAGCTGGTGTTTTGATTCTCCTTTGTCCATGCTGTATTGTGTAAATTTTAAAATTTTTTGTGTGTCAAGATCATATTGAGTGTTTTTGGTGAATAATTCCTTATGAAAGCGATGCTGTACCAAACATGAAAAGTACAATAAAGTAGAGCATTTCCTGAGAATTTTTATTTCTCATCCCTTCATAGATTGACTAACAAGTGGTTCCATCTTTCTGTCTTGGACCTAAGAGCTGTTAACATTGTTTTATTACAGGGGCAGAAAGATTGATGTGCCTCGTTTTGCAATTACAGCCGATATCAAATAACTAATTAAATTAGCAGACTGTATTAGACTTATTTATTTATTTATTTTTGGCAAGGATGTATATTAATTTTAAAGCATGTCCACTCTTCAATAAGATCCTCTTATTCTCATATTGAAAAAAGTAGATGCCCCGCCATTTCGTCTTTTTACCAAACAATACCAAATACTAGATTGACTAGGCAAATCTACTATTTGGGGTTGAATTTACTCTTTTCCTATCTACTCTTTACCAAACACCACCATGGACTTCAACTAGAATGGTAACCTATTACTCTTTCAATGTATAAGCTGTCAGTCTCTCATTAAAAGTAGGATAATAATTCTTTGTCTTGCTTCCACAGCAGTTTTTTAGAGTGGAATTTAGCGCCCCTTTGGGAATAGGCAGAGAATAGTCCCCTTTGATAATCTGCAAGACGTGATTGATGTTTTTTTTTTTTCCCTTACAAATGTCATTTGAATGAGAATTTTTTTTGCATTTGGGTAACTTTATGTCTTTATGATCAATTGAATATAGGACTTATGAATTGTTGAATTAACTGTTGTATGCTTGCATAACTCCCTGATATCCTCTAAGGCAAGGCATGCTCTATGGATTTTTCTGGATAAATCTCATTCATTGAAATAGATCTAAGTTGAATGAGATTCATGATAGACAGTGTTATAGTTTTAGAATGATTCTGGTAATGATTGTTAAAAGAGTGGACACATTGAATTTAAATAGGAGTAAGGAAAATAAATATTAAAATTTCAACTTGCGCCAAACTAGAACAAAATAAGCATTCTCTAGATGGTGCTAAGATACCAAACGGGAAGGGGATATTGTAGGCTTTTATTCCTGTGGATGTTTCCATTTCTTATATAACCTTACATTCTACAATGTAATTTTGACATGGCATGGTATAATAACGGGGTTATTACCTTCATGAATGTTGTTTTCTTTTGAAGTCTCATTTTTTTTAATTACTGTTGATTCATTTTTGCGGTAGTTGGTTGCTATATTGTTGCTTCTGTACATTGTCTTAAATATTGGCACCTGAACTTACAGGCAAAGACACCAAATGATAAACGTGGATGGAGTTTCAGGAAAAGATCTGGGAGACATCGGGTGCTAGGCAACAATGTCAATTCGGAAACTACCACTTTACCCGAAAAAGAAACCCCACAAGCTGGTAGTATAAATTTTCAAGCTCCAGTTAAGCCTACAAGTGCTGATGAGAAGCCACAATTGCCAAGACCAGTTGATGAAATTAGTAAAGCAGTTGTTGCTTCAGAAAACGATAATGAATTGAAAACATCACTGGTGGTGGTCACTTCAGAAAATGGTTCAACACGGGAAGAATCAAAAGTTATTCAGGATCAGGATGCTTTCCAAAGTGTTAGCAATAAAACATCTGCCGAATACAAGGTGCCTGATGCTGCTGTTGTTTCAGAATTTGATAGCAAGGAAACATCAGCTGAATCCAAAATGGCTGATGCTGTCGTTATTTCAGAATATGATAGCAAGGAAACGTCAGCTGGATCCAATATGGCTGATGCTGCTGTTGTTTCAGATTATGATAGCAAGGAAACAGCAGCTGAATCCAAAATGGCTGATGCTGCTGTTGTTTCAGAATATGATAGCAAAGAAACATCAGCTGAATCTGAAATGGTTGATGCTGTTGTTGGTTCAGAACATGATAACAAGGAAACTTCAGCTGAATACAAAGTGGTTGAGGCTGTTGATGTTTCAGAAAATGAAAGCAATGATACATCCGATGAATCAAGTATAGCTAGTGAATCTTCTGAAACAAAAGATTCAAGCATCAAGTCTGATGAACCTAAATTGTCTGAGTCAGAGGTGACTTCAGAAACTGCTCGTAATGACAGTTTAAATATGGATGAACCTGTGGCTATTATTATTCAAACAGCTGTGAGAGGGTTCCTGGTAATTATTTATTACTCATGCAGATATTTTTATGGGCTGATTTTCCAGACCAACATATTTTGATGATCTTTTCAAATTTTATTTGTCAGGCTCGAAGAACCTTTGTCCAGTTAAAGAGTGCTGTTAAACTTCAAGCTGTTATTCGTGGACATTTGGTGCGGAGAAATGCTGTTGAAACTCTACATTGCATCAAAGCAATCGTCAAGGTTCAATCCCTTGTTCGCGCTCGCAGTTCAAAGTCATTGGTAATGCACTATTCTACTGGTTACTGCATACCCACTGTTATTGCTTTATGGTTATATATTTCGATGTATAAGATTTTGCTTCGTATATAAATAAATGGTGACAAAACAGAAGGTGTTAAGGGAATTATTGGCCTATTTATCAGCATATGGCTAGTGCTTGGCTGCTTGCAAAGTACAATATGTTTTTATATTAAGAGATATGAAAGAACATAGTTAGCGCTATGTGTTTATTATATCCATTTGGTTTTGGGCTCAATTTTGTCTGGTGTCCAATATATAACATACGTGCTGTTGTCCTATGACATGTTGATGAATTTTGACTGAAGAATTTTGTTGGAGTGTAATGTTTGGTATTTATTTAGCATCTGTTATCCTTTACCTTGTGGAATAGAGAATCCTGCTGTATTTAAATTTTTTTAGCTTAATAAATCAAGCATAACAATGACGTTGCAGCTTATGCTGACGTGAAGCCATTATTTTCCTTTCGTATAATACTATTTGTATGTCCAAGCTTTCATTCATACGGAGTAACTTCTATTGCAATGCTGTGTTTGCTGAGTATACTACCCTTTTTGCATCATATGCAGTGTATCCTTATCTATTTTTTTTGTTAATAAATACATGAACACTATTTAATTAAATAAAGTATCTTTTACCACTTTTACGGTAGGATTAAAGTGTCTGTTCTAACCTATTTCACTTTGTTTCAGGGCCAGAAAACTAAACCAAATGATGCTCAATTTTCCATTGTGAAGCTGCTCCAAAATAGTTTTACCCGTCAGGTAAGCGTTTTTTTTTTTTTTTTTTTTTTTTTTTTTTTTTTTTTTTTTTTTTTTTTTTTTTTGCAACTTGGGCCACCCTTTGTTTCTGACATTGAAACTTGAAACAAGTTTTTTGTCTAATTGGGGTCAATTGTTGTTATTGTTTAGTTGTTGGAGTCAACGTCAAAGCCCAAATCTCTAAATATTAGATGTGATCCTATGAAGCCTAATTCAGCCTGGAGTTGGTTGGAGAGATGGATGGATGTCTCAACATCTGAAGTTGCTGAAAAATTAGAACCTAGTGAGGAACCAGACAATTTGAACGAGGCTCAGAAACGTGCTTTGCAAGCAGATGATAAGTCTTCGCCACCAGTCTTTTGTGACTCGTTAGATTCAAGTTTCAGTATGAGGGATAGGGAAGAATCGGTTGAAACTGAAGATATTGCTGATGATGTTACGATTGGTGATACCTGCTCAGGTTGTCCTTTGTCAACAGACTTCATGATAGAGCAATCTCATCTGCAAAAGCAAGACACACTTTATGAGGATGTGGCTTCTGCTGAGATCAAGTCTAGTGCATTAGAAATCACACACACAAAAGAAGAGCCTGTTCTTGATGATATACCTGCCACACTAGCCACTGAGATCCAACAGCCTAAACTTTCTATGAAGCGTTCTGCAACTTCCGAGCTGAATGATGAGGGAAAGAAGTTTGTATACGGATCAAGGAAGTCAAGTAATCCTGCGTTCATTGCTGCTCACTCAAAGTTTGAAGAATTGACTTCATCTGGAAACTCAGAAAAATTAAATGTTTTGTCTGATCAAGATGTTGAATCTGAACCCTATGTAAACTTAGCTCCTTCCCTTGAAGGTGTCAAGAAACGTAATAAATCTAGTGATGTTGAGGCTTCTGAAACTTTGGATCCTCGGATTCATGTTGCTAGATCTGAATGTGGAACTGAACTCTCAATTTCTTCCACTCTTGACTCGCCTGATAGATCAGATATGGAGAATGCAGAAGCTTTGCCAGAAGTCCGGTTTTTGGAGGAGACATCTTGTCTGCCTGGCGGAGAGAAGCAAGATGATGCCATGCTCAGTAATTGTGTGACTGATGTACCTTCTACTTTGACTGAGCAGGGAGAATTTAATGAGAGCAATGGTGTATTTGTTGATCCAGTAGCCGTTGAGGCTAGCCCACAGGTGGATCAAATACTCGAGACAAAGGAATCTGATGTGCAGTCTGATATTGCACCTGTGAGTTCTGAGACCAAAACAGACTCCTCAACTGTGAAGCAGAATCATCAAGAAAATGGATGTAGTGTGCCCATAGAGCATGAACCTTCAACAGGTCGTCAAACATACAAATTGTCACCTGAAGCTTCACCTCAAAGCCATAAGACAGTCTCAGAATCTCAGGGAACACCTTCCAGCCAAGCCTCACTAAAAGGTAAAAGGAACAAGATTGAAAGGCATGGATCCAACAAAAAACGTAATCCTCCATCTGCAGAAAAAAGGTCTCCATTAAACACAAATGTGGACTCGGGTGCAAGAAGTAGTACTGAGAATTTGCCCAAGGATCACAAAAGTGCAAAGAGAAGAAATTCTTTTGGTTCAACAAAATCTGACATTGCAGATCAGGAGTCCAGAGATAGTAGTAGTCGTCTGCCGAGCTATATGCAAGCTACAGAATCTGCCAGAGCCAAGGCTAGTTCTTCCCCTAGATCAAGCCCAGATGTTCATGATAAAATGGATTACTCTAAGAAAAGGCATTCACTACCTGCAACTGGCAGGCAAGGGTCTCCTCATGTTAACCGATCAGCGCCACAGAGTGCAAAAGCTAATGGTTCCCATCCTTCTAACGGTAATTTCTAAATCCTTTTAGGTGATGAGATTAAATTGGATTATTCTCCATCAAGAGAATAGCTTTTCAAAGATTATAAAATATGCTTATGATCTATTGACCCTGATGATATCCAATGTAAGTTACATACATGTCTAACACACTGTGTTGAACCCTCAACCTTTCTGGCCTTCTGGGACCTCTTTACGCATGATGCTTTTTCCTTAACATGCTGAAATTAGTAAAGCGGAGGCGAAGTGAAAAGTAGGAAAATCTTTAGACATCTAATAAAGGGTATAAACTAAACTCCCGTGATACAACTCACAAGGTTTAACATAATATTTTACTGGATGAATGATGCAACTTTACCAGTCCCATAGTGTAGACCAGTCAATGAAGTAATTTTGTTATAGCTAAAGTCCGCTCATGTTTTCTTTCCTGCTCTTTAACCTGTGGCAAAATCTGTTTCTTGATGTGAAGTAAAATATTTGTCTGAGAAAGAATTACAGCAAACCCCTCCTTCTGATTCAGATTTATCAGTGGAACTTCAAATGCTTTTTACCTTACTAAAGAACGAATGATGTGAACTATTCCTAAAATTAAAAAACACGGGTCAATAATCTTAATTAAAGCTCCAACACCTTGCTGATGTTTGCAATCTTAGAAGGAATGACTTATGATTAGGTTGACCTACTGTTAATCCAATGTTAAGATTTAGCTGATCCTATGTTTATAATTTTTTTTCGCATTGCATTTATACCTGCTTCACTTTTCTTTTCCTTATCAGACTTCTTTTTAGCATATAGCTAGCTAGTTTTTCCTCTAGTCCCTTGATGTTTGCTTATGTAGTTCTTTGAGACAGAGAAAGAGAGAACTTGATTTAATTAACTGTATAGTTCCTTTTCTTTTCACAGAGAGGAAATGGCAAAGGTGAAAAGGTGCTGCAAGGAGTCGTATGACCTAATGCAGCAAGAATGGATCTTTGGTGTAGCCGAAATCAAGGCTCAAGAAGCTTTCCATTTGCACTGAACCTTGTACCTTTACACTTAGGCTTACTAGATCATTTAATGGAGTGTGAGTTTGTTTGTGAAATATATAGAAGGGTATATTTAATTTTTTTATCTGTACATTATAATCTCATTATTGTTTTCACTTTTCACCAACCTGAGTTTTATCATCGAGGTTTGCGATATGAAGGTGTGCACATGTTTGTATGACTGATTTCTAGTATTATGTGAGATTTGATTCGCATCATTGTACTGTTTCCTTCTAATGTTAGCTTCTTATTCTGCATTTTTGATGGAATCTGATTAATTTCAGTAATTATCAGTTGAATTAAGCTACTTCCAACTTCATGGAGATGCATTCCCATGCCAAAAAATACTGTTTGTTCAGAAGAGCCTGATTTTGAAGATTTTTGAGCATTATGTTGCACTTCAATAACTCTTTAAAAATCCAAATCATGTCTAATAAATTTTTAGAATGTATTTACTTGCTTCGATGATTAACAAGATAGAAATATTTAGGCAACCGTCTATTACTCTATTAGTTAGAAATAATATAAAAGAAGAGCTCCCAAAATGTGACAATATAGGCACAGAGTATCTGCACCACAGTCTGCCTAGTTAATATTAAGAATTTCAGACTTGCTCATCCCATAGTTCTTCAAGAGTTTTGTACCCAGCAGACGCCTCATGCACCAAATACACGGCTTTCTCCATATTTTCCTGCATTCAAGTGAAAAAAAAACTAGGTGTTAGACAAAAGAAACGCATGAAAAACACCATGATAATACTGGTAGTAAAAAATCAGAAAACATGCAAGTGTATTCATCAGTTTCCCAATTCAACCAACTCAAGAGCATAACCATTCCAATTTTGCGTAAACTTGCATCAAGAATCTATAATTCCGTACTAATTTTAAATGCAGTATGACCAAGTAGAAACTATTACAAACTGTACTTGCCTGCTTCAATCAATCAATCAATCAATCAAAGCCTTAATCCCAAAAGTGGGGTCGGCTAACATGAACCAAATTTGATTATTCCGTGTAGTCATCAACATAAATCTTTCTCCTCCATCCCTTACGATCCAAAACTTCATCCTCACGTAAATCCATGCACTTCATATCCTTCCTCACTCCTTCCAACCAAGTCATCTTTGGTCTCCCTCTTCCTCGTTTAATCCCTCCATGGTCCCACTCTTCCACTCTTCGCACCGGTGCACCCTCGGGTCTCCGTCTTACATGTCCAAACCAACGCAGACGATTTTCCCTTAATTTATCTACAATGCCCGCCACACCTACTTTCTTGCGAATAACCTCATTTCTGATTCTATCTCTTAAAGTGTTTCCACACATCCACCTTAACATGCGCATTTCCGTAACCTCCATCTTTTTAATATGCTCTTTCTTAGAAGCCCAACATTCTGTACCATAGAGCAACACTGGTCTTATGGCAGTCCTGTAGAATTTTCCCTTCAACTTTAAGGGAATGCTGCGGTCGCATAGCACTCCCGTGGCCGCTCTCCATTTAAGCCACCCTGACTTAATCCTGTGGGTCACGTCTTGATCAATGTCACCATTCTTCTGGATGATCGACCCTAGGTACTTAAAACATTCACTCATGGTCAAATCCTTTCCATCCAAACTCACCACTTCATTGCTTGTCCCCCTCTGAGTGCCAAAACGACATACCAAATATTCAGTCTTACTCCGACTTAGCTTAAACCCTCTAGATTCCAACCTTTGCCTCCATTGCTCCAACTTGACATTAACCCCATCCTTAGTCTCATCCACCAAAACGATATCATCTGCGAACAGCATACACCATGGAACCTCATCTTGAATTGGTCTAGTTAATTCGTCTAGAACCGTTGCAAAAAGAAAAGGGCTTAATGCAGACCCTTGATGCAATCCGATTGTAATAGGGAAATCTTTTGTCAACCCTCCGCATGTCCTCACATTTGTTGACACATCCCGATACATATCCTTAACTAGGTCTACATACCTTCGTGGGATACCTTTCTTCAACATTGCCCACCAAAGTTTAATTTCAGAAAATTTACAGAGCAAATCTTCTGGTGTGGACCAACTGAAAACATCCATGTTTTGCTTCAGCCTTGATTCATTGGAGGTTTTAGGCAATACACTATGCCCCATCTGAAGCCCCCAACGAAGAGCTACTTGTGCCGGAGACTTGCCTAGTTCATGTGCAAGCTTATTCAGTATAGGATTGGCAAGAAGCCTTTTATTCTTATCTTCTTCAGGAATTGTTGACCCCAATGGTAAAAACCCCTGAAGAAGAGAAGTTTACACATCATTCAACCGAATATTTACCAAATACGATGTAGAATTTAAGTGTTAAAAAGTTAGCCTGATAACTTACAGATAGATGTATGTTCTTTGATCTACAAAATTCATGCAGCTTCTTTTGTTGCCACAGAGGATGACATTCAACCTGGTTTACAGCAGGAGGTACGCGAGCAACTTCCAGAAGCTTGCCTAGTTTCTTTATAGAGAAATTGCTAATTCCAATGGCTCGGACCTTACCTGAATCATACAACGCCTCCATTGCTTTCCATGTGCTAGGTATGTCAGCAGGAGCAAATCTTCTCTGGATTGTTATAACGGAATCCCTTTTTCTCCTTTACCGAAAAATGTATCTTTCAGGCATAGATAACAACAGCATTGAAAAATCAGAATACGTCCCTCTAACATTTATTACTCACATAATAAAGAGAAATAGGCACGTAGTTAAGAAATGGAGGGAGTACTTGTAAATATTACTCGTACTAACTACAAAAAAACTGATTTCTCATGACAGAGTGATGATTACCTGTTTTTGATTTCCATAGATGTGAGCACAATCAATGTGTTGATAAGCCAACTGCATCAGGATACAACAATAAGATGTCAACAAAATCGGTTTAGCGATTGATCTTATAAATCGCACCAATGTTAGCCACTTAAGGGGCCATTCGGGGTTTGCCCCCAGTAAATTATTGTAATTAATTGAACTTAGATTTACTTACGGGACATAGTGATTAGTTTTGAGCAATAGGCAAAAGAATCAACAAAATTAACTAACTTCCTACAAACTACATGTATTCTTTTCTTTAATTAAGCAACAAAATTGAAAATTCAAGTTAATGATCATATACAATGCAATAATTGGTTTCAAAAATCCAAAATTTGAGTTGATTATAAAACCTTTGGAGCTTACCTTAATGGCAGCAGCAGTAATATGTGGAGGAGCATCATATGTGCCGAAATTAAGTGAAGAAATTTTGAGTCCATTATTTAACTCAGAATTTCTGAATTTTCCATTATGTGACATAAGCAAAATGGTAGCACAGTAACGGCACCCGGCCTTCGTCGTCTAGTGAAACCAAACTTTGTGTCAATTAGTGCATCTTGTGTGTGGTTGGCCACACCATGTGACCATTTATTAAAAAACAAAGTAACCCTTGTAACATTGACCTGGTAACCCCTTGTAATATTGACCAACTCCTATTATACTAACGAAGTAACCCATGTAAAAGTGAACGAGTAACCCCTATAACACTAATAAAGTAACCCTAATAATAGATGGCCACACCGTGTGACCAGCCACATATAAGACTTTGTGTTAATTAAAACCTGTTACAAGTTAATAAAGAATGAGCGTGATATCCTTTAGCTCCTATTATTGTTTCCGTATATAATCTATATTTTTTTTCTCTTAATTTCCTCCCTAACCCTAGCCTTAGTAATATTTTGTTACGCTGTAACAGTATTATATTGGTCATAAATAGGGGTGAGCAAACCGGGTACCCGGCCAAAATTTTAGGACCTGGACTTGAAATTGGTTGGAACCGGGTCCTAAAATTTAGGAATTGGTATTGGAACCACCGGGTTCCGGTTCCGGGCACCAACTTATGTATGTATTTGTTAAAATATAATACAAATTATAATTCTTATTTTATTTAGGTTTATTTTTAGCGTTTAATACTTATATTTATAAATGCATTAAGCTATTTAAATATATGTTAGGTATTAATAATACTATTTTTAATTTACAAATTAGATACATTTAACATATTTTTATTATCTAAAATTTATTTAGTTTAGCATATATTAGGTAACCGGGTACCCAACCGGTTCCAGTTCCAAAAAGTTGGGAATTGGAATTGGAATTGGTTATAAACATGTCCTTAATTTATTACCCGGAATTGGAACCACCGAGTCCAATTCCAGTTCCGGACCTGCCGGTTCCAATTTCGGGTACCCGGAATTTTTGCTCACCCCTAGTCATAATGTCATATAGATATGAAGAATTTTTATAATTAGAAAAAAAAAAAAATTAGAGAATAAAAAATTAGGTCTGTTGTTTCAAAAAACATAAATAAAAAGTTTTTTAATTAAAACCTGGTCATATATATATGTTGATGCACCTTGATAGAGAGTGGTCTGATCATGCCCCGATCAAGCTTCTTTTGGAGTCTAGAGCATCTGAGAGGTTGGGTGAGAAGCCCTTTCGTTTTGAGCTGATTTGGCAACTAAAGGAGGGGTGTGAAGGGGTTGTTGAGAATGCATGGAGTAGTGGTTCAACCTTGGAGTTGTTGAGAATGCATGGAGTAGTGGAATGCATGGAGTAGTGGTTCAACCTTGGAGTTAAACCTTGCTTCCTGTACTTCAGATTTGAAAGAATGGAGTGTTCAAAAGTTTGGTACTGTTTTTCCTGAAAAAAAGAAAAAAGAGCAAAACTGAAAAAAAATTGAATAAGGGAGGACTTACTGCTGCACAACTTGAGAAACGTAGGGCTCTGATCAAGGATATATATAGTTGTTCTCGTGCGTGCAACATGAGGAAACTTTTTAGAAGCAAAGGTCGCGTGTTTTATGGCTATCGGAAGGAGATAAAAATACAAAATTCTTTTCGTTAGGGTTGGTGAGTGCACAACAGAAGTGAAGATGTGTTTGATTGAGAAATATAAATTGAATTGATAATTGACAAGACAATCTATATCTATACTTAGTATTTAAAAACTCAAACCAAAAAGACATGTGTCCTCATCCTATTACACTTCTCCATCTTCTTTTCCAAGCCAATGTGCCACATGTCATCTTATATGTTTAATTTTTTTTTTATTACAATATCTTTCTTCACTCTTTCATTAAACCCTTCATCTTCATCTCCCCTCTTCAATTCAACCATTTTCTTTTCTTATTTAATTTTAGTTCCCCTCACCTTCTTTTTCACAAAGCTTCATTTTGAATCAAAGTCTAAAAAGATAAATTTCTTTAATCATGGTTTTTGTTACACATTACACCCATACTAATTTATTGATATTTCATCACTCATCTCTCAATACAATTATCTATGAACAACCCGTGCATTGCACGGGACAGAAGGCTAGTTAATATAAATGAACACACAATTTTATGTAACGACAACGTCGACAAGATCTTTTATTCCACTATTTGAAAATAGGAGAGTACAAGTATCCCTTTAAGGGTTTATATTACAAT
This sequence comes from Chenopodium album, assembly GCF_948465745.1. NCBI lineage: Eukaryota > Viridiplantae > Streptophyta > Magnoliopsida > Caryophyllales > Amaranthaceae > Chenopodium > Chenopodium album. The sequence goes on from NC_137840.1 coordinate 10,838,843, forward strand.
AGAACTATCTCTCTATAGTACAACCATGTATTATATTCTAGCTAATAGCTTCCAATGTCAATAATGCTCTAGAACATTCAAGTAGGATATTATTCTAGAGAAATCAAAAGCAAGTAATGAACTTGCTTGATTTTGGAAGCCTCTAGAATATGCACAATACTCCACCGAAATAACGAGCTTATAAAATTTGGGTCATACCCAACACTTTCACCAACGAGCTTCGAGTAGAAAGCGACGGAACACCATCCATAAATTAGTTGATGATGAAGGTATTGTACGGTCAGGTGATGAGGATATGGGACGTATTGCTGTTGATTACTTCCAACAATTGTTTACCTCCTCTAATCCCTCTTTGATCGAGCAAGCCTCTAGAGTCACGACATATATGAATTTGGCTTTGCAGGCTGAATATACTAGTGATGAAGTGAAGTTTGCTCTGAGCCAAATGCATCCAATTAAAGCCCCGGGACCAGATGGTATGTGTCCTTTATTTTTTCAATCTTATTGGCATATTGTTTGTCCATCGGTTTCTAGTTTTGTGCTGTCTATATTGCGGGGTGTTCCTATTCCCCATTTCATGAATCATACTTATATTGCTCTTATTTCGAAAAAAGATAAGATGGATCGTATGGTTGATTTTCGGCCAATTTCTTCGTGCAATGTGGTATATAAGTTGGTCTTGAAAGTTCTGGCCAATCGTTTGAAGATTTTTCTTGATAAGATTATTTCTGTTAATCAAAGTGCTTTTACTTCTGGTCGACTGATTACTAATAATATTTTGGTGGCTTTTGAGTTATGAAGAATTTTCCGAATAAGGGTGGCTGCATGGCTATGAAGTTAGATATGTCAAAAGCTTATGATAGGATTGAGTGGGATTTTTTGGATGATGTGCTCGAAAAATTTGGTTTTGATGAGAAGTGGCAGAATAGTGTTATGGATTGTGTAAGATTAGTTACTTTTTTTGTGCTTGTTAATGGCCGGCCAATTGATGAGTTTTCTCCCAGGAGGGGTGACATGTTAAAGTCGTATCACCCAATCAAAAGTAATGCCTAAATCCTCTAACTAATGCAGATAGGAAAGTAGGGTCGAATCCACAGGGAAACTGGTCTTTCTATTCCTAATTAATTAAAGCAATCTAAATTATTAAGTAGCAAAATAATATATTGGTGAAAGGAAACTAAACTACTAAGAGTAAAAGTAGAGAAGAATAAGAATAGAGAAAATCAATGAATAAAAGATTTAGGGCATATGTTCACCAATAAATAACATTCCAAGATAAAACATAATAATCAATCATCAATGCATCAATTAATCAGATCATAAAGGGCTTTCGCTACGTATTACAATCGCAGAATTAATTTACAGGTATTAAATCTCATCTCTTGAATCTCGACTTAACCATTTATAAATTAACCTGCTTATTGAAACTAGACCTAAATATTAATTCTCATCTCTTGAATCTCAAATCAATATTGTCAAACTCATGCATAAAAGATCAGGCCTAATCTAGTCACAGAGCATTAAATCAATCAATAGGAAATTAATCTAGCATTGATAATTAACAATAATAAATTACCCCTTCATATTATTTATGGATTCCTATAAACCCTAGAAAGGAAACTACCCAGACATAATTAAATATAAACTAAACAAAGCAATTAAAGGAGACATGATGAAAGAATTAAAGTAAAATAAATGAGATTAAAGTAGAAGAAATCGTTACCAAAGTAATCAGAAGTAAGGAGTTGAATTAAGAACAAAGTTGTAGAGAGAGAAACTAATCTAAAGCTAATTAGAGAGAGAAATTCTAAGAGAAGAAGTTCTAAGCAAAAGCATTAAAATTGTATTTAAATCTTAAAACAATTACTCCTAATTAAAACAAAAACAAATCGCCGGAATTAACTTTAAAAATCTGGCGCCCGATCGGGCCCGCCTTTTCTTCAGTAATAGCTTCTCTCGCGCCGGTCGGGCCCGGGCACTTGGGCACGTTTTGGACTTCGGTTGGGCTCTGATTCTTCGGCCCAATCCGGATTTCCTCTCCGGGTCTTGAATACTCGGTCCAAATACTAAGCCCTTAATCACCGATTCGATGACTCTAACCGGCCCTCGGCTATAAAAACTGGTCGTGCTCCTCCAATGCTCGTAGATACTCCATAATATCTCGGGAAAATCCTCCAAAAGTGCAAATTCCTACAAAAGTCAACCAAATCTATGAAAACACTAGAAAACACCAATTAGTAATAAAAGTGAATCTAAAGAGCCAAAAACACTACTAATTATGACCAAGGGACGGGGGTAAAACACAATATAAAATGGACATATCAAAATCCCCCAAGCCAAACCTTTGCTTGTCCCTAAACAAAGATCTCATCAATGAATAAATAAATACATGCCTCACCCCAAATAGTAAAAATCAAGCACAAACAATTCAAGGCAAATCTAATAAACATGTTTCAATATCAACCAATCTCATCCATCCAATTACTCTTCCTCCCTAACAATTGTCAAATAGAGAAAACCACAAGAGCATATAGAATTCAAGACTAGTGCTCACACACTCAACTCTCATTTATGTGGCGAGTAAAAGATATACTCGATCGCTCTCCAACCAACCCCTTTAATGTGAACAATTCCCTCCCAAACTCACAACTCTCGTGTGTTTAAATAGACAAGCACTCAACCTACTAGTCGACTCGAAATATGTCAAATCATAACTTGCATTGATAAACAACACTTTCACATTCATACAATTCTATGCACAAAGGTCGGAAGGTCTTTAAAGCTTGTAATGTAAAGCTAGGGTAAAGGGTAGGAAATATTTGGGAAAATGTGAGAGAAAAGCAATGCTTAAGGTAGAAAATCCTAATAAAACCATGGTAAAAAATAAATGATGACCAATCATCTCCAACATACTCAACTCTAACAAAAGTTCACCAAATACAACTCCAAACATAAACAACAATCCCAACACTTACAAATTTCACTCATAAAGATACAATAATGTAACACTTGAGCGAATAACAAACTTTAACTCTTCAAACTTGATTTTTTTTTTCATTGAAACTCAATTTTATTCTTCTTTCTTTTGATCAACCTTCACTTAGAATACTTGAACTTTTTTTCATTGTTCACTTTTTTTTTAACTTCTCTTTTTTTTCAAATCATCATACTTTATTTTTTCAAGAAAATTCAACTTTTCAAACTCATAAAAAATAAACTATGATCAAGAACATAATAACTTCTCAAAATCCACCCAAATTGTGCAAATAATAAGCACAATAAAAACTCCCTCACCTCACTCACTAATAGCTCCCCCAAGCCAAGCTTGGGACTAGTAACCAATGGGGAAAAATAGGCTTGTAATGTGGCTAATAAACAACAAAAAGTCAAGGCAACAACATGGGTAGCAAGAAGGGAACAAATGTATCTAAAATCATCTGAAGGCTACCTAAAAGAACAAATGCCTTCGTCCTCCATAATGTGCATAATAATGAGTCATATAAACATTACTCATAGTTGCAAACCAATACTTAAATTCATTGACATACCAGGAACTATCACACAATTCCTAACCAAATCAATTAGTCAAGCACTATATTCACAAGCAGTTGGGAAAAATTGACGCATGTTAGGACATCTAAGTAATCAAACTTCAAATCATGATCAACAAATCCACAATGCTTGTCATCATATACCAAGAATCAAAAAAATATTATCCAAGTATAGGGCACAGGGAAGCATGATTTACAATTCATTGGAACGTATTTTTGGATTTTTTTTATTTTTCAATTTTTTTTGTATTTTTCAAATAAGAAAGCAATAAAACTAACCTAGAAAGCAATAAATCTAATCTAAGAAAACACACCAAAAATAAAAGAAAAGAGAAAAAGAAATATACCAAATCCAAAAATCTCCCCCCAAGCCAGAATCAGACAATGTTCTCATTGGCTCGGGAACTAGCCCAGCTGGCTAATCCTCATCATCCTCATCCATGGATTCGAATCCTCCACCGCTACCACCTGCACCACCTGCACCAGAAGAGCTACCACCAAAATAGTTATGCTGAAAACCCCTAGCCGGTCCCCCAAAAGGTATGTCCTGGTCGTACCCGTAGAAAGATGAATAGTCAGTATAAATACCACGGGCGGTGGGATCTCTATCGTATCCCTGGGGTGGGGGATGAAACCAATCAGGGTGTAGGGAATATTTCAAGCATTACCCCAAACTTGAACACCACTATGATCATACACGTAAGCATGGTGGCGTCCAAAGGGAAGGAAGTTAGAGCAAAAGAGTCGCCAACAAGTTTTAGGAACTTGTGAACCGTTCACGGGATGAAGGTTACACCCCTTAACGATCCAGGATATCGTTAACTCCAATAGGGCTGGAATTAAGACTGGTAGTTCGGGGATGAAGGTACAAATCTAACCTTAAAGAGATTGAACCTGCCCTAATAATAAGCCTCTACTTTATTCTGATCGTATTCATGTGCGCTTTCTGACTAACATGCAATCAATAGGTTTAACCCTAAACCTGTTTATCTATGTTGGTTGAATATTAATGCACAAATAAAACTATTATTGGCGATCACTTGAATTATAATCATATTAGCCCTAAAAAAGATTATTAATTATCTTATTAAGCGTGATTACAAGTATCAATTCCCTTTAAACATGCATAAAAGGCGTGATCAAGCAATAACAATAAATATAATCATCAAGCAACATAATAATTATCATAATAATCATGATTAAAGTAACCATGTTAAAGCATAATAATACCAAGATCCTAGGCATGATACTAACAAGATTAATAACAAACCCTAGCATGTCACTAAACATAAAGATCAAATATTTAGCCCTAACATGATACTAACATGAATATTAGGAAAGAAAGTAGGAAGCATCGCAGGAATCACAATTGTCATATTTGATATTATAACCTTTTCTCTAAACATAATACTAGGAATCATTGTTGTCATTCAAAACATAAAACATCCTAATATGATACTAGGAATCATAATAACAACCTAGACATGATTTTTATATCATAATAACAATGAAAACAATTAAAGCACTTACTTGGATGCCTCGTACCTCTTCTAATAACAAAATACACACGTTAGTAATTTCAAGGAAAATAATAAAACAAAGAATTAAATAAAATAGTTGAAATAGAGATTTGGGACCAAACCCTCAGAAATCAAACCTTTCACGTCTAAGGAGAAGGCAACTTCGAACTTGGCTAGGTGTGTCTAGATCTTGTGAATGCGGAATTTTGTATGAGAAAAACAAGTTTAGAAAGAGAGAGAAGATATCAAGAGATTCTTGATGAGAGTTGGTGAGAAGAATTGATAGTTGTTGATTGTTGGTGGAAATTGATGATGAGAATTGATGATTGAAAATGGAGGTTTTAGGAGGCTATTTATAGAGAAAATCAGCTAGATATGATAAAAAACGAATCAGAGTTTCGAAAAGAATAAAACACGACTGCAGCGCCAAACACGCGCCTGTCGCCAAACGCTAGGCCTGTCGCCAGACGCTGCAATCAGCTTTTCCACGTGTTTTCTTATTTTGATAAAATTTAAGCGTACAAGAGGGTAAAGCTGTAATTTCCTTAAAAACACTTCTTTTATTCTAAATAAAACTCTTAAAACTCATTTATCAATGCTAATCAAATTAGGATTCAAAAGAACCTTCTAGAAGATTCTAGAAGACTATAATCAATCATAATTGCATTAGGAATGATAAATCATAATAGGCCCTCCTCTAGATCATTGGGCCGCATATAAAGATCAAACTGGGCCTAGTTTAGTAATTTGGCCATAACTTCCTCATTATTCATCGGAATTGGGCTTATAATATATCGTTGGAAAGCTCATTTCGAGCCCAATCCAACTACACTATTATTGTACCCTTGCTATGGACCAAACTAAACTGGATTGGCTATTTTCATAAAATAGGTTTTCAAAAACAGAGAGAAAGAAAAGAATTAAAAACTAACCGCAACACTAGACTTTCCACACTTTCACTTCATATGATTAAGATTCGATGTGAAAGGTACTAATCACTGGGTTTGATTTTAGGGAGACACAAATGGGTGTCTACACAACGTAAATAGCATCGTCGGGAATATTGCCCTGACGAGCATAATCATCATACATCAGATACAGGGCTCTACCCCGGTTCCTCTCAAGGTACCCTAATCGCTGGTCAAGGGAGCCTACCATCCTCCTAAGGTCGCCATGTGAATGCTCTATACGTCCTATGACTTGACCTATACTGTGAAGATCCCAAACTGTCTTAGAGTCGCTATGGGGAGGAGGTGGTGCTGCATGAGACATACGAGGTGGTGAAAGCACTACCTCGGGCTTAGACTGGGGTGGTGGGACTGGTGGTGCTTGCCTCCTAGCGTGGGCAACTAATAGGTCATACGTGTAAGACTCTTGCCTAGGGGGAAAAGCGATCAACTCGGGATTAGGCAGGGGAAAGATAGGCAATGGTTGTTCCGTCCCTGTCCTAATGCACGAATGGGGGACTCTCTGGCTATCCAACCGTACCCAACCCAAGTCCTCTAGGTACCTAGCAGTCATGTAGGTATCTAGTCCACAGTTAGAGAGACCGTGAGGTCCACTCTCAACAAACCCGACCTTCTTAACTGTTATTCTGGTGATGAGGCCTCCTAGACGAATCAGGGTACTAGGATGGTCACTAGCCGAGGCATGTCTACTGAGGTGGAAGATGATGTATCTAGCAATGTTTAGCTTACCGTTCCCAAATACATAGTGTCCAATTACATCTAATTCATTAGTTTGGGCATTGTGCCGCTTATTCCTACCCAAAAAACAAACACTTGCAAATCTTTGCCAGATTTTAGGTACAGGGTGATGGATGGGTCTGGCAGTAGCATGTTGGGCGCTAGGCACCGGTAAACCAGTCAGAACATGATAAATATCTTCCATTTTATAATTCTCAGGCCATTAGTTGGGTAATTCAGGATTTAAATAAAAAATCTTACAAAATTCAACAAAGGTAAAAACAATATTTCTATTATTTAACCTAAACATTAATTTTGGACCATTTTTGCTATTCGCAACAGACAATGAAGACATGAATTCACATGTTAATTCACGATAAGTAGGGTAGTGCATATCTACAAATTTTCTCATCCCTATATCGTTCAAACAACGTTTCACATAATCAAACAAACCATATGATTCAAGAGTAGGGCGGTGTAACCATCGTGAAGGGATTACCTCACGCCCGTAGAGTTGCTCTAGCCGTTCTCTTTGCTCCGGGGTAGCAATTTTGATGGTTGGCCATTGCGGAAGTTGCAATTCCGGATCGTATTGTTGACTTGAGCTAGAACTCCTCCCTAGAATTGACCTCGACCTCTTTGATGCCATATTTTAAAAAATGGGTAAGATTTTTTTCTGATTAGAATTTGGGGAATTTGGTATGGGAATGTAGAGGATGAAGAGAGGATTACAAATATGTAAAAATTATTGAATTTGGATGAGAAATGGAGAAGAGATCTTAGAGAGAAGTTAGAGAGTTTAAGGTTTTAGAGAGAGAAAAATTGGTGGAAAGAGAAAGAAATGAGAAAAGAAGGAAGGAAGAAGAAGAAAAACTTGGGTAGAGATTTCTGCGCACAGTCGGGCGATCTAAATTCCAGAAATTAAACTCCTCTCGCGCCCGGTCGGGCGAAAACTCGCTCGATTTTTCTTCGACTCTCGCGCCTGGTTGGGCGCCCTTCGCCTGATCGGGCGATCAAAATCTCTGTATTTCGTCAATTCTCGCGCCCGGTCGAGCGCCCTTCACCCGGTCGGGTGAAAATTCATGAATTTGAACCCTTAGTCTCGCGCCCGATCGGGCGGTACTTCGCCTGGTCGGGCCCGAGACAACTTTACTACGGGGGTATTTTTCCTCTTTTCTTCAAATTTTAACCAACTCTTTTCCTTAAACCTGTACAAAAACTCAATAAACTCATTAAACTCCCTCCTCTCTCCTCTCACATGAAAAAGAGAGAAAAACTAGTCTAAAAAAACAAGAAAATACGGGTTGCCTCCCGCAAAGCGATGGTTTATCTAGGACTCGCACGACCTTCTTACCAAGTTTAAAAACTAGGACCCTTGGCCTTACGCTTGGTCGGGTGGTTTCTCACCCGGTCGAGTGGTGTTTAGACAACGACGTGGCTTCTTGACATACCCTCTAGGACGCCAATTCACCTTATCTGGTGGATCCTCCTTGACTTAGAATGGGGGTTCTTTAATACTACATACTAGAGACCCCTTTTCGACCGATGGTTGCTTCAAATTATCACTAGATTAAGCAATTGCAACTCGATCTGACAGAACACTTACTGTAGGCTCGATTTCCATAGCTTGTTTGTTTAATTCCTCATTCTCATCTTCAAAGCCAAGACCGACAGTGTAGATGACTCTTTCTAGTATCAACTTCCTTTTTCCATTTGTCTATCTCATCTGTAGAAGATGCAACACAAGATACCGCCTCCAAGGGATCTTTTACAAGAGCTTGGGGCTTGTTAGAATAATTATGAACCACATTAACACTAAAACACTTCTCCTCTGTCATGGGGCTTTTAGGGGTATTATTGAGATTAAAAGTAATTTTATCGTCCCTTACTGATAGTGTCAATTTGCCACATTTCACATCTATAATTGCTCCTGCAGTATTAAAAAATGGTCTACCCAAAATAATTGGGGTTTGCATATCCTCAGCCATATCAAGAATAACAAAATCAACAGGTATATAAAATTTACCTACTCTAACAGGAACATCCTCTAAAACACCTAAGGGGTATTTAAAAGAACGGTTGGCCATTGGTAGAGTAATATTAGTAGCTTTTAATTTACCCATATTTAGCTTGGAACACACAGACAATGGCATGACACTAACGCTAGCACCCAAATCACATAATGAATTATCAATCATTAGGTTGCCAATATGACAAAGGATTGAAAAACTACCCGGATCTTTCAGTTTAGGTGGAGATTTATTTTGAAGTACGACACTACATTCTGCAGTGAAAGCTACTGTCTCTACCTCACTAATAGACTTTTTTCTAATCAATATTTCCTTCATGAATTTTGCATATGCAGGAATTTGTGTAATTAATTCAGTGAAGGGATCTGTTATCTGCAAATCTTTAACCATCTCCAGAAACTTACCAAACTACTTATCCAAATTTGTTTTAAGTGACGATTGGGGAATGGAAGTTTGATAACTGGCTTTGGAGCATTACTGCTCTTATCTGGAGCTGCTACCTTCCCTGGAGTCGTACCCTGCAATGTATTATTAGAAGTAGTAGTACTACTCTTTAGCCCTGCGGAGCTATTGGCTACATTTTCAGGTTTAATGGAATCAAGATTAGCATTATTCATTAAAACAGATTCATCATCTCTGGGCATAGGGGGCCCTTCATAGTGTGAACCACTCCTTAGAGTAATTGCAAAAGCTTGATCCAAAGGCTTGGTTGGCTGTGCTGGCAGGGCTCCCTATTGACGGGCTTGTAGAGTAGCAGAAATCTGCGCAATTTGATTATCTACAATTTTGTTATGTGCTATGATCGAATCAATTTGGGCATCTCTACTCTCCATGTGCTTCTGTATACTAGCCAACATCGCTTTAATTTCTACCAAAGCAGGGTTGGAAGATGAGGAGGGTTGTTGTGGTTGGGTTTTCTGGCCAGCATTGGGGTGGTAATATTTCTGCTGAGCTTGTTGTGGCGCCTGTGATTCTTGTGGGAGTGGCGGATTTTGAACATTGGTGCTCCGGTAGGAAAGATATGGATGATTCCGGTACCCAGGATTGTAGGTGTTGGAGTATGGGTAATTCTGCCTATAAGCTTGAAAGGCATTGACTTGCTCCATGGAACTCCTGCAATCTTGCTCCCAATGACCTACAATTCCACAATTTTCACAGAAAGCCTCATTAACATTATTATTAATTGCAGAAACATTAGCTACATTTGCAGTACTAAGATTATCTTATTTCTGGCAAATAGAGGTTAATTGATCTTGTAAAAAGGATACAGAGTCGACACTATGTTTCCCTTTGTTAGCAAAGCCTCTGGGATTCCCATATTGGGAATCATGTATTGCCATATCTTCAGTAACTTGACCTGCATCATCAACATTAAGGTTCATAAACCTCCCACTAGCTGCAGAATCCAATATTATTCTAGATGAATTTCCAATCCCATTGTAAAAGGCTTGGACCAACTGCCATTGTGCTAGATTATGGTGGGGGAATTCTCTCTGTAGATCCTTGAACCTCTCCCAAGCCTTAAATAGAGTTTCATCGGCCTCTTGGGCAAAGTTCTAAATAGCACTCCTTAGTATAGCTGTTCTCTCTACAGGATAATATTTATTATAATATTTTTAAAACAAGAGTCTCCCAGTCAGTTTTACCAAGTGCAGTTATATTCAATCCATTGTACCATAATTTGGCTTTTCCACATAAAGAGAAAGGAAAGAGAATCTCCCTGATTTGGTCCTGTATGACCCTAGCTTGCCTGATGGTATTACAATACTGACAATAGTCTGCAATATGAAGATTTTGGTCTTCACCCTTAGCTCCACTGAATTGCTTCCTTTCTATCATCGTGATAAATTGGGGTTTAATCTCGAATTGTACCCATCAAGAGCTGGAGTGGGAGTAAGGTGTGGAAAATCTGTAAGATTTGGCTGCGTATAATCACTGAGCTTCTTAGGTACCGCCATCTCTGATTCTGGATCTGAAGATACCTCTGAATCGCTAGAATCAGTTGGAGGGTCTCGGCGAGTATTGTTATCACCAGAACCCGCCAGGATTTGCCTGTAAAGATTCTTTTGTCTATGGAAGGATCGTTCGATCTCAGGATCGAATGGGATATAACCTGATCTGGAACACCTGGGCATAAACAAAGAACTAAAAGCAAATATGAGACTTGCCTCAAAGAACTAACGTTATCTGAGACAAGAAGAAATAACCTAGACTACAGAAAATAATCAGAAATAAAAATAAATCCGTTTCCCCGGCAACGGTGCAAAAATTTTGACAGGCTAAAGTCGTATCACCCAATCAAAAGTAATGCCTAAATCCTCTAACTAATGAAGATAGGGAAGTAGGGTCGAATCCATAGGGAAACTGGTCTTTCTATTCCTAATTAATTAAAGCAATCTAAATTATTAAGTAGCAAAATAATATATTGGTGAAAGGAAACTAAACTACTAAGAGTAAAAGTAGAGAAGAATAAGAATAGAGAAAATCAATGAATAAAAGACCTAGGGCATAGGTTCACCAATAAATAACATTCCAGGGTAAAACATAATAATCAATCACCAATGCATCAATTAATCAGATCATAAAGGGCTTTTGCTACGTATTACAATCACAGAATTAATCTACCGGTATTAAATATCATCTCTTAAATCTCGACTTAACCATTTATAAATTAATTTTCCTATTGAAACTAGACCTAAACATCAATTCTCATCTCTTGAATCTCGAATCAATATTGTCAAACTCATGCATAAAGATCAGACCTAATCTAGTCACAGAGCATTAAATCAATCAATAGGAAATTAATCTAGCATTGATAATTAACAACAATAAATTACCCCTTCATATTATTTATGGATTCCCATAAACCCTAGAAAGGAAACTACTCAGACATAATTAAATATAAACTAAACAAAGCAATTAAAGGAGACATGATGAAATAATTAAAGTAAAATAAATGAGATTAAAGTAGAAGAAATTGCTACCAAAGTAATCAGAATTAAGGAGTTGAATTAAGAACAAAGTTGTAGAGAGAGAAACTAATCTAAAGCTAAGTAGAGAGAGAAAGTCTAAGAGAAGAAGTTCTAAGAAAAAGCATTAAAATTGTATTTATATCTCAAGACAATTACTCCTAATTAAAACAAAAACAAATCGCCGGAATTAACTCTAAAAATCTCGCGCCCGATCGGGCGAAGGGCCGCCCGATCGGGCCCTCATTTTCTTCAGTAATATCTTCTCTCGCGCCCGGCTGGGCCTGGGCACTTGGGCACATTTTGGACTTTGATTGGGCTCCTATTCTTTGGCCCAATCCGGATTTCCTTTTCGGGTCTTGAATACTCGGATCAAATGCCTCGGAATCTCAAATGCTAAGCCCTAAATCACCGGTTTGATGACTCTAACCGGCCCTGGGCTATAAAAACTGGTCGTGCTCCTCCAATGCTCGTAGATACTCCATAATATCTCGGAAAAATGCTCCAAAAGGGCAAATCCCTACAAAAGTCAACCAAATCTACGAAAACACTAGAAAACACCAATTAGTAATAAAAGTGGTTCTAAAGAGCCAAAAACACTACTAATTACGACCAAGGGACGGGGGTAAAACACTATATAAAATGGACATATCAAGAGGGATTAGACAGGGAGACCCATCTCTCCATACTTATTTATATTGTGCGTTGAGGTGTTTTCGTATCTTTTAAGGGAAGCAGAGAAACGTGGCAGTCTTAGGTGGGTTCGTAATGCTCCTTTGGCTCCCTCTATTAATTAGCCATTTACTATTTGCATATGGCTGTATTATTTTTTCTAGAGCAGTTGTGGGTGATGTAGAGGTCATACAGGAGGTCCTTAATACATATGAGTTGTCATCGGGTCAAAAAATTAATATTGACAAAACAACTATTTCTTTTAGTAAGGGTGTGATGGAGGCGAAGCGCAATGAGTGGGGTTCGTATCGTGGATATCCATGATAGGTATTTAGGATTTTCTACTGTTGTTGGGAGGTCTAAGAAGGTAATAACAAAGGGTGTAAAGGAGAAGCTTTGGAAGAAACTCCAAGGTTGCAAGGGGATGGTGCTTTCTAAGGTAGGGAGGTTATGATAAATGCGGTGGCCCAATCTCTCCCTACCTACGCGATGAATGTGTTTAAGTTTCCATCTTCTTTTTGTGATGAATTATGGTCCTTGGTCTCTCAATTTTGGTGGGGTCAAAAGCAAGGTGAGAGAAAGATTCACTGGCTAGCTTGGAAGAAGCTTTGCAAAACTGAATGAGGTTGGTTTGGATTTTCGGGATTTCAAACTGTTCAATTGGGCGTTGTTAGAAAAGCAGGCGTGAAGGCTTTTGTTGAAGCCAAGTAGTCTTGTGGAGTAAGTTCTAAAAGGTCGATACTATCCTAACTTCTCTTTTATGGAGTCCGATATTGGTGCTAACCCGAGCTACATGTGGAGGGGTATAGCAGAAGCAAGGTGGGTGGTTCGAAGGGGTATAAGGTGGAGAGTTGGTAGCGGTGCAGCTATCCGGGTTTGGGGTGATCCTTGGATTCCTGATACTCATTCCCATCTGGTTGTGTCTCCTCGTGGTGGAGAAAATTATGATATGAGGATAACTTCTTTGTTGATGCCTGTGCTGGGACTTTGATAAGCTTCGTCAATATTTTTTTGCCTTTTGAGTGTGACCATATTGCGAGTATTTTATTCAGTTCTAGGCTGCCTAGTGACATCATCTGTTGGGATTTGGAGAAGAGTGTTGTTTACTTTGTAAAGTCAGCTTATAAGGCTTTGTTTGAGGATATTGGAAGCGAGATGAAGAGGCCCCTTCGACTGATGCGCATACCATTTGGAAACGAATTTAGAAGATCCAAGCTCTTCCTCGGGTCAAGATTTTTGCATGGAGGGCTTTCAAAATGTGCTTCCTACGCGTTGTAATATCAGCTATTGCATCAAAGAATATAACTCTGACCTTTGCATATGTGAAAGGGATTATGAGACCACTATTCATGCACTCAGGGACTGCAAGCTTGCACGTGATGTTTGGTGAAAAAGCAGTTTTGCTTAGGTAGCGCTGTCAAGGACTTCTATGTTGTTGACTGGTGGGATGCATGTTTGGCGAGATTTGATGGTTTCGATGCAGCGTGTATCATTACTACTTGTTGGGCTATATGGGGTGCACAAAACTCTTGGATCATGGAAGGGGATGTGTCTATGTATAAACACCTAAAAATGTCTCCCCAAAGCCAAACCCAATGATGAACAACCTTTCACTGCCGTTATTGATCGCGTTGAATATTAAATCTTTGGAGTGCTTAAATCCATATTTAATTCCAATACATCTCATAAACCAACCCAATTCCTAGCCCATTTCCCTAAACCGTAACTTACTTTTCACTTTTCGTGTCCAAATCACAAAATCAAGAGTAACTGATTTTTTGACCCTATAATTTTGATCCAATTATTATTATTTTTTATAGGCCTTGAATAAGCTTTCCAACGATATATCATAAGCCCAAATCCGATTTAAAAAGAAGAAGATATGAGCAAAATACTAAGCTCGGCCCAAAACCGACACCCTTTCCCTAAAACGGCCATATCTTAAAATATACAAAATATTTTGACCTGATTTTAACAGGGTTGGAAAGTAGACTTGATAAGCTTTCCAATGATATATTATATGCCTTATTTCGAGTTACAGATTAAAAGTTATCATAGTTTTAAAAAACTGAAATTGCCGCGCAACAGCTAAAATGCCGCGCCACGGTGCATGCCAACGTGGCACGATGCCTTGTACCGTGACACTGTAATTTTCATTTTGTCATGGTGCTTTCCCGTGTCTATTCTGCGTTTTTTGCTCATGCGCTTATGAATCTGGATGCATTTTTAGACAAATTATACACCGCGACACGGTGTGCTTCACCATGCTACATAGGATAGTACCGTGTCACGGTGCCTAATTAGGGTTTTTTTTGCAGCTCTTATCTCTTCTAAGGTTCCGTGCATCCCCCCTGTTCGTCTCTTCAATAAATACAAACCTTATTTCTACAGTTTTGGGGCACCAAAAATCATTCTCTCTCCCTCTACACCAACAATCATTCTCTTCTCTCTTGCTTTAGCCTAAGCCTTAGCCACCCTATTCTTCCATAATACTTCCCCTAATCACTCCAAGGAGCCCATACTTGACCCGAGGTTCCGTCCTTAAACCAAGGCGTGAAAGGTAGAATTAACCGAGGGTTTGGATCAAATCAACTCTACTTTTTTATTTAATTTAATTTTAATTTGATTTAAATTTTTATTGAAGTTACTAACAATTTATTCATGATGTCTCAATTTAAAGGAGCGCGCGAAATGTGAGTAATTAATTAATTTAATTACTTATTTTATTTTATATTGCTAGTATCATGATCAGGGTTCAGTTTTTATTTGATTTGACTAACGATATTATGGTTAAGTTGCTTCCAATATTAATGTTGTTTCTATTGTTATTATTGATCACCATATTGCATGTTTAAAGGGAATATGTAATTGAAAATCATGATTAATCAGATAATTTGGACGACCGGTTTAGGTTCCTTTTTAATCTTGTTATTAAATTAAGTGGTCATAATATTTTAGAATTATATGTTGCATTAATATTCAACTAATTTAGCATAATAATAGTTTGGAGCAAATTGGATATTTGTTTGTATGTCTTTGAGATCACAGGGAATACTTTTCACTATAAGAATTGAGTAGAGGCCAATACGGGCGAATGTGACTCCATAACTCACTTCATTTGTACCATCATCCCCGATCCTCCTTTCGTGGTTCCAAACTATATGGAGTTAGTAATCTCATGGATTATGAATGGGGTGTAACCTTCACGGGTCAATCGTTGTTTCCTATCGTTGTTCCTTATTCGTGGTTGCCTTTTATGATCCGTGAATGGTTTACAAGTTCCTTAAAACTTGTTGGTAGTACCCTACTTCCCTTGTCCCTAATCGTCGTCCCTAATCATATATGTCAATTTTCACTTCCCATGAGTGTCAAGAATATTCACACATGCTTACATAGGCGCGCTTTGAACGACGTCTACACTATCCCAGAGAGAACATTGTGAAGTATGCTGAGAAAACTTGCGGTGAGGTCTGTCATGAGCTGGGTAATTTTATTACAAGACCATGGTGGCTGCTGCTGGGAGTCCTCTTCCTACTACGTGGTCTGCCCTAGAATTGGGGGTGAACGTTGATGCAGGCTGCGTAGGTGTCTTGAGGACGGGGATTGTTGCGGTCCTGCGAGAGAGTGATGGGACTGTTCGAGTGTGTAGAGCTTCTCAATCTTACGATAAATGGGAGACGTCTATAGCTGAGGCCAAGGTTATTTTGTTTGGGTTGTAGATGGAGAAGTATGCAAGGGTTAATCACTTGGTGCTGGAAAGTGATTGTTTGCAAGCAAATCAAGCTCTGAAGAACAAGGCTTGCGATTCCAGTTCTTTTCACCTAGTGATAGATGATATTTTGTAACAGTTTTAGTAGTGTTCGTTGGTCTTTTGTGAAAAGAGGAGGGAACAAAATTGCCCATGATTTGGCTCACCTTCATCCATGGGAGGTCGGTTGCTGTTTGTGGAGTAATGACTTTCCACCCCGTGTTATTGATAGATCTTGCTTAGATTGATTTAATGAATTAATTCTACCCTTTGGGGTTTCTTAAAAAAAATGTTAACATTTACTGAACTGAGTTGAACTAAACTGAACTGAACTGAACTGATTGGAGATGAACTGAACTGAATTGAATAGAGATGAACTGAACTAAACTGAGCCAAAATGGATATTTTATGAGAGAAGGAAATTAGAAGCTGAACTGAACTAAGTTGAACTGATTGGAGCTGAACTGAACTGAACTGAACTAAACTAAACTCAATATATCTGAAATGAATATTTTATGAGAGAAGGAAATTAGGAGCTGAATTGAACTTAACTTATTGGAGCTGAACTAAAATTAAGCTGAAGTGAACATGCCCTTAGTGTATCTGTGTATGTATTTTTAATACCCATCAAATTAGTGTGAGTAAAACAAATGGATTTATTAAGAAGATTTTATAGAATTCGATTAGGTTATTTATTGATTATTTGTGGATGAGTAAATTGATTCATTGAGGGAATAATTTTATCGTAATTACGGATTATGTGGTTTCATTGAAATGAGAGATTGTAATTTAGAATCCATAATTGAGGGAATTAATGATTTTTTATTCTCTAATTGAGGAAGTTATTTTAAGCAATAGAAAATGATAGATTGGATCATGCCATTGGTTCCTTCCAAAAAAAAAAAAAAATGCCATTGATTGGACCAATTTAAGGCATATATATCTATATGATTGAAGATTTGTGATGTGATTGTAGTAAGCCAAAAAAGGTATTGAAGCCTTTTTAGGTAAATTCCACAACCTGTTTTTTTGGTTTATATATATATATATATATATAGAAATTTACCTATTGGGATCAATAGGAGATTTGCGCAATTTATATAGTACTCCAAGGGGGTCAAAACTCAAAACGCTAGCGTTTTAATTAAAAAATATTCCTTCCTCGTTTTCCTGCTCTTTTCTCCTTCTTACTTGAAAAATTCTCCAAATAATTTTAGAATTTCTGCAACATTCAAGATCTATCTTCTTCAGTCAGTCTATTGTTAAGAAATTTTGTTGAATCAAAGAGCTAATTGTTCAAATTACCAAAATAAAAAATGTTAAACCCTAAAAATAAATTGAGTGTTTTATATTTGTGAGAATCTTATTAAATTTGAACATCAAATTGAATGACACGAAATTTGATGTAAAAACAATTTACTAATAATTAATTGAGCTCTTTTTATGGAAAGGAATATTAACATATTGTTGTGTAAAAAATAACATACATTTGAAAAAAATAACAATAAGGTGAAGCAAAATATCACAAAGTTCAAGTAAGATAACACACAATAATCTTTTAGCAAAATAAGAAATGATTTCAATAAAATAACTCAAGTTTTGCGTGAAATTACACAAGTTTATAATAAAATAACCCAGACTGAGGTTTACACAAAATAACCCATGGTTTATGTAAAGTAACACAATGTTTTAGCAAAATAACTGTAGACACCTGAAATGTCTCCCCAAAATCAAACCCGATGATGAACAACCTTTCACTGCCATTATTGGTCGGGTTGAGTATTTAATCTTGAGTTCTTAAATCCATGTTTCCATTCAACACATTTCATAAACCAATCCATTTCCTAGCTCATTTCCCTACACCATAACTTGTTTTCCTCTTTTCGTGTCCACATCACAAAACCGAAAGAAACTGATTTTGTGGCCCTAAAATTTTGGTCCAATTATTATTTGGTTGGATAGGTCTTGAAATAAGATTTTCAAAATTATATCATAAGCCCAATTCTGATTTAAAACAAAAAAGATATGAGCAAAATACTAAACTCGGCCCAAAATTGACACCCTTCCACTAAAACGGCCATATCTTAAAATCTACAAAAATTTTTGACTTGGATCTAATTGGGTTGGAATGTAGACTTGATAATGTTTCCAATGATATATTATATACCTTATTCTGAGTTACGGATTAAAAGTTATCATAGTTTTAAAAACGCGTAAAAAACTGGAATTACCGCGCACAGTGTAAAAATGCCGCGTCGCGGAAAAAACTGATGTGGCACGGTACTTGTTGCCATGCTTTTTCCGTGTATTTTCCGCGTTTTCTCACGCGCTTATGAATCTGGACGCGATTTGGGCATACTGTACACCGCGAAAAGGCATTGTGTACTGTGCCACGATGGACAGCAGTACCGTGTCATGGTGCCCAATACCGTGTCACGGTGCCTATCCCGTGACACGGGGTTACTCTGTGTTTTCTCCGCGTAATCCCTAAATACTTTTTATCTTCTGTAGCCTTTTTTTGTCCCGCGTCACACCAAATTGTCCCGCGTCACGCTATTTTCCCCCGTGTTACGGTGCCCCAAAACTAGGGTTTTTATCTTTTCTAGGGTTCCGTGTAATCCCCTATCCATTTCCTCTATAAATATCCCCCTCCTTTTTGTAGTTCGGAGCATCAAATCTCTTCCTCTCTTTTACACCAAAAATCATTCTCTTCACTCTCTCTCATATTCCAAGCCTTAAACCTATATTTTTAATTACACCATTCTTCCCTTAAGCACTCCAAGGAGTCCATACTCGACCTGAGGTTCCGTCCTAAAACCAAGGTGTGAAAGGTACAAAAAACTGAGGGTTAGGACCAAATCAACTCTACATTTATTTGATTTAAATTCCATTTGATTTATTTTTCTATTGAAGTTACTTACAATTTATTCATGATGTAGCAATATAAAGGAGCGCGCGAAATGTGAGTAATTAATTATTTTAATTACTTATTTTATTTTTATATTGATAGTATCGTGATTAGGTTAATTTATATTTGATTTGACTAACAATTTATTGTTGCTTCCAATATTAATGTTTATTCTATTATTTTTTATTGATCACCATATTGCATGTTTAAACGAATACGTAATTGAAAATCACGACTAATAAGATAATTTGGACCACCGGTTTAGGTTCCTTTTTAATCTTGTTGTTTAATCAAGTGATCACAAATATTTTAGAATTATGTGTTGCATTAATATTAAACCAATTTAGCTTAACAATAGTTTGGAGCAAATTGAATATTTTGTTTACATGCCTTTGAGATCGCAGGAATACTTTTCGCTATAAGAATCGAGTAGAGGCCAATACTGGTGAATGTGACTCCATTACTAACTTTGTACGATCATCCCCGATCCTACTTTCGTGGTTCCAAACCATATGAATGGGGTATAACCTTCACAGGTCAATCGTTGTTGCCTTTCGTTGTCTCTTTATTGTGGTTGCCTTATATGATCCGTGAACGGTATACACGTTCCTTAAAAACTTGTTGGCGGCTCCCTACTTTCCTTGTCCCTAATCGTATTATGTCAATTTCCACAACCTATGAGTGCCAAACATATTCACACATGCTTAACGTAGGCGCGCTTCAAACGACGCCTACAATAACACAAGGTTATTTTAGCA
This sequence comes from Chenopodium album, assembly GCF_948465745.1. Classification (NCBI taxonomy): domain Eukaryota; kingdom Viridiplantae; phylum Streptophyta; class Magnoliopsida; order Caryophyllales; family Amaranthaceae; genus Chenopodium; species Chenopodium album. The sequence goes on from NC_137840.1 coordinate 10,858,684, forward strand.
AAATAACACAAGATTTGCGTAAAATAACATAATATTTTATCAAAATTACATAGTATTTTAATTAGTAAAATAAAATAAAGTTTCCGTAAAATAACACAACCTTTTAGCAAATTAAAAAATAACAAAGTTTCGATTGAATCAAATCAAATGAACATTAGTTCAAATTAGCAGTACATTTTTTATTACTTTAACTAAAAACAAAAACAAATTAAATCTGCATACTTTGTTTTGCTCAATCTTATTCGCGATTCTCGTATCTTTATATTATTTATGAATATCAATCATTTTTAATGTAGTAAAATTGATTTTCAACTTGGATTGAACAATTTTGTGCTTGTTTGAGTGTTTCAAATAATAATCAAAAGAATTTTTGTGGTTTTTGTTGAGAGGAATGAAGGATATGATGATGTTAAAATGATGGGTTGGGAAATTAAAGAGAGAAAAGGTGGGGAGAGAGAAAGTGGAGTGAGAAATGAACTTGAACTTTTGATTATTTTATGTTTATTTTCATTTATGTACTCACAAATTTTTTTTATTTTGTTTTAAAGGTATGTTATTTCACTTAATACGTTGGAGTATCATGATCATGATACTCCAGTAGTACCTAATGCATGATACTCCAGTAGTACCTAATACTAATTGATACAGATAATATAAGTTAAATTACTAAACTACCCCTTTTGGACTCCATCCCAAATCAGTACAACTGAATTTGCTCTAGTCGTGTTGACTTTTTACAAAAACAAATTGGACTATGTAAAAGATTTGAAAAATTGACATAGTCAAATTTTTTTATTACTTTCTTTCCCTCTATGGGAAGAACATTTCTTCTTTGACGCCCTTCCCACAAGGCCACAACTTCATAGTTGTTGTCTACCATGCCAAAAATACAAATATTTCTACATTCTACCTTCCCAAAATCTAATTTTAGAAGTTTGAAGAAGCTAAATGGAGAAAGGAGCTTTCTTCATTTTCTTTCTTCTTCGTTTTATTTTGGTCTTTAATTATCTTCACAATGTTTCTGCTAATAATGAAGGTAAACATCTCTTGCCCTTAATAATTATGCACGACTGAATTTGACTTTCTTATTGCTATGTTGTTTGATTAAGCAATGACTGCAGTATCATAAGACTATAAGAGGAGGTTAGACACTTAGACTTATGAAGTTATGAGCATTGTAATTGAAGTTGGTATGGGACTATGGCATATGGGTATGACTTTGATGTGTATTGGGCGGGTCACGGGTGTGGTTTTGTAAAGTCATACTCGCTATAGATAATGGCCATGTTTGGTAATTGGCTTTTTGGTTAGCTTTTGGCTTTTGGCTTTTTTAGGTGGTCAAACAGCCAAAAAATGTGTTTGGTAATTGGCTTTTTAGTCAGCGAAAAAGCTAGCTTTTAAGCCAAAATGAAAAATCTGCTTTGAGTAGCTTTTTTGTTGGCTTTTGGCTTGTTGGCCCACAAATTATCTAATAAACAGCCAACAACCAATAATTAATTTACCAAACACTTTTATAAACAGCCAGCTTAAAAAGCCAATTTCAAAAGCCATTATAAACAGCCAAATATTCCAGCTGGTCAAACAAACCAAGTGAACCAGCCAACCGCCAACAGCCATTTGCCAAACAAGGCCAACGTGTAGGCGGTGAACAAAAATTGTCTTTCTCAATGTCAAATTCGAGTGGGGTTAATTGATTTCACATATTATAATGTAGCTTCGTAAATGGGTATAGGTAGGGTCGAGCAAATAACTCATATACCAGAATTAGATCAAATTGATAGATGTATGTAATTTCCGAAATCAGAATTGGACCCTTATCGATTGGTTTTGGATAAATTATTGGCCCAATACTAAAGATTGGATAGAAATGCTATTTAAGCCCAAATTATTAAGCAATGCAAGTCACAAAATAATCTAAGCCCAAATCATTTTTATTTATTTTTTTCTTTTGTAGCTATTGGCAATCAGCAAAAGCATTGTATTAATAAGCAGAGAACTAGAGATTAACCTTCATCAATAGCAGAAGTATCAAGTTAGCTGTATTCTACTTTTAGAAAGAAGTATGAACACTTAACTCTCTTGGACATGATTGACATGAAACAAGCTAGCATAGTTATATATAATTATGCACGATCAAACATCACAATGTATCAAGGATGAACATTTGACTATCTTGCTCTTAAAGTCTTAACAATTATGCAGGACTGTTAACTTCATGTCAATTCTTTGTTGATATTGTTCAGCAAAGTGCAGGCACAAGGTTGCAGCTAAAATTGTCTAAATATCTGAATGTGTGTTTTGATCATGTCACCTGTTTACCACTAAAACAAAAGCCTGTGTAAAAATTGAAATGCAAGAACAAAATGAGAAAATTAGCCTTTAGATTTTCTGATTTTCAAAAGCTGCTCCTAGTTCACTTCAATGCTTAACTGTTGTAGCCTCTGATGATGCTTTCATGCCTATGGTACAGTTGAAGCTCTAAGCGCATTCAAATCAAATTTGGTTGATCCTGATGGGAAATTAGACAACTGGAATCCTAGCCTTGCCAGTCCTTGTACATGGCACTATGTTCACTGCACAGATGAAAGTGTCACTGAACTGTAAGTTACTCGGACTGAATACACCGGATGAAAATTTTTGCTGTTTATTAGCAGTAACTAGTTATCTTAACCTCTTGGTTCAGTGACCTTGGAAGTTTTAAATTAACTGGTCAACTAGTTCCACAACTTGGCTGGCTCTCAAATCTAAAAGAATTGTAAGTTCAGCTTTTACAGCAATTTTTTACTAGTTGTTGTTTCCTCGGTTACTCTTGTTCTACTCATCGATTTCTAATGGTTTATTGCTATCTATATGATTTTTAGTATAAGAGTTGTGCTGAATGCTAATTACATTTTTAGTTTAGCGATGAGGGTGTGAATTGTTTTGAGTCACAAACTCTAGACTATAGTTATTTTTTGAAACATAGTGTGCTGCACAGTACTAAGTCTACAATAGCAATGACAAGAACACAGTGTGACCCTTGATATGGCTGCTTTGGGGACTGTATGTTAGCTATTTTTTTCAAGACGGAACAATAATACATATTGAGCAGCATGTTATCTATTTGTGTTGACTGTTTAGATACAAGGTTGCATAATCTGAACCTTTTAAACCAGCAATATTGTTGTAGCACTGGAATCTGTAATTTAAGGGCATGCTCAGCACTTCTGTATTTAAGTTATTCAAGTTAATGTACATAGTTCCTTTTCAGAACATAAATCATGTAAACAATATACTAAAGTTCTTAGCCACATAGAAGTTAATACTAATACGACAAACCTTAGGAACATGGAATCACAGGAAAACTCTGAATTATTTCAAAACTGTGAATTAATATAGTGATGCAAGTTTGGGTTTGGTGATGCAAATTTGCATAAATTATTTCAAAACTGTGAATTATTAGTTGAACCATGTGTAATTGGTGAGTAATATTCTTACAATATTATGGCTATGCTTGAGGTTGAAGAATGGTGACATGATATTTCTTATTGCCGAAGGTGGAGGCACAAATGCTCACTTACACTTGATTTCATTCAATTCTTCAGTAATCAAGCAAATACAGTATAAACCTGAGAACCAATATAATGACTTTATTATGTTCTTTTAAAAATGGAACTTTTCATATAGTTCTGAATGTTTGGGATTAAATTTCACTTCTATTGATAATCATAGTTAAGGCATTTTGATTATCATAAGGCGTATTTTACATTTCTAGCTAACTGCTATTTAGTGCTTATTATTTCCTGGTTAATTCATGACTCTTTTTCTTTGTTTGGAAGGGCACTCTACAACAACAATATAACAGGTACAATACCACCTGAATTGGGGAATTTGGCAAACTTGAAGCGTTTAGATCTTAGTTTGAACAATCTTACGGGTCCTATTCCAGATACTCTGGGAAATCTCCTTAATCTTCAAAATTTGTATGTATCCACTATACACCCTCTCAAGCACCCTTTTGTTTTAACATATTAGTTACTTTGTCTTCTCATTTTGGTGACTTTCATTGCACTGAAAACTTCCTCTAAATTATGTTATGATCCATTGCAAGGTATGGGACTTTAGTCCCACATCGGTCTTATGAGGGGGCTGTTGTTGGGTTTTATACAGGATAATGCGCTCTCCTCCCTTTGAGCTAGCTTTTGGGGATGATTCTCTTGTAGTCCTGTATCAAATTATGACTAATATCATTGCTAGTTGTGAATAAAACAAGCATTATTTATAAAGTATAAAAATTCATCTCCTTCAAATATAACCTATCAATTTATTAAGATGAGGGCAAAACTTTTAGGAAGGACTATCCTTAAACTCATTAGAGTACAATTAAATTTAGTCACTAGTTATTTAGTATTTACAAACTTACAAAACTTCTTTGCTTTATAACATGTTACACATCTCATTCTTATCCTAACTAAGCAGCTTGAGTTCTCTTCACTTCGGCTTTTATACATGGGACTTTCTACTTCCATAGTGCTTTGTTTTCTTGCCATCCAGATCTTGTACGCGGTGACTGCTATTCCTGCATTCAGATCACTTCTTGTTTTTCTCCCACTGTAGCTTTTCACCCATCTATGTATAGTTGCTGCAATCTGTAAGTTTTTATTATCTGTGTTAACACCTATCCATATCAGTATCTTGTGCACACGGTCTTGATGCAGTGGCATTCAAATATATGTGATTGTGAGACTCAGTTTGGTCACCACAGATCAGGCAGTAGTCTTCACTGAAGATGCCAGCTTTGACAAGTCTATCCCTTCCGCCAATTATTAATGACATACTGCATTTATTCGTCCTTAATTGAATCAAGTATCATTGTGATCACAGTAAAGATGTTAATTATATGATTAATTGATACCTTATTTATTTTGATATTGTCACGAAATTCTCTGAAGGGTATTCATTAATAGTTTTATGTATGACTAGGTGGGATTATTGTGATAAATTTTTCAAGGAAAAAGGCCAAAATCTAGGATGAAACATCAAAGAGAGGTGAATGAGATATTTTAAGAGGTTATTCGATGAATGTGAGGTGGTTGTACTGAGGGCCGATAGGAGTATATGAGAAGATTTTAGAAGAAGAATGGAGTAGACAAGGAACCAAAGAAAATGATGAATCTAATATGTTACTTCAGATGGTGTTTTTGTTTAGGATTGGAGGTATGAAATGATTTAATTGCCCACTTGTGTTGCTTCGTGCTCACAGGCCCCTATTCCGCACAAGGCTAGCTTTCTTGCCGCCAAAAGGCTAGAGCGTGCCACACGTTCCAATCCCCAAATCCCAGACCGTGGCAGTTGGTAACAGAGCTAGGTTCTAAACCTCATCGCAAGGAACCCGTGTAGGCATCGAGGAAGGCCACACATGGATGGAATTCGTAAAAGAAAGGCTGGCTTGGCTCAAGGAGAAGGCAGACGAATGGTCCCAACTCCTAGTCATTGTGCACGAGCAAGCCGAGCAAATTGTGAAATTGATGAAGGATAGAGATGCGCTCCACGAGCAATTGAACTTTGCTCAAGGACGAGCCGATGAAGCACTTACAAAGTGTGCTATCCTAATGTGCAATGTGGGCAGAGACGCAAATGGGGTTGGTGGTGAAAATCAAACCGCCCAAACTTTGCGACTACAGCGGCGCTAGAGATGCCAAAGAAGTTGAGAACTTCCTCTTTGACATGGAGTAGTATTTCCGAATATGTCGACCAAAAGGTGAATGTTGCCATCATGTACTTGTCGGATGATGCCAAATTGTGGTGGCGCACTAAGCATGTCAACATTGAAGTAGGGAGAGCAAAGATTGATACATGGGCGGAGTTCAAGGAGGAACTCAAAGAACAATTCTACCCTGACAACACAAACTTTGTTGCTCGGATGAAGTTGCAAGAGTGCCGCCAAAAGGGATCTCTTCGCGACTATGTGAAGAAATACTCTGCGATAATGTTGGACATCACAGACATAAATGAGAAAGGTCGTGTGTTAAACTTTTTAATGAGTTTAACGAATGGGCATATCGAGAGATTTTAAGGCAAAAGATTGACACCCTTGCTGCCATGTGTACTGTTGATATATTGATGGACTACTCAGTCGGGAAATTCTATCAATCCGAGAATGATTCAAGTGGGACGTCCGCGCACTACGATAGCCCGGCTCCAAGCTCTAAAAGGGGTATAGAGGTCAGCTCTCGAGTATCGTCCAACACTATTGATGGATACCAAATAAGAACTGGGGGATGTAATGCTCAAAATTCAACATGGACCCCCTCCCACAGCTCCGGAAACTCTAAGGTCGTCACCTCCTCGGCATACACAAAATCGCTAATTTACATACTTTGTCGAGGCTCACATAAATGGTGGGAGTGCAAGCACAAAGAAGAGAATGTCATCAATGTCCGTTCAAGGGCCCCAAATGAGAAAGGGAAAATAGATAGACTAGCAGCGATGAGGATCCCACATATAGGATGGGTTCTATCTACCGAATGAGTGCTAGAGAATGATAGCACCTGAGGAAGAACCAGAAGCTCGATATCTATCAGAATTGCGAGTAATGGAGCTAGAAAAGGAGGCAACATCAAAGAAACAAGCTCGCACTAGAGACCATGAGAAGCGGGAGACGAAGCCCAATGAGCCGACAACATAAAAAATACACCCTCTCCAAAACAAGAATCAGAAACATTGCTCGAAGTAAGCAACAACGAGCCTAGAGACACTTAGGAGACACAAAAGAGAAACTTCCCAAGAGAAAGGGAGTACAGTTGTCAAGCAAACAATGGAGGTCACGCGTAGGGGATCGCAAAGATAATGGATACCCAAGAGACACCAGCCACAATTGCAAGCTCACCACCATAGTCTCAAGGAAGCAGCTCCCCAACAGATGACTGAGGAAGAAACTATCCATCAAAACCCAACAGATGTAGCAACCAAGAGGAAATTCAGAGATGAAGCTCTTAACAAGTTGTTCGAGAAGAGCCACCCTAGAGACCAGCTCCTTGACAACAACGAAGATCCAAATATAGAGTCGGCGAAGATTCAACAAGCCAGTCGCATTAACGGCGCATCACAGACTCAAGCTAGATTAGGATTTTCAAATTTTGATTGTAATTCTTGTAAGTCGACGAGGTCGTCGACAATTTAAGCGGGAGGGGATGCTAGAATCCAACTCCTTTTGATGTATTAGATGCCCTTTTAATGCGTTCACAGAGTTTAATTTTTTTTTTTTTTTTATTTTTTATTTTTATATATATATAGGCTTGAGATCCCATTATTGTATTTCTGTTAGTGCAGTGTTCACTAGGGATTCTCCATGTAAACAAATTAAAGCTCTTTAGAGGGCGAATGATAAATGAAATCTAAAAGCCTTCTATCAAGTGTTGACTTGCTTTTATAATTGTTTGTTGTTAGAAGTTTATAGATACTATGTCTTACTTGCATAATAGCTCCCCTCCACACCAACTTGATGCTATAAGAATTCATAGTTCGGATCCGCTTGTGTCTTCTTTGACGTTTTGGCTGCCCAAGCCCCGATCACTCGCACTCCTTCGCCAAATAGACGTGAGTGCTCCCAAGATTTAATTTCCCGCTTGTGTTGCTTCGTGCTCACAAGCCCCTCTTCCATACAAGGATAGTGTTCTAACTGACAAAAGGCTAGAGCGCGCCGCACGTTTCGGTGCCCATTGGGTTGCCTTAGACCCTTATAAACAGTGAAGGAGGAGCGAGAACTCCATTTATCAAAATAGAAAAGTATGGCACCCAATAATTGTCGATAAAGACTTGAGGAAAACTGAGCTCCGCAACAACATTAAAAAATCCCTACTCTACAAAATCATAGGCTTTCTGCAAATTATGATTGTAGCCTTTGATGAGCTTTGCGGCAAGCAAAATATTATCTCCAATATGTTTACTGGGTATAAACCCAACTTGAGCAGTATCCACTACTTCATCAATAACAACAATCAACTTAGTAGTGATAATTTTAGAAAAAAGCTTGCAAACAACATTGCAGCAAGAGATTGGTTTAAAATCCTTAACAAAGGAAGGGTTAGGAATTTTAGGGACCAAGGTGATAGTAATGCAGTCCAGGAAATATCTTTCCAGAATTAAAGAAATCAATAACACTGAAATACATACCAGCCTTCGCAAGATGCCAAGCTTTCTTAGAAAACAAAGAGTTAAAACCATCAATGCCAGAGATTTAGAGCTATTGATTCCCTTTAGAGCATTATCAATTTCAAAATGAAAAACAAGCTGAATAAGAAACTATTGCAGACAAACTAACCTTTTCTCATAGTAGCCAGGTCAAAAGTAGGAAGCCAAGAAGCCTTGTTCCCAATCAAACCTTTGTAAAAATGAATACTCTCATCTAAAATAGCACCCTTGAGTAACACCTGTGTTAAGGCCAAAATCTGATCGCTAGATTCGACCAGGTTCAATAGGACAACAACTTGATTAATAAAGATACTAATGATAATGTAGGTTCAATGAATAAGGATAAATAATCCATGAAAGATGAATAAAGGGGGAAGGGAAGAAGAGATGCAAGATGATGATGCAGAAAACCCATAAATAAGGGTAAAAACTGCGGGTGGCAATGAGTCCACCAATATACTAGTTTAAGAATTAAGTACGGGTACAACAGAGGTTGTTGTTGTTTTTTTTTTTAATTTTTTATTTTTATCAAGAATGAATATGTAATTTAGTGCTAATTGCTAATGGCTATGGAATATAATTCCTAGGGCTCGTATCTTGTGTTTTTATAGTGGTTTTTTCATCCTATTTATAATAGGAGAGCCTTTTGAAGTCTTGTATAAACTTCTTTGATGATTCCTTGAAAGTAGGAGTTAGATTCATGCCACATTTTTCGTGCTCTTATCCATTATCCTTTGACTTGATCTTTGCCAATGGTCAGTTGGAGAGTAGTGGGAGTGTCCTCTGTGAAAATAGGAGAAGTAGTTTGGCTCCTTGATTTGGTCTTTGACGGATGTGGACTGATTTGTGGTGCAGATACAATTAACATTTCTAACTGACTTATTCTTAGTGGGAAATATGCCTTCCTTAATCGTAGGAAAACTTATAACAACTTTGACTTATTCAAACTTGGATTCTCTTAATATATTCCTTGGAAATATCTTTGTTTAACTTCATTTAATGCCCGGAACCAGGTAATTGATCACGTAACAATCTGTAACCTGTTATCTAGTAAGTTGTAGACATCTGAACCTGTAGTAAAAATTTAGGCACAACAACCTAACTATCAATCAGAATATAATCCATCTTGTTCCTAGCCTGTTTGTTCTTCATGACTGAAAAGAAATTATGATTACTTCTATCACCAAATTTGATCCAATCAACTCTAATACTCTTTTAAAATCAATCTAATGTTTCACAGCTTAAGCAACATCAACTTCCTTATTACATAGAATAACCAACATTTTGAGCAATCTAAACTTGAATATCATGCATGTAAAACATCTTTACCTTGATCAATCTTCTCATCTATGTTACCAAAACGCTTAGTGTAATGTGGAGAAGCTTAGTAGCACTCTTGACAGCTTTAAGTTTATTCCAAACACTAAAGCCCTAAGCAATCCAAGCTTGACCTGAGAGACAGTCTCAAAGAACTTAGAATGATCAACAATACAATTCAAGAACCTAAAATGCCTACCATTTCCAGCATGAGCAGGGCAAATATCAATAAGCACACAATAGTGATTAGAAACAGAATGGGGAGGTACACAGCTTCAACATGGCCATATACATCAAGCCAAACTTGATTAACCAAAGCTCTATCTTTCCTGGTAAAAGTTCTAAGACCAAAATGAGCTTTATTAGACCAGGAGTATAAAACACCTTTACTCTTCATTTCAGATAACTCCATATCATCAATAAAACCCTGAAAATCCTTAGTATCGTAATCAAATACATGATTTCCATTAAATTTATCCTGAGAACTAAGAATTATATTAAAACCCCCAATACAAAGCCAAGGTATATTCTGCAAAGAAAGATTCCTGTCCCCCTCCCATAGAGCCAATGGAATGAAACCCATAAGTGACTATCACACTGAATTTGGGAAGAAAGATCCTTATTACTAATATTATAGTGAATAAAATGCTCATGCACATTAAGAACAACAAGAGTGACTTTATCAGCATTCCACCCAACCCTAATCTTGCCCTTAGGAGAACAATTATAATTGGACACCGAAGACTAAGCAGGGTCAAATTTTCTCTGAAAAATAGCACTCTTATGAGCCTTTACCTTAGTTTTCAATATGTTAAGAACATCAACTAAATGAGAATGAAGTAGCTTCTTCACATCAACTACTTTGCCAGGGGCCTAACATTCCAGATTAGGATCATCATAGCACTAGAGGGGAGGTTACCCTCACCCCTAATAGTTTTAATAGTAAAACCACCAGCACCATCATATTCAAAAATTTTAAGACCCGTATACACATTAGAGTGGCCAACAGCTAGTTGAGTATCTCTATGAGTCTGATTCTTAGTTTTCCTCCCCACTATTCTCCACCCTTCATCTGAGTTATTTTGAGTAGTAGTGGCAGCAGGTGTGACAATAATAGGTCTATGAATAGCTTTGTTGTGAACAACTGCAGTAGTTGGAGCCTGAGTAGGCTTAAGGGCCCAAAGCTGGTGTTGCTTGGTGGAAGCTGCTAGTTGCTTGGCTTGAGCCATCTTAGGGACAGACTTAATAGCAGCACAATCATGACCTACCTTACTGCATTTGGAACAAAAAGGCGGAGTCCATTCATATACTACTTGTAGTATTAATAGTTCACCAAAAGGGCTTTCAACATAAAAGGATTTAGGCAGCATTTTAGTAGCATCTATTTTAATAAGAACTCTAGCAAATGAAACTCTAAGTTGCCTAGATGTACACTCATCCACATAAATAAGAACCCCGAGCAAGCTTCTAATTTCTGCTTAGAGTCTCAGGACCGCAATAGTTTAAAGGCAAATTAGGAAATTTGACCTAGAGTGGAACAACTCTTAGGATTTCAGCATGAAAATTAAACTTGGCATTCCAAGAATTCAGAATAACAGGTTTTTCAGTAAACATACGAGGGCTAGAGCATATATATAATTGCATATGTATAATCAACGGAGTGCAAACTAACAATGAAATAACTATCATTATGCCATAAAAATATCAAGTTTCTGAATATTACTCAATTGTTAAGATATAATAGATGCACAACATCTATAATGGGGTAATAACCAACAACATAGAAAACAATAGCATTACTCCATTTTTTATTACCTGCATAACTCAGAAGCTTGCAATTGAGCTATTTGATTCCTATCTTGCATTTTAGGAGGGGAAAATTAATGTGTATTAATAAAATTGATAATAAGATATGAAAAGTTAAATAAAACAAATACTATTAAAAAATTTAAGAAAAATACACTTTAATAATCCCAACTTTACTCAATTTACTTTAAATAATCCCAAGTTTTCAATATTCTATAATAATCCAAACTTTTACGTGTGTTTTCTTTCTTCAATTCGGATTACCGATTACCCGAAGAAAGGGTTAATTTTTTTTGAAACAAATTATATGACACATGTCACACTTTAATTGCTTCAATAATATAAATATAAATTAATTTGAATTAAAAAACAAAAAAAAAAAAGAAAAAAACCAAAGACCACCAGCTACCCAACGCTGGTGGTCGCACTTCCTCAACCATCAACACCCACACCCAAACTACCCACTTTCCGACCTACCAAAAATCCTCCTTGCACCGAAAACCCTTCCGTCACTCTTTTTTATTGCGTTTTACGGCAATTAGAGGAGAGAGAAAGAGAGTGGGCAGCATTATTTAGGTGTTTTTGGGGGTGGGGGGTGATTTCGAGGGTTTATAGGTGGTTTCGGGGGTAAGGGGAGGCGATGGGGACTGCTTTAGGGACGTGGGCGTGGTTTCGAGTTTTATGGGTAACGGTTTCGACACAAGGGTTTGGCTATGGCTGGTTTAGAGGGTGGGGGAGGAGGCAGAGGGAGCCGATTTCGCTGGTTTAGGGCGGTTTCTGGGGAGGTTTTAGGGTTGGGACTAGGGAGGCGGTACTTCGGGGTTGGCGGTGGGCTGCTGGTGGCTGGTTTTGATTTTTTTTTTCTTTTTAAAAAAAATATATTTTTTCTTTATTTTTTTTATTTTTTGGACCACTTCGACTTGACACGTGTCAATTGACCTAAAATTTAGGTTATTGACTTTTGTTGATCGGTTTGGAATTAAAGAAAGAAAACGCGAGTGAAAGTTAGGATTAGTACAGAATAATCAAAAGTTAAATTGAGCAAAGTTGGGGATTATTAAAGTGAATTTTTCCAATAATTTATATATAAACAAATTACGTGATTCAGTAAAACTGATGTGTATTGATAAGTTAATCAAAATTTTCATATTAAGTAATTTAATGAAAATAATTCATGACATTGGAACAAACAACACAAATCATCTTCCATTACTTTGAATTTAGATTCACTTCCAACGCCACCAATTTTTTATTTAAAATTAGACGGGGTTGGCCCCATTAAATTTAGATCCTCCCCCGCGACCCATCCTGCACTCCAAGGATTCCTTTGGACATTGGAACAAACAACACAAATCATCGTAGAAACCAACAACAATATATTTAGGTACTTTAGCGTCCACCCATAATCTTCCACTATTTAAAACATTAGCATTATAAAAAAGAGTATTATTCATGAATATGGAACGTTACGTTCATTAATCAAGCATAATTGAATTTTGTCAATGAGTTTTATGAAACATAACTTTGAGACAAGTCTCTCAAAGTGTACCTTCTGAATCTTGACATAGTTATGGACATATCTATTAGACGGGCTTTCTTGATAAATTGAATTTTCTTTGTTTCTTACGGGCAAGAGCAAACAATTGTTTTTCTTATATGTTGAGCCCATTAACAACCCACATGTGAACGTTTCCCTTGTCTCACATTTAAAGACTAAAGGGAAAGTGTAGTGGTAATGGAATCTCACATTGAAAGAATTCAAGAGTTACCACCACTATATAATACTATAGGGGACTACTCCCCTCATTGCCATATGGTTTTGAGGTGGAATCTCCTTGGTCTTGTAAAGTGGTAGACTTGCACTCTCCCGTGACATGTGCGGCCTAGACCCATATTTGACATTACACTTTTCAAGCAAAATACGTAGCCTTTTTTAGCATCTTAGAACGACAAATTTTACTCACACGATCATTAACATTTTATTTGTTTTTTTGGACGAGCCATGGGTTAGGGTCAGGGTTAAGGTTAGGGAGAGAAAGATATTGTTGGTCGGAAAAAATTGCAAAACTAATTTAAAATGTGAAAATATAAATATAAATTGATAATCGAAACAAACACTAGTAATGAAGTAGAGTTAACCGGGGGAAATCGTGAGAAACATAATAGAGCAGGAGAGAGAAAGTAACAAGGATCGAAGGAAAAATAAGTTTGAACATACTACGTTGGTTTGAACATGTAAAACAAAGATCGAAATAAGGGTAAGGAAAGGAAAAGGTGGGATCATAATAGTCTTTGAAGTGGCTAAGGAAACCTAAGATGACTTGGATGGAAGAAATTAATAGTGTTTTTCTAAGCTATGCCCCCCATTTCTTCGATTTCTAAGTTGTACCCATGCGTTTTCAAAGTTATAAGATGGACCCTCCACCTAACGATATTTTATCAACAATACCCTTTGACAGCCATATCCGTTAACGAAAATTAAGTTATTTTATCAACAATGGTGTTCTGGCGTTATTAATTTGACACGTGTCTTGTTCTAATTGGTTTAACACTTTAAAAAATTTAAAAAATCAGAAAATAAAAAAATAAAAAAAGGTTATTGTTAACGTCAAAGGTTATTGTTAATAAAAATTAGTGAGGTTGAGGGCACAACTTAGACATTTGAAAAGGTATAGGCACAGCTTAGAAACCGAAAAAGTTTGGGGGCATAACTTAGAAAAACCCAAATAAATAATGGTATGAAGAAATTAGATTAAATACATTGAGAAAGGGAATGGAGGAAATAGATCATGGATGATGATCAGTAGGATGGAAACTCGGCTCATGTAGCTGACTCATTTGTTTAGAAGTAAGTCTTCAAAATTGTCGCGTATTTGGCAACCTAAGAAAGTTACATAAAGTTAGTTATGCAAATTGTGCAATGTGAACCTATCATAAATTACCCTATTGTCGTGTATCAGGGATCCTAAGCTACAATTTTTCTTTATTTCACAAAATCATTCGTATGTTTGTTTGTGGTTCTTATGCATATCCTTGTTTAGATATGTGTATGTGCTAACACTTAGGGTGGTTCCTTCTAGTAGTATGAGTATTTTGCTTGAATCAAACTTGTGCTTCTACTTGGCTTTTTTGTTTATAACTTTCTTTAGAGAATGTCTTTAATTGTTGAAATGTTATTTTCTTGTCTTTATTTTTTGGTAACTTCAAATAACACTCTGTGATATGAATGTTCAACGATGATAGGCATTTAAATAACAATAGTTTGTCAGGCAAAATACCCCGGTCATTGACTACCATTTCAAGCCTAAATACCCTGTGAGTGCTTAATCTCTCTTTCATTACTATAAAACAATACACTAAGTCACAAAATTTTATTAGGATTATTTATAAGAGGTATATAACTTTATTATAGTGATTTGTCATTCAACCAGCTAACTGGAGATGTTCCTCTCAATGGTTCTTTCTCGAAGTTCACCAATCCAAGAAGGTCATCAATTTTCTCCATTATTTCCTGATGATTCTAATGTAGTCTTATGAATTTTGACTTAAACTTATCCTTGAATATTAAGGTGATTTAAAATCGTCCTTTTTGGTAAATATATATGCTTCTTATTTTCAGTTTTATTGGCAATCGTAATTTAAGGATGCCTGCAATAAGTCCAGATCTACCAGTTCAAACAGGTTCGCTTTTCTTATATTATAACATATGATAATGGTTGTACATAATATATACTATGTTGTATTGTTTTGTCCACATGTTCCTACAATATTTTCTTATTCTTACCATATTATCAGTTTGTTCAAATATAGAATTATGATTAAATGATTAGCTAGTCAAAAGATAGCATTGTGCTTTGACTACTTATTTCTATCATCCATTTTGTTCTTGTCATGTTAAAAATATTACTGGTGTGGAGGTTTTTGTTTCCACGTCATATACATTTTTTGTGATAAAATTTTGTTTATAATATTTATGAAGATTGATTAATAAAATAATTTTTTTCCTTGTGAACTTTAAAGAATATTGGCTCTTCATATGTATGATATGAATAGTTTTTGACTTTTAGTTCATCTTGCATTACATATTGAGACTTTGAGGGAAAAATAAAATGATTATTTGAGTTAAACTTAACCTTTTGCCCTCCTTGCCGAGAAATTTTGTTGAAACTAATGCTAGATTGCATCATAAGGATTCTTAACAAATATTTTTTTTTTCAGGGAGAAATAACTCTATTGGAGCGATTGCTGGAGGAATTGCAGCGGGTGTCACTCTGCTCCTTGCAGCTTCTATAGTCCTTTATTTGTGGAAACTTAAGAAACATCGAGATCAATTCATTGACGTTCCTGGTTAGTGAAAATATCACTTATAGCTCGTTAAGATCATATTAGTACTTATGTTACTACATTTGATGTAGTTTCATTCATGGTTGTTTTCTTAATTATAGATAATGGATTTCCAAAACTTCACCATGGACAGTTAAAAAGTTTCTCCTTCCAAGAACTAAAAATTGCAGCGGATAATTTTAGTAATAGCAATTTCATTGGTAAAGGTGGATTTGCAAACGTATATAAGGGGCGCTTGTCTAATGGCACTCTTGTGGCAATTAAAAGACTTAAAAAAGAATGTACCCAAGTTGGAGAAATCCAGTTTCAAACTGAGATCGAAATGATTAGCATGGCTATTCATCACAATTTGCTTCGCCTGTATGGTTATTGCACAACCCCCATAGAGAGATTGCTTGTTTATCCTCTAATGACTAATGGAAGCGTAGCATCTTGTTTGAGAGGTAAACACCATCCATCTTTATAATTAATTAATAGTCACATAAATTTAATTTGGGATGTCTAAAAATTATTTATAGACTTGCACTGCGTGAACAATTTTGTAGTTGTTGCATAAGGTTTTCATTTACCCCGTTAAAGTGTCACTTATAATTTAACCAAATTGATTAAATGAAAAAAAAATTGTGCCTGAAAAGTGTATGTTCTTTATAAAAGTCAGCTTATACCTTGTAAATATAATTTTATCATATTGATTTGTTTTTTACAGAACGTCCTGCAACACAACCACCGCTCAGTTGGGAAATTAGAAAGAGAATCGCAATAGGAGTGGCAAGAGGACTTGCATATTTGCACGAGCATTGTGATCCAAAAATCATCCATCGCGATGTAAAGACTGACA
Organism: Chenopodium album; assembly: GCF_948465745.1. Lineage (NCBI taxonomy): Eukaryota > Viridiplantae > Streptophyta > Magnoliopsida > Caryophyllales > Amaranthaceae > Chenopodium > Chenopodium album. The sequence goes on from NC_137840.1 coordinate 10,875,161, forward strand.
ATATATTTTTAGATGATGAGTACGAAGCGGTTGTTGGGGACTTTGGGTTGGCGAAGCTTATTGACTACAAACATACTCACGTCATTACAAAAGTATGTGGCACAATTGGGCATATTGCGCCCGAGTATTTTTCCACTGGAAAATCTTCAGAAAAAACTGATGTTTTTGGGTATGGGGCCATGCTTTTGGAGATCATCACTAGACAGAGAGCATCACATCTTATCCCTCCAGTTGATAAACAAGATATTACATGGATAGATTGGGTATGTATACGATTCATCTTAAATATTCATGTCATATCCTCCACACTTTACATTCCAGTTGTGGGGGCCATACTACTTGCGTTAATTTTTAGTTGTAGTAAAGGGTATTATTAGTGAGACAGACAAATTTTCTTTGTTGCAACTAAATATTAACGAAGGTATTATCTTATTTTAACACTTGAGTGCATAACATACTTATGTCTAATATTACTTTAGACATCCTAGTAACTAATATGGGAATGATGTTGCATGTATTTAGGTATACGGAGTATTGCAGGAGAAAAAACTGGAAACATTAGTTGATGGTGAATTGCTGGGCAATTACGTTGAGAATGAAGCCGAGCAGTTGATCAAGATCGCTTTACTTTGTAGGCAAACTTCTCCCACAAGACGGCCAAAGATGTCTGAGGTGGTTAGAATGCTAGAAGATGATGATGGTTTAGCTGAGAGATGGGTGAGATGGGAGGAGGAGTTGTTATGTAAGAAAGTCAAACACATTCACCACTCTAATATTGATTGGGTTCTAGACTCTACTTCCAACCTCTTTGCTGATGAATTGTCCGGTGCTAGATGATATGTTTGGTCGGCTATACACTTACTGTACGTTATGTATTTAAGACCCTCCAGTAATTATATAGTTTAATCTAGCAATGCGATAACTAATTATCGAGTCTTGTATTGCTAGTTTTCCCTCTAAAACCTCTTTCTCTCTCTCTCTCTCTAGTCCATGTCATCACATTTACTAAAATATTTACGACAAATCTTTATATGCGTGTGGCTAACCTCAATAATTTTTTATTTTTTGCTTTTTTGTTTTCCTTTTCCCACTCCTTATTGTACTATATTTCCATTTTCATGTTTTTCTCTCTCCTACTTTTCATGAGGATGATTTCTCTTTCCTACCTTTTATGAAGATGATTGGTACAAAATATAAACAAATTCATGCATGAAATTTACACAAAGAGCAAGTAATTTGAAAACCTCCAAATCAATTTTTGAGGTTCTTATGTGCGATTTTTGGCAAAATTCTCAAGCAACTTTGCAACAAAAGCATAAAACCGGGTTGTTGGGTTCTGAGTTGATTTGGTGTAGTTGGGGTTTGTCATCGTCATCGTCTTCTTTGGTTCCATTGAGATAGCTTCAAAGGAAATCTATTGAAGAAAAAGATGAAGAAAAGAGGTTACTTATAAAATGGGTTAATTGTTGAGAGATTACTTGTAGTATTGGTTACTTGAAATTATGAAAAAATTATAATATGGATTACTTGAAATAAGGGATTACTTTTGTTCCAAAAAAAAAATAATATAAATAAATAAAACAGGGGTTACTTATAATATGGATACTTTTTTTTGTATTATGTTTTAGGTATGTTATAAAATAGGTTACTAGAAGATTAGGTGTTACTTGAAATTACAAGTTACTTATATGGGTTACTTGAAATTAGGGGTTACTTATAATAGGGGTAACTTGAAATTAGGGGTTAGTTGAAACTACGCGTGAAAGTTAGACTCTATTATTTTTGCTGAGTTGGCAGCAGGTTACACCATGTAGCCTGCTGCTCCAAAAGGTGCTGAATATTTGCGCAAAATATTCAACAAATCATATTATTACGATAATTTAATTTACATTTTCCATATATATGATAAAGTATTTTCCATTTTCGTCAATAAAATTATGTTCTATATTTATTACTTTGTACCTTCTCCATTTCGTTTAGTTTACACGCTTCTTTAGTCACATTCCTTTAGATAATTACCAATTAGAAAAAAAAATTAAAAGAAGATAATACAAGTACTTTAAAAATATATCGTCACTAATGTAGCAAGATCCCACATGACTATATTTTTCATTACGTATGAATCACAAAACAAGACCAAAAGGAAGTGTATGAATAGTGACAACTACAAAAAAAAAAAAAAAAAGAGAGTGTATGTACATAATATATATATATATACATATACATATATATATATATATATATATATATATATATATATACATATACATATATATATATATATATATATATATATATATATATATATATATATATATATATATATATATATATATGTATATGTATATATATATATATTAGACTTGGTTATTGGGCGGGTCGGGTCAGGGTCGGTGCGGGGCGGTTGCGGGTCAGAGTAAAAGAGGGTCACATTTTATAGGGTCAATATAGGGCCGGGACAATGCGGGCCGCAGGTCGATAATGGGAGGGCCTACAAAATATCAATTAAAATAAATATTGGACAAAGCCATTATTAAATACAAATGAATACAAATTAATCTATATAATTATTTTTACATTATGTATTTTTTTTATCAACTAAATTGGAAAAACATGTTGGCCCTATATTGACCCTACCCAATAAGGGCCCTGTCCATTAATAGCCATGTCCATTAAAAGCCCTATAAGCTTGGCCCTGACCCTATTATCATTGGACTACCCTGTCCAATAACCACCTCTAATATATATATATAGCCAAAGCAAAGTTCAAGAAAAAAAAAAAGAATGATAATATTACTGTAATAATTGATAATAATATTATGCTAATTATTCTTTCAGGTAAATTCTAATTACCTATTATAATAGTATATATAAAAATTTACCTAGTATATTATTGAAGATATGTACAAATATTCAGGTTAATTGTATACATGTTGAATATGATTAGCAAAATGCGAAGACAATAATATAGGTTATAAACCATATTTTTAATTTGATACACTTTTGTAGGTTCTATTATAATATACTTCATATGCATAAGTGAATTTGTTATAATTTTAAAATATTTATTTTTTATAAGTTTTCCTTAATTACATAGGAGAAATTGGAAAAATAAAAATAATAAAAATTACAGTATCCAATAACCTCAATATTAATGTATAATGTTAGTCAATGATTTTCGGATTTGGTAAATCTATAGTTAATTTTTTTTTAATAAATATGTATATGGAAAAGGAAATTTTGAATTTTAACACTACAAAAAAACACGAAAATGGTTTTTAACATTAAAAAAAAAAATTTAACGCCACAAAAAGTTCACAAAATTGGATATTACCAGTTTTCGTCAAAATATCCGTTAAATGGGTTCCATTATGCCATGTGTTGCTATGTTATTAGTTTTAAAAAAGCTAAAATATAAACTCTAAAACTAACCCAGTCACCCTAACCCCACCGCCGGCAGCGCGCCACCACCCCAGCCCTACCCTAACCCCTCCCGTTCCCAGCCCAGCCACCAGAATAATATCCCCTTTCTCCCTTTCTTCTTCCCCAAAACCGGCAGCTTCTCCCACAAACTCCCTCAAAATCAGCCAGAGTTTACGAGCTCCCTAGATTTCACCACCAAAAACAACTGCTAATGGTCAAAATTGGCCGATTTAGAACTTGGGTGGTCGATTTTGACCCAAAATCGGTCAATTTCGACCGTTAACGGCGGCCTTTGGTGGTCGTTTGTAGGGCGTTCGTAAAACGGTCGGTCTTTTTTGGCGGTCGTTTGGGGGAGGCTGCCGGGTTTAGGGTGGGGGAAAGGAAGGGGGAGGAATTTCTAGTCACTAGGGCTAGGATATGGGGTGTTGGAGGTGGGGGCACAACAGCCAGCAGTGGGGTTGGGGTGGCTAGGGTTAGCTTTAGGGTTTTGGTTTTTTTCTTTTTCTTTTTTTAACCAATTATATGCCAACACGTGGCTTAATTGACCCCACTAACGGATTATGTCTAAGAATTAGTTAAGTAGTAGTAAAGCCGAATTTGTGAACTTTTTATGGTGTTAAAATAAAAGTGTTTTTTTTTTTTTTTTTTTTTTTTTTTTTTTTTTTTTTTTTTTTTGTGTGTTAAAAACCACTTTCGTGTTTTTTGAGGTGCTAAAATTCAAATTTTTCTATGGAAAATCTTATAAATCTTATTTTTTAAAAAATAAAAATAAAATAAAATAAAATAAAAACTCAGATTTTTTTTCTTCTTAAAGTTAGAGGGAAAAAACAACAACATGAAGTAACATGTGTCATTCATAGTGTCTGTTTTAATATTATGTTATTAATTGATTTTCTCTTTTCCTTTTCTTTCTTTTCTTTCCTTTTCCATATTTTTTTCTTTCTTTTCCCTTCTTGCAATGACCCTTGCGTGGGAATTCATGGATTGTTTCCCACTTGAAACCTCCCTCATTGCCACGTCAATGCCGGCGATGCACCAACTATCTGTCAGCCACCACCCACGGTGGAGACTTCAAGTTTGAGTGGTTCCTATCATTGTGGCTAGTTGGAAATCTTATATAAGTAGGGTTAAAATAAAGAAAAGTACATGTAGAGGAAGCATATCAACCATGATGAGATTGAGCGAAGATGGTTATATGTTTATGTATGTTACTTCTTATTATGTTGAATTATTTATTTAATTTTTTATACTAAAATTCAATTATTGTTTTAATATTTTAGTTTGGTTTTAAAGGGCCTTTAATGGTTCCAAGTTATTTATTTAATGTAAGTTGGTTTTGATAGTTTAAGTTTGTTTTTATTAAACTTTATTTTATCTGAGTTTTTGAAAGTTAGTCTTCCACTATGTTACTATGAAAAACGTTAGCCGTTATCATGGTGGCGATAATATTTTGGTTATTTTCTAAGTTTATGATTTGTTTAAGGGTAAAAAAGGTATATCAAAAGAAGGAAATTTTCAAGGTATTACAAACACTACATCCCGAACAAGGTCTCCATGGTGGATGGTGGCAGCCAGCGGTGTCATCATCGGTGAGTAGTCAGCCGTCGGCAAAGAGGTGGTCGGACAACCATTGGGTGCAACAACGAAATCCATGCGGCTTCTTGCTCCCGCCTTCACCCATGCACAAGAAAAAGGAGGAGAAATAGAGGAGGGCCACAAGAGGTTGGCGGCTATGTGGTCAGTGGCTGCAAAATGGAGGTCAATGGCCGATAGTGGGTGCGTTCAACGAGCAGTAGCGACAACCGGCAGCAGGTGGGTTCGGTAACAAAACTTCACGACAAAGGGGTAACACCTTGACCATTTGACCTTTTGAGTGGCCAAATTTTGAGGATTGAAAGAGAATTTATAGTGTATAATAGGTTTGGGTAAATTTAGGCATATAAGAATATTGATGGACATGAGTGACAAAGTAAGCGATCCAAATATATAAATAAGATTATTGAGCTAATTTAATGGACATGGGCTATCTTTTGATGGAGTATGCAAAATTATTTTACATAAGACTCTTTGATTGAGATAAAACTATAATAAACCTTTGACAAAAAATAAAACTTATTTCATCTAAATCTCTTAATTAAAATAGTTTGACCCTTAAAATATAATTTATAAATAATTTATAAAATACATAAAAAACGGGGTATTACAATCATTCTCCACAATAAATCCATTATCTCTTATATAATACTAAAACTAACACCAGGAATGAAAAATGTATCTTCCTATTGATATGTCCATTTTATATAGTGTTTTACCCCCGTCCCTTGGTCGTTATTAGTAGTGTTTTTGGCTCTTTCGGGCTACTTTTATTACTAATTTGTGTGTTCTAGTGTTTTCGTAGTTTTAGTTGTATTTTACAGGAAATTGCACTCTTGGAGCATTTTCCCGGGCTTTATGGATCAACTACGGAAGCTAGAAGGGCACGACCACTTTTGGAGCCCAGGATCGGTGAGAGCCGGTGATTAAGGGCTCGGTAATCGGGATACCGAGGTATATGGACCGAGTGATCAAGACCCTAAGTGGATATCCGAATTGGGCCGAAGAAATAAGCCCAATCGAAGCTCCGAGCCTCGAAGTGAAGCAAGGGCCCGATCGGGCAAGCTTAGCTCGATCGGGCAAGGCGCGCAAGAGTGTGCTGGTGCGTGGCCAAAGGCGCGCCCGATCGGGTGAGCTGCTAGCTCGATCGGGCGCGGCTGTTGAGAAGAGCAGTGCGAGAAAAAGGGCGCGCCCGATCGGGCGCGTGTTTCTGGAAGGGCTCTTTTGTCGAGCAATTAGTTTCTAATTAGGAAGTTGTTTTAGTTTTGTTTAAATACGTTTTAGGACGATTAATTTCACTCACCCTTCTTTCTTAGACTTTCTCTCTCTACTTAGGATCTTTTCTCTCTCTTAACTCTTCTCTCAACCTTTGTTCTTAATTCTACTCTTAATTCCAGATTTATTTTGGTAACGATTTCTCTTCCCTTAATCTTAGTTGTTTATTTTATTCCTTTCATCATGATTTACTCTATTACTTTGATTAGTTTAGATTTAATTATGTGTGAGTAGTTTTATTTCTAGGGTTTATGGGGATCCATAAATAATATGAAGGGGTAATTTATTGTTGTTAATTATCAATGCTAGATTAATTTCATGTTGATTGATTTAATGCTCTGTGACTAGATTAGGCCTATCTTTTATGCATGAGTTTGACAATATTGATTCAAGATTCGAGAGATGAGAATTAATGTTTAGGTCTAGTTTCAATAGGCAGATTAATTTATAAATGGTTAAGTCGAGATTCGACAGATGAGATTTAATACCAGTAAATTAATTGTGTGATTGTAATACGCAGCGAAAGCCCTTTACAATCTGGTTAATTGATGCATTGATGATTGACTATTATTGATTATTGGTATTGCACGATAATTTCTTATTGAATTGTTTTAACGTTTTACAATTGCGGCTTGTAAAAGTATAGCAATATTGAATTGATGAATCGAGCAGATGTTAATTTGATATTAAAGGCTATTTTCAATAAGGACTTAGATCTAGTAAATTGCGAGAGCCTGTTAGATCTATGTTGATTAATAAATTGCGAGAGCCTGTTAATCGTGTTATTTATGCAATGTCAAAGATTGATTACTATGTTTTACCCTGGAGTATTATTTATTGGTGAACCTATGCCCTAGATCCTTTTATATATTGTTTTCTCCCTATTCCTATTCTTTGTAGTTTAGTTTCATACTCAAACATAAATATTGGTTACTTAGATAATTTAGATTATAATAATTAATTAGGAGTAAAAAGACTTGTTTCCCTGTGGAGATCGACCTTACTTCCCTATCTACTTTAGTTAGAGGATTTAGGTATTTACTTTTGATTAGGGGATACGACTTTACCATGTCACCTATAATACCCCGTATTTTCCTAATTAATTATTTATTTGTTATTTCATAAAAGGGTATTTTAGTAAATTAACTTACTATTTGAATTTTGGAGACAAAATGATATTTAAATTTTGGCGCCAATAATACTTTGAAACCTAATTATTATTTTTAGATTTTGGATAAGATTTGTTATTCATTTATTTTATTTTAAAGATCGGATTATTTACATATTTCGGATATTTTAATTAAAGAAAAATTATATTTTACTAATTAATCAAGAAGTCCGAAAATTCCCATTTATTTAGCTAAGAATTTTGGATTTTCTATGTATAGAAAATCTTATTTTTCTTAGTTATTTATTGTTGAATAATTGGTATTTAATTAATTATTAATTAATTATTCTATATTATTTACACAATTATTTTTATTCCTTAAAACCGAGCAAAAATCTTCCTAAATATTACTAAGGAGGTCCGAAAATCTAAGCTTTGAGAAGCTCAAGATTTTCGGTCCTCTTGTGTGATTTTAGGGGAAATTACTTTGGTAAATTGTATTTTTTAATTATCTCTAAAAAATATTTTATTTTCCTTAATTCCATTTTTCCATCTTCTTAATATTTGATCATCATATTTTCTTAACTTTTATTTCTCTTGATTATTCCCCATGCAATCTTCCTTGCCATATTATTTTTCATGACAACACACCTTTCATATTTTTATTATGTATAATCACCTTAATATCAAAACTTTCCATAATTACTTATTGTAGGCGTCGTTTGAAGTGCGTCTACGTTAAGCATGTTGTGAATATGCTTGGCACTCTTAGGAAGTGGGAATTAACATATACGATAAGGGACAACGATTAGGGACAAAGAAAGTAGGGAGCCGCCAACAAGTTTTTAAGGAACTTGTAAACCGTTCACGGATCATAAAAGGCAACCACGGATAAAAGGACAACGATAGGCAACAATGATTGACTCGTGAAGGTTACACCCAATAATCCATGAGAATACTAACTCTATATGGTTTGGAACCACGAAAGGAGGATCGGGGATGATGGTACGAAGTGAGTCATGGAGTCACATTCGCCCGTATTGGCCTCTACTCGATTCTTATAATGAAAAGTGATTCCTGCGATCACAATAATAACAAGATTAAAAAGGAACATAAATCGGTTGTACTGTCCAAATTATCCTATTAGGCGTGATTTTCGATTACATATTCCCTTTAACATGCAATATGGTGATGAATAAAAAAATATAATAAAATCAACATTGATATTGGAAGCAATTTAACAATAAATTGTTAGTCAAATCAAATATAAATTAACCTAATCATGATACTACCAATATTAAAATAAAATAAGTAATTAAAATAATTAATTACTCACATTTCGCACGCTCCTTTAAATTGCTACATCATGAAAAAATTGTTAGTAACTTCAATAAAAATATAAATTAAATTGAAACAACTAAATTTAATAAAAATTAGAGTTGATTTGATCTAAACCCCCAGTTAATTATACCTTTCACGCCTTAGTTTAAGGATAGAACTTTAGGTATTGCATGGACTCCTTGGAGTGCTTAGGAGAAGTATTATGGAAGAATAAGGAGGCTAGTGTTTAGGCTAAAGATGGAGAAGAGGATGATTTTGTGATCAATCTTGTTGACGATTGAAAAAGAGGTGATATTACTTTGATTTATAAGGAAAAAAAAGGGTCAAAAAATAAAGAAAAGATCTGATTTCAAATTGAAATAAAACTCTTGCGTTAGGCAGCAATTTTTGCAGTTTTTGTTTTTATCATATCTTTTGTTCCAGAAATTGAAATAAGATAAATAATATGTCGTTGGAAAGATATTGACGTCTAATTTCTAACCCAATTTGAATCAGATTAAAATCGTTTGTAGAATAAAAGGTATGGTCAAAATAGTGGGATGGTGTCAGTTTTGGATATAGTTTTATATTTTTTTTATATCTTTTTCGTTATATCTTGGAATTAATATTATAATATATAATTGAAAGCATAATTTCAAGAGCTATCCAAACATATAAGATTTAGATAAAAACTACGAGGCACAAAAATCACATTTGACTATCTTTGAACATCTTTCAATTCAGATAGAATTAGGACTTTGAAAAAAAAAAAGAGTTTTATTCAATTTCAAATTCTTTAATATTATCTTTTCATAAAGGATAATTAAGATCTTTTAGAAACTTATAGAAGCTTCCAATTAATCCTAATTGGTTTAGGAATGGGATTAAATAATTTGGACCCTCCACATGATCATTTGGTCGTAGGTAAGGTGGGCTTAGGTTCGGTTTACGCTTAGTTTAGTATTTGGACCATAACTTATTCGTTATAACTCATATTTGGGCTTATAATATGTCGTTGAAAAGATATTTTCAAATCCCCATTAAAATATTCAGTCATTGGACCCAGATTATGGACAAAAATAAACTTGTTTAAATATATTTTTATAAAAAAGACACGAAATGAATGATTTTAAGGGACACGAAATGAATTATTTTGGGTTTAAAGGCACGAAAAAACGAAAAATAAGTTATGGTTTGGGAAAATGGGCTAGGAATTGGATTGGTTTATAAAATGTATTGGGATTGAGTATGGATTTAAGCACTCCAAAGATTAAATACTCAACCCGACCAATAATGGCGGTGAAAGGTTGTTCATCATCGAGTTTGGTTTTGGGGAGACATTTTAAAGTGTATACACTTGTTCACTTCTCCAAGTATTTCCATAACTCTTCTTTTCATAATTCTTCCTACATTTTCCTACCATAATCCATGCATCATGCCCATACTAGCCTATAAATACCCCTTCATTTCATGACCAAACACTTACACCAATTCTCATAATTCCCTCTTATTCTCTTCTCTTAGTTCTCTCTTTTTCTTTCTCCTCCTTACGCACCATCACCTACACCGTACACCGCCACCACTCCAGCACCCCCTGTCGCCACCAACCACCTCCGACACCCTTACCGTCGCCAGCCGCCACCCCTTACCGCCACTATCCTCCTCTTTCTCCTTGGTTTTTTTTTTATTTTTTATTTTTTTTATTTTTTATCTTTTCTTCTTCTCTTTTCTTATTTAATTAATTATAATTATTATGGGAATTTATAAAAATTATTACAACTAGTTTTAATTAAATAAAATCAGATTTTTAATGATGTTTATGAGAAAACAATTTAAAAGGTTCATGTACATATTAGTTGGGGGTTTTTAATTTAATTATTATGATTATTTGTTAACCTTATATTAATTAAGGTTATATTTAATTGTAGGGTGTGTTCAATCAAGGTTCTTGAGTTCTTTTGTGTGAGTTTCTAAGCAAGGATTGAGGTATGTTTAGGTGGCTAGATACCTTTGAAAAGTGATTGGTTTGAATAGCATGTTTTATATGATATTATTGGTGATTGAATTAAATTGACTTGAATTATGATTTATGAAATAAAGTATGATTTTAATGTGTGTTTTAATACATTGATCTTAATATTATGATTTTATTGAATTAGGGTTTATGAAATAAAAAGTATGATTAAAGGACTGTTTTTAATAAATAAATTAAAGGTTGATTTTATATCATGTCTTGATTAATTAAATTATTAATCATGTTTTAAAGGTTTGATTTTGAAAGCATGTGGAATTTAAAAAAAGGAGTTTGAATTTTATTATTAAAAGAATTTATTGAATTATTTAATAATTATTATTAAAGCTTTATAAGCATGTTAGTAATCCCACTATGCGGATTTTGTTCATTTTATAAGACTTTGGACTTTGTATGCATAACTGAGTTTTTCCTCAAGAATAGCCTTGTAATTTAAGGATCCTAGCTTGGGGGTGTGCACACTTGGGTGAGGAATTTGGAGATTTAATGGAATTGGATTTAAAGGAATTGGTTTTATTATTATTGAATTATTGGAATGGTTGAAATATTGGAATTTGGTTTTGAATCATGAATTGGATTTATTGATTAATTATTGGAAATAGTTTTAAAAGTATGTTTGCTACTAAATTGAATTTAATTATATTGCACTTATCGTACATAGCATATTTTGCCGGTTCGTATTTCCTTTTTGTTTTGGTTTGCCCTGTTTGCCTTAATGGTAAGCACTGTTGACTAATTTCAGGTGAAGTCAATATGTGAGCATTTGGAGTCCCGAGATTGTCTTCACCTAGATTAGGAATGTCGGTTCTTGTTTTTATTTATGAGTACTCATGACAATAGTTATTTTTATGGTTTTATTAATAAAAGAGTATTGAAGTTTCCACTGCAAAGTATTGGTTTTATTTAGTAAGTTTGGTAGCATTGCGTAATCACGCGGCGGTAATACGCCTAAGTCTATCCCTACGATATAATTATTTGTATTTTTCTAGTAATATCGTAGAGGGAGATTTGGGGGTGTTACACTTCCTAGTGTTGTTTTTTCCCTCAAAAATCCCCCCTATTTTTTTCTCCATTTTTTCCCTTTTTTAGCCCATGCCATCAATTACTCACTAGTAGAAAAAATGTTATTTGTAACTGGCGAAATTGACTTTTTATAACTGGTATTGTTGGTTGCGAATGCCACCGTTACAACTAGTGAAAATTATTCGTAACATGCTAATGTTAGTTAAAAATAATGTACTATTCGTAACTGGCTTAACCTAAGGCCAGTTACAAATAGGCTTTTTCCAAGTAAGAAAGCATACTATTTGTAATTGGCGATAAGTTATGCCGGTTACAAATAGAGTATTATGTGTAACTAGCCTAACGCCAGTTACGAATAGTGTTTTTATTATAAAAATAAATAAATAAATAAAATGGTAGCAGTAGCAAGTTCCTCTACTGCCGCCACCCGTACATTACATTTATATATATATTTTTAATGTAAAGACCATTAATGTTAATAAACTTTTACAAAATACAATAACTATCAATCTAACCAATATAAGACGAACTTTAAGCGACATCTCGTAAATTAATTGAATTAATGTACTTTTAAATTATAAATATTTCTCTCATAATTCACAATAAATAATACTCTATAACTAAAAAAAATCTAGTTAGATAATTGATAAAATAAATAATACTAACAATCGCGCTATTTTCGAAAGTGTTGTTCTCAAACATCTAATGCCAGCTCTAGATCTTGAATTGACCATCATCTGCCACAGCCAATGCATAATTGCAAATATCAATACGAGAACCAAAAATATGCAATTCCTTTCTATCTCACATTCACAAACACAAACATAAATATGGACTTGGTACAAGAAAGACATACCACAGGTTGTACAATGAATCTATGTTCTTTGAGTATCTGCAAACACAAACAAATGAATTTTATACGATGTTAATTAAAGAGACTGTCATAAGGGAAAATGGGAAGGTGATACTTCAAAGTGTTTGCCTCTCCAATCTGCATAGCACGACGAGCCACGTCAAGGGGGAACACTATGTCTGTTTTTGTCAAGACAATTTGATACTTGGTCTGAAATCTGAAATTTTTTTAAAAAAATTATTAGGATACAAATTGAAGGAAATAATGTTATTGAACAAAGGCCACCATTAGTCTGACAAGTTAGTCTAATGACTTTAACTTATGCTAGAAGTCTTAACTTTCAATAGCAAATCCAATGTTTTAAAGTACGAATTTGATATTCACAACAATGTTAGTCACCATACTCTATGCAAAGCATTTGAGGTTCAATTGGGACATAATATACAACATTCCAACAGCTCAACTATAACAACGTTCAGAGTGAATTAAACTGCAAAAAACACATATACCTTAAATAATCATCCAGCAAGAATGAGTTTGTGGCTAAATTTTGGTTATCTTTATTAAACATCCCCCTCATTTGAGCCACCACCTTACAGCCAAAGCCAATTTAATAAGCCCACTATACTTTAGTTTTACATATTTGGAATAAAAAACTATTTCCAAGCTCGTGTACATTTTCAAAAGAAAATCTTTAAACAACATGCCAGGTAACAAGTCAGATAATATAAAATTTACAATATTGATCCATTTGTTGTAGCCTAAACATGAGCAGTATCATTTAAACAGAAAGAACCAGGAATGCAGCTAACCTCATTGGAAACACTTTGGGTGCCATATTTATCATCCCAGTTATTTTATAGATCTGTCTAACAGTTAAGGCCTAAAAAAGGGTAAACAAATATTTTTCCACCAAAATCCAATGTCAAAATGAATAGTGCAGCAAGACCCGGTTAAAAACGATAATAAAACTATAACAGGAAAATATCGGAATATAAGTCTAAAAGGGTAAAGGATCATATGTGGCATAAATCCTGCGTAATCTCTTCCAAAGACTTCGTCCTCTTTTGATGTATTACCTAAAGATTAGTAATGAGGATTAAAATATTTTTTTATTTTTGTAATAAAAAATTTTCTATCTCTATTATTATATATTTTATAAATATTATTTTATATGCTATATCTTTAAATAGCATAATACATCATATTTTATTATTTAATTTATTAACATATTTTAAATAAGCTAATTTTGTAGCAATATTAAAAAGCTGACGAATTTATTAAATAACAAGTTCATAGTTCATACTACATAAATAATAATAATAATAATAATAATAATAATAATAATAATAATAATAATAATAATAATAATAATAATAATAATAATAATAATAATAATATTATTATTATTATTATTATTATTATTATTATTATTATTATTATTATTATTATTATTATTATTATCACTATTATCATTATTATTATTATTATCATCATCATCTCTATTATTATTATTATTATTATTATTATTATTATTATTATTATTATTATTATTATTATTATTATTATTATTATTATTATTATTATTATTATTATTATTATTATTATTATCATTATTACTATTATTATATCTTAAAAACAGATAAACTCATACAACCTGCAAAAAATTAGTGGGAAGCCGAGATACAATCTGGGCCCCACTCCTCTAGCTATAGAAAAACCTATCCTAATAAAAATATGAGCAGCAACACGAGCCCCGATGGCCTGAGTCGTTGAGAACTTCTGAACCCGCTTCTGCAACGCAACAACCTCCTTGTCTAATTCCCCAAGCGAAGAATTTCATTGAGAAATTTCAAAATATTCTTCTAATTTGGAACTCCTGATTTATAAAATAACATTATTCTACTTTAATTTCCGCTATTACTTAAATTAGTTATGTTTTCCACTATCACAAAGTGTATTAAATGCACAACAATTTATATCCCAGTGCAATTTTTTTACAATGAAATGGGAATGTGGGTTTATTTTTTAATTGGTTTCTTGCCTTGTTTTAATACGAAGAAATAAGAAAATGAAAGTAGTATGCCTAAAATCATGTACGGAGTAAGATTATTTAATTCATTAGAATTTTATCTTTATATTTTTTTATCTTCATTATTTTCATATTATTATATTTTTTTAGAGATAAAATTTGACAAAAATATCATTCAAACAGGATAAGTATTCCTACCATTAGGAGGAATTCATAATTTTAAAATACTTATTTGGTTAATAAAAAGGAAAATGATACTTATTTATTATTGAATTATTGTAAACTCTCATATGGTCTAAGATAAATTTTTAATATACGCATAGTCTAATGGATCCTTTAGTAATAATCCATGTTTAATTATATATGAAAATAAATACAAAATGTGTTATAATAATTGTACGTATTATATATGTCCATGTTATTTTAATAATTTTGTAAAATTTAATGTAATAAAACTACCTTGCATGGCCTGGGACCTAACCTAAGAATTTTTAAATTGTCGTACATATCACGTGCATATAGGGTTAATTGATAGGAAATTTGATTTGAATAATCCAACCTTTGCGCGAACTTATTTTATCAATCCGAGCTTTCGATTATTCCACAATAATCCAATGTTTAAGGAGTGCTCTATTCAATTAGGCCAAAGTGACCTACTACTTGTTTTTCAAGTAAATTTGTTTTCTTTTCAATTTTTTTTAAACAAAAATATTAAAAAAAATAAGAAAAAGAAACCTAACCACACAAGCTTCCCCCCACCCTTCCTTGGCCACCCCCTAGTCTCCTTGGCCTACCTTCCCCTTCACCAACCACCCCCACCCCTGTCACCCCCCTCCTTATTCCAGTTTCAAAACTGTAACACCTAAAGCTGTCAATTCGGGTAAACGGGTCGGGTTTGAGTCGGGTTAGTGTGAGTCGGGTCATCTCGGGTCGGGTCAATACGGGTTAATGTCATAACATATGCGGGCCGGGTTCGGGTTGGGTCATGCTTGAGTCGGGTCACGTCGGGTCATACATCTTATTGGGTTTGGGTCGGGTTAGTAAAAGGTCGAGTTAGTAAAAGGTCGGGTTACATTTGGGTCGGGTGAAAAATAGGTCGGGTTAAATTCGGGTCTTTACGGGTTTAAACGAGTTAGGGTCGTTCTCGGGTTCGAGTCGGGTTCGGTTCAAGTCAATTATTTACGGGTTATAATCAGGTCGGTTCATTCCCGGATTCAAGTCGAGTTCGGTTCAAGTCAATAATTTGCGGGTTATAATCAAGTCGGGTCATTCTCGGGTTCGAGTCGGGTTCGGTTCAAGTCAATAATTTGCGGAAAACATGTTTCGTCCCTGAAATTCGTCCCTAAAAATGTGTTGTGAAACTAACCATTTAAAATTCAAAGTGAAATATTGAAGGAATAGAGTTAGGATTTAATTTCCATTCCAATACCAACATGAGATAACGACCTATACATATTGATTCAATAACAAGTCGGGTTGAATTTGGGTCAGGTCAATAACAAGTCGGGTTGATTCGGGTCAGGTTTGTAACAGGTTGGGTTGAAATTCGAGTCGGGTTTGTAGCAGGTCGGGTTAAATTCGGGTCAGGTTAGGAACAGGTCGGGTTGAATTCGGGTCAGGTTAGGAACAGGCCAGATTGAATTCGGGTTTTGACGGGTTAAAACGGGTTTGGGTCAATTTCGGTTCAGGTCAATAATTTACGGGTTACATTCGGGTCGGGTCGTCTCTAAGTCGGTTAATGTTCGGGTTCGGGTCTCAAATACTCGGGTCAACTCGGGTCTAGGGTTGGCTTCTGGTCGGGTTTGGGTCACTGTAGGGAATATTTCAAGCATTATCCCTAGCTTGACCCCAATGTGATCATACACTAAAGTACGGTGGCGTCCAAAGGGAAGGAAGCTAGAGCAAAAGAGTCGCCAACAAGTTTTAGGAACTTGTAAACCGTTCACAAAGGTGAAGGTTACACCCCTTAACGATCCAGGAGATCGTCAACTCCAATAGGTATGGAACCATGACTGGTAGTTCGGGGATGAAGGTACAAATCCAACCTAAAAGAGATTGAACCTACCCTAATAATAGGCCTCTACTTTATTCTGATCGTATTCATGTTCGCTTTCTGACTAACATGCAATCAATAGGATTAACCCTAAACCTGTTTATCTATGTTGGTTGAATATTAATGCACAAATAAAACTATTATTGGCAATCAATTGAATTATAATCATATTAACCCTAAACAAGATTATAAATTATCTTATTAAGATTGATTACAAGTACCAATTCCCTTTAAACATGCATAAAAGGTGTGATCAAGCAATAACAATATATAATCAGGCAAAATAATCGTCATAATGATAATTACAATCATAATTGAAATAACAATCATAATAATTAAAATAATCATGTTAAAGCATAATAATAGCAAGATCCTAGGCATGATACTAACAAGATTAATAACAAACCCTAGCATGTCACTAAACAATAAAAATCATATATTTAGCCCTAACATGATACTAACATGAATATTAGGAAAGAAAATAGGAAGCATCATACTTTTAATCATACTTGATATTAGCATTTTTTAGTTGTTACCCTAAACATGATACTAGGAAGATCAAAACACCCTAACATGACGCTAAGAATCATAACAACCTAAGCATAATTTCTACATCATAATATCAATTAAAATCAATTAAAGCACTTACTTAGATGCCTCGTATCTCTTTCTAATAACAAAATACACGCTTTAGTAACTTCAAGGAAAATAATAATCAAACAATTAAATTAAATAATTGAAATAGAGATTTGGGACCAAACCCTCAGAAATTAAAACCTTTCACGTCTAAAGCGAAGGCAACTTCGAAATTGTCTAGGTGTGTCTAGATCTTGTGAATGCGGAATTTTGTTTGTAAAAAGGCTAGTTTAGAAAAGAGAGAGAGAGAGAATAAGCTTTAGCTTTAGATAGAGAAGAGAATTAGAGAGTTGTTGATGAAAAACGGAGATTTTAGGAGGCTATTTATAGAGAAAATCAGCCAAAAAGATAGAAAAACAAATCAGAGTTTCAACGAAGAAAAAAGAAATTAGCGCCAGGCGCTGAACATTTGCGCTAGGCGCTAATGTCTGTCATTAGGCGCTAATTAGCGTTTTCACGCGTTTTCTAAATTCAGATAAAATTTAACCGTACATAAGGACAAAATCGTATTTTCCTTAAAAACACTCTTTTATTCTGATTAAAACTCTAAAAAGTCAACAAAAGTCAATTTATCAATGCTAATTGAATTAGGAATGAAAAGAACCTTCTAGAAGAATCTAGAAGACTAAAACCATTCTTAATTGCATTAGGAATGATAAATCCATATTAGGCCCTCCTCTAGATCATTGGTTCGCATATAAAGCTCAAACCGGGCCCAGTTTAGTAATTTGGCCATAACTTCCTCATTATTCATCGGAATTGGGCTTATATAAAATATATCGTTGGAATGCTCTTTTCAAGCCCCATCCAATTATACCATTATTGGACCCTTGCCATGGACCAAACCAAACTGGACTGGCTTTTTTCTTAAAATAGGTTTTCAAAAATAGAGAGAAAGAAAAGAATAAAAACTATCCGCAACACTAGACTTTCCACACTTTCACTTCATTCGATTATGGTTCGACGTGAAAGATACTCATCACTGGGTTTGGTTTTGGGGAGACACAAATGGTTGTCTATAGAAGCCCCCACTTTGACTAAGTTTGGAGAAACGCAAGTTTCGAAAACAAAAGTCAAAGTAGAAATAGGGACAAAGAATGATTCAGAACGTTCTGCGATCCTATACCACTCTTGTAACACCGATACCTGCAAACTAGCGTTAGTTAAAACAGATAAAAGAGTTAAGAAACGCGTATCTTGCACCGTCGAGCACACGTCTCTAGAGGTAACCGATTTGTTGCTGCATTTGTCGTTGTGACAACCTTCCACAATCTATGGAACGCTATCTTGCTGCTTGTTTTGACGATCTTCCGCAATCTAGGGAACACCGTCGATCAATATTGCTACATCTCAAGCCTTTTCTTGAATCATAGTGACAACCTTTCCAATCATAGCAAAAGTCATCAAAGACCGCCCATCTCGTGCTATCTTCTCAAATCTTGGTGAAAACCTCCACAATCTTAGCGAATGCCGTCGAAGACCGCCCATCTCGTGCCACCTTCTCAAATCTTGGTGACAACCTCCACAATCTTAGCGAATGCTGTCGAAGACCGCCAATCTCATGCTATCTTCTCAAATCTCGGTGACAACTTCCACAATCTTAGCGAATGTTGTCGAAAACCGCCCATATCGTGCTATCTTCTCAAATCATGGTGACAACCTCCACAATCTTAACGAATGCTGTCTAAAATAACCTCTCTTGAAGTCATCCTCAGTTGTTGCGCTAATATTCCGAAGAAAACTACCGAAGACCAACGCTTGTCGATCTTTAAAGCTCGCTTGAACTTTGCTTTAGCCGGTTCGTCGGCGCTTCTGCTGCTTGTAAACCAGTATGTCGGTACTTTGAATTGTGAACCTGTGTGTTGGTGTTGTGAACCATTACGTCGGTGCTTCTGAACCAGTATGTCGGTGCCTTTGTGATGAGCCAATGTTTAGGCACTTTAAGCTAAGTGAGACGATCTTTCGTCAGGTCGATCACTTATTTGCGGTTGTAATCAAATTGACTACTCAATCATGTCAAATTGCTTATAGGGGCTAACTGGCGTACCAAGGAACCCGAAATTGCTGTTATGAGGTCAAAGTAAATGTCCTGAGAGACTTCAAGCTCTATCGCTGCTGAAATATCTCTGGCGCCGCGATTTTGCTCTGTCGCCAGACGCTGGGATCTAGCGCCAGGCGCTAAAATCTATTGCCAGACGCTGGATGTTGTCGTCTGGCGCTGGAGTCGGGTCTTCCCTATTCTGCCTTTTCTGCCGCTGTTGCTCGGTTTTGCTCCGAACTTTGAGCTTGGTCGTTTCCTTTCAACCAAATCCGCTCAAGTCTTTTGTAAATCAAAGCTCTTCATCTCTAATTTACCAATCAATGTAACTCCTCTTATCTTGGAGGAATCTCTAGTGTCATATTCGCGGTTTTTAAAAAAAAAATCCGGGAATGTCCCCGCTTGCTAGGATGCACCTGCATTTATATCTTTGACTATAGGAATTTGCTTATCTTTCTTTAGGGTTGACCTAAGGTTTAGTATTTCTTGACTCATTGACTTGACATGACTCAAGGTATAAACTTGACTCGTTGTGATTGACTCGAGGTTGACTCGACTCAAAGTGTTTGATACATGTGTTAGACTCAAATCAAGGTGATATGTCACGACATGACTCATGTGTGCATGGTAATGTGATTGTGCGACTCGAAAATGCAAAAAAGCAAAAAAATTTCCGTAATTTTTGTGGAGGGTACCGACTTTCTCCTGAAAAAGAAAGACGCGAAAAAGAATCGAAGTTTTTGAAGGTGCATGTTGAATGAGCTTAGTCAAATGTTGTTTGATACTATCACTCAAGGTGCAAGGATTAATCCATCCTAGGCTATCTCAATGGTTGACTCAATGATGAAAGTATTTGGGTAACTTAGGCACGGAGGCTAAGCACTTCGTACTTTGTGATGCAATGATGATTGATGTTGATATGACAAGGCATGCTTCAGTGTTATGTTAAGATTTCATGACAAAGGGTTCCTAAGGGGAGGTATATTTGGTCATGTGTCTGTGATGTGTGTGATAGTGACACTAAGCTAGGCTGCAAGGGCTAAGTGTGTGGGAAGATATTATTTTATGAAGTGTCAAATGATGGTGACTCTTAGGTTAGGTAAGCTAATAATGTAGGGATCAAGCCCCCAAGTCTAGCTCTAAGTAGATAGGGATGAGCATTGGAGATCCCTTGATATGATCATGGTGTGTGAATGTGAATATGAATGCATGTTTATTACGGCCGCACCTCAATGTGAGATTGCCTACGTATCCGTTAGGAATCAGGCCGAACGTAGCTCTAGCCGAACCTCGCACAAGTATGTGTATACCTCAACAAGGTCTTTTTAGGGGTTGTAAAGTGGTTAGGCTAAAGGTTATAGAAGAAGGGGATAAAGGCTCAAGACCCTAGATAAGCCCCCAAGGTGTGCAACCTTGCTTTTGAATCTTTGTATTTTTTACGCTTGAGTTTCTACTCTTTTTTAGCTCTGTTTTTTTTTTTATAGCATTTATTTATTTTTTCTCTCTTCTTTTTTTTTTTTTTTTTTTTTTTTTTTTTTTTTTTTTTTTTTTTTTTGCTTTTGCATTTTTTTTATTTTTATAAGTGTGGGCAATCAAGATCATGCGGTCTATAACTCACTTGGCATTCATGTTTCTCAGGCACGGTACCGAGCACTCGATATGAGACGCAATCTAAGACATGTTCATATCAAAGACATTGGAACACTTGCCCTTTTTGTACACTTTTATTTATTTTTTGATTATTTTATTTATTTTGATCTTTCGAAATCACTCAAGCTTTTGAAATTGCATAAGTTACACACCATCCCATCCCAAGGTTAGGTAGATATGGGTTGAAGAAGAAAGGTCTATCGTTAGACGAGGCTCAAAGTGGTTTATTAAAAAAGGATTATATATTTGAAGGGTGAAAGGTAATATGATGTGGCTACAAGGGGTGCCTCAAATCATTGGTATACCTTGTGCTTAGTTTGACATAGAATTTTTTTAATTTTTTAATTTTTTAAATTTTTTTTATTCAATGCAATGATCATATGTAAGAAAATAAATGCTCATTTTATTAAAAGAAAAAAAGAAAGAATCTACAAAATTAATCTAAGGGAAAAGAAAGGTGCCTATGCTAGACTTATTGGGGAAAGGGTAAATAAAAGAAATAGAAAAGAGGAGGTCACGAAATTTCGTCGTTGAAGCTCGTCTCTGTCTTGTGTCGTTTGCTTTATCATCACTTGCTCTTCTTGCTAGCTGGAGGCATAGTAAGCTTGTTATTATCGATAAAATGTTGGATAGCCTCCTTTATCTTCCAACATCTCTCAGTAGCATGACCCCTACCTTGATGGTACTTGCAAATGTTCATCAGGATTACAACTAGGCAATCTCTTTTCAGGTGCGGGATCTTGAATATGTCCAATGGGAGTAATGAGTCCTTTGGCATGGAGTCGATCGAAGGCAGTATCGTAGCTCATCCCAATGGGGGTGAAGTCTCTCCTTAGTTGCTTCTTAGATCCTTGGTTATCCATGGCTAAAACTTCACTGAGATCAAAGGTATTAACATTGTTACTAGAGTGGGCGTTTTATGCATGAACCTAAGACATGGTCATGGTGACATATACACAGATTGTGTGCTAAGACTAGTGAGTGTAGGCAACATGTTAAGACTCGTGTCATGACCATGTGGCTAGACTTTGTGACTAGACTCAAGAAAAGACTAAGTTAAGACCTCATGTATATGCATTAAACTGGACAGGTTGTGGTATTTTAGTCATAACTTTTGATCTGTGACTCTGATTGGGATGAAACCAACGCCAAATTAAAGATAAAATTCGGTTGTACGACTCGTAGTTCTTCCTAGAACTCCGGATATGACCAAAACAAGTTGAATCTTGTGCAGTATACGGGAATAAAAATCCGAGTTGACTTAAAGAAACTATGACTCGACTTAAGGCATATTTATTAGCTCAAATTAATTAATCAATTAATTAAGCAAATTCCTTTATTTATTAATTAGTTTATTTAGTCTTAACACAAGTCAAACAAACGGTTAGGAAAAATCACATAGAGTATGAACAACAAATAATGCACAATTAGTCAAGTAGGCACAATATGATGCAATGAGTTTGCAACCTAACCATGACTCTAGTTCTCTAAAGTTCGGGATATGGGTTAGTCAAAAGAGGGTCCATGGTTAATTGTCCGGATGCACCGTGCGGAAGCCTAACCGTGAAGGGTTGGCGCGAGTGGATGGGACACCGCGAGTTAAGAAAAACCCGCTTCCATGGTTTGGTGAATTCAACATTCTCGGATGTACCCTTTGTTGCTCAGAGCGTTCAATAAGGTAGATAGAGCATGGATTCCCAGAGGGTTATGTCCATATGTAGAACACATATAGGTTTCAGAAAAGTGAGAAAAACTCAATAAGGAAGTAGGATCGAGCAAACAGTGCTAAAACTGGTCAAAATTAGAACGCATATTTCTGGCTCGGTATTGGAAGAACTTGGCGCTAGCAAACAGAGGCCAGCGCCACAATTTGGCTTTAGCGCCTGGCGCTAAAGTTAAATAATTGGTGCTAGACTTTGTTCCCTGACGCTAGTTCCTACATGCCTCAGCAGCTTTCTGTGCTCGATAAAATTTTCCAGATTCGTGCAGCATTATTTCGATCCTAGTTGTGAAAGATATTCCTCAAATTTCCTACGTGTAAAAATCCTATGTTTTAACTCATTACAGATGGTCTTTCCAATGAGATCTTTTTTATGCATATGACAATAATGTTAATTAAAATTACGCACATGAAATACTTAGAACTTTTCGAGTCTCATCCACTCATTCTAAATCATTGCCAAAATAAATTTCAGAAATTAAAATAGAAATCCTCCCCAGCGGAGTCGCCAAAAACTGTAGGGAATATTTCAAGCATTATCCCTAGCTTGAACCCCATTGTTGTAGACACCTAAAAATGTCTCCCCAAAACCAAACCCGATGATGAACAACCTTTCACCGCCATTATTGGTCGAGTTGAGTATTTAATTTTTGGAGTGCTTAAATCCATATTTCCATTTCATAAACCAACCCAATTCCTAGCCCATTTCCCCAAACCATAAATTAATTTCCTCTTTTCGTGCCTTTAAACCCAAAATAATTCATTTCGTGTCCTTTAAAATCATTCATTTCGTGTCCTTTTTATAAAAATGTTTGATCCAGTTTCTTTTGGTCCATAATCTGGGTCCAATTATTGAATATTTGGATGGGGATTTAAATAAGCTTTCCAACCATATATCATAAGCCGAATTCCGAGCTATAACGAAAAAGATATGAGCAAAACACTAAACTCAGCCTAAAACCGACACCCTTTTACTAAAACGGCCATATCCTAAAATCTAAATATCATTTTGACTTGATTCTAATTGGGTTGGAAATTAGAATTGATAATATTTCCAATGATATATTATATGCCTTATTCTGAGTTACGGATCAAAAGTTATGATTACTTTAAAAACGGGTAAAAAACTGAAATTACCGCGCAGCAGCAAAAATGCCACGACGCGGCAAAAGCTGACGTGTCACGGGGCTTATTCCCGTGACACGGTGCCCATTTTTGTATTTCTGCACAATTTTCTCCCGTGTAACGGGATTTTGCACCGTGACACGGTGCAAAATCCCGTGTCACGGTGCCCATTTCGTGACACGGGGATATTCCGTGTAATTTCCGCGTACTTTTTACACCGTGACACGGCATACTGTACTGTGTCACGGTGGACAATGCCGTGTCACGACATTTCTTCCCGTGTCACGGTGCACATCCCGTGCCACGGGATTGCTCCATGTTTTCTCCGCGTAATCCCTAAACGCGTTTTCACTTCCCGTAACCTAATTATTTCCCGCGTCACTCAGTTTTTTCCCCGTGTCACGGGATCTTCCCCCGTCTGACGGTGCATGTCACCGTGTCACAGTGCTCATAGCCGTGACACGGTATTATTTTTTAGGGTTTTTATCTTTTTAGGGTTCCACGTGTTCCCTCTGCTCATTTTCCCTATAAATAAGACCCCCCTTTCTGCAGTTAAGGGCACCAATAATCATTCTCTCTCACCTTACACCAAAAATAATTCTCTTCTCCCTCTTTAACCTAAACACTAGCCTCCCCATTCTTTCACTATTCCTTCCTTTAAGCACTCCAAGGAGTCCATACTTAACCCGAAATTCTATACTTAAACCAAGGCGTGAAAGGTATAATTAACTGAGGGTTTGGACCAAATCAACTCTACATTAATTTAATTTAATTTTGATTTGATTTATATTTTTATTGAAGTTACTAACAGTTTATTCATGATGTAGCAATTTAAAGGAACGCGCGGAATGTGAGTAATTAATTAATTTAATTACTCTTATTTTATTTTATATTGCTAGTGTCATGATTAGGTTATTTTATATTTAATTTTACTAACGATATTATGGTTAAATTGCTTCCAATATTAATGTTTATTCTATTATTATTTTGATCACCATATTGCATGTTTAAAGGGAATATGTAATTGAAAATAACGCCTAATAAGATAATTTGGACAACCGGTTTAGGTTCCTTTTTAATCTTATTGTTTAATCAAGTGATCACAAATATTTTAGAATTATATGTTGCATTAATATTCAACCAATTTAGCTTAATAATAGTTTGGAGCGAATTGAATATTTTGTTTGTATGCCTTTGAGATCGCAGGAATGTTTTTCACTATAAGAATTGAGTAGAGGCCAATACGGGCGAATGTGACTCCATGACTCATTTCGTACCATCATCCCCGATCCTCCTTTCGTGGTTCCGAACCATATGGAGTTAGTAATCTCATGGATTATGAATGGGGTGTAACCTTCACGGGTCAATCGTTGTTGCCTATCGTTGTCCCTTTATTCGTGGTTGCCTTTTATGATCCGTGAACGGTTTACAAGTTCCTTATAAACTTGTTGGCGGCTCCCTACTTTCCTTGTCCCTAATCGTATTATGTCATTCCCACTTCCTATGAGTGCCAAACATATTCACACATGCTTTAATGTAGGCGCACTTCAAACGACGCCTACAACTGTGATCATACACTAAAGTACGGTGGCGTCCAAAGGGAAGGAAGCTAGAGCAACAAAGTCGCCAACAAGTTTTAGGAACTTGTAAACCGTTCACGAGGTGAAGGTTACACCCCTTAACGATCCAGGAGATCGTCAACTCCAATAGGTCTGGAACCATGACTAGTAGTTCGGGGATGAAGGTACAAATCCAACTTAAAAGAGATTGAACCTACCCTAATAATAGGCCTCTACTTTATTCTGATCGTATTCATGTGTGCTTTCTGACTAACATGCAATCAATAGGATTAACCCTAAACCTGTTTATCTATGTTGGTTGAATATTAATGCACAAATAAAACTTTTATTGGCGATCACTTGAATTATAATCATATTAACCCTAAACAAGATTATTGATTATCTTATTAAGCGTGATTACAAGTAACAATTCCCTTTAAACATGCATAAAAGGTGTGATCAAGCAATAACAATATATAATCAAGCAACATAATCCTCATAATAATAATTACAATCATAATTGAAATAAAAATCATAATAATTAAAATAATCATGTTAAAACATAATAATAGCAAGATCCTAGGCATGATACTAACAAGATTAATAACAAACCCTTGCAGCATGTCAGTAAACAATAAAAATCATATATTTAGCCCTAACATGATACTAACATGAATTTTAGGAAAGAAAATAGGAAGCATCATACTTTTAATCATACTTGATATTAGCATTTTTTAGTTGTTACCCTAAACATGATACTATGAAGATCAAAACACCCTAACATGACGCTAGGAATCATAACAACCTAAGCATGATTTCTACATCATAATATCAATTAAAATCAATTAAAGCACTTACTTAGATGCCTCGTATCTCTTTCTAATAACAAAATACACGCTTTAGTAACTTCAAGGAAAATAATAATCAAACAATTAAATTAAATAATTGAAATAGAGATTTGGGACCAAACCCTCAGAAATTAAAACCTTTCACGTCTAGGACGAAGGCAACTTCGAACTTGGCTAGGTGTGTCAAGATCTTGTGAATGCGGAATTTTGTTTATAAAAAGGCTAGTTTAGAAAAGAGAAAGAGAGAATAAGCTTTAGCTTTAGAGAGAGAAGAGAATTAGAGAGTTGTTGATGAAAAATGGAGATTTTAGGAGCCTATTTATAGAGAAAATCAGCCAAAAAGATAGAAAAACAAATCAGAGTTTCGACGAGGAAAAAAGAAATTAGCGCCAGGCGCTGAACATTAGCGCCAGGCGCCAGGCTTAGCGCCAGGCGCTAATGTCTGTCGTTAGGCGCTAATTAGCGTTTTCACACGTTTTCTAAATTCAGATAAAATTTAACCGTACATAAGGACAAAATCGTATTTTCCTTAAAAGCACTCTTTTATTCTGATTAAAACTCTAAAAAGTCAACAAAAGTCAATTTATCAATGATAATTGAATTAGGAATGAAAAGAACCTTCTAGAAGAATCTAGAAGACTAAAACCATTCCTAATTGCATTAGGAATGATAAATCCATATTAGGCCCTCCTCTAGATCATTGGGCCGCATATAAGGCTCAAACCGTGCCCAGTTTAGTAATTTGGCCATAACTTCCTCATTATTCATCGGAATTGGGCTTATATATAATATATCGTTGGAAATCTCTTTTCAAGCCCTATCCAATTATACCATTATTGGACCCTTGCCATGGACCAAACCAAACTGTACTGGCTTTTTTTTTAAAAATAGGTTTTCAAAAATAGAGAGAAAGAAAAGAATAAAAACTATCCGCAACACTAGACTTTCCACACTTTCACTTCATTCGATTATGGTTCGACGTGAAAGATACTCATCACTGGGTTTGGTTTTGGGGAGACACAAATGGGTGTCTACAAAATTTTTTCGGGTTCAGACGGGTCAGTTAATAGGTTGGGTTAGGGTCGGTATTTCGGGTCGGGTCAGCTTTTGATAGCTCTAGTAACACCCCCAATCTCCCTTTACGGAAATACTAGTATAATACATATAATTATACCGTAGAGATATATTTAGGTGTATTACCGCCGCGTGATTACGCAAGGCTACCAAAACTACTTAACCAAAACCAATACTTTGCAGTGGAAAACTTCAATACTTCTTTATTATTAAATATAAATGGTAACCATTATCATGAGTACTTATAATTAAAGACAAAGACCAACATTCCTAATCTAGATGAAGACAATCTCGGGACTCCATATGCTCATATATTGACGTACTCCACCTGAAATTAGTCAACACTACTCACCATTAAGGTAAACATGGCTAACCAAAACAAATAAGAAAGTAAGGGTTAGCAATTATGCTAAGTACGATAAGTTCCAGATAAGTAAACTCAATTTATTTTCAAACATGCGTTTAAATCCAATTCTAATAATTAATCCAATAATTCCAAATTCACTATAACAAAATCAATTCCAATGATTCCATATTCAAATAATAATCAATAAAACCAATTCCTCACTCAAGCTAAGTGTGCACACCCCCTAAGCTAGTCTCCTTATATTGCAAGGCTATTCTTGTGGAAAGACTCGGCCACACGAAGTCCAAAATCTTATCAACCAAATCCGCATGATAGGATTACTTACAACATGCTAGTAAAACTGTAATAATAATAATAATCATAATTTAATAAATCCTTTTCAATCACATAATTCAAATATAATTCTCAAAACTCCTTTTCATTTAATTCCACATGCTTTCAAAATCAAACCTTTTAAACATGAATTATAATTTTAATTATTCAAACATGATATAAAAATTAATACTCCGTTTTATTTATCAAAACTGATTATTCAAACATGCTTTTATTTCATAAATCATAATTCAATTCAGTTCAATTCAATAATCATAAAATCGTGTAAAACATGCTCATTCAATCCAATCACTTTCAAAGGTATCTAGCCACTTAAACATACCTTTGACTCTTGCTAGCAATCATAAAAACACACTTCAAGAATCTTGATTGAACACACCCTACAAATAATATAACCTTAATTAATGTAAGGTTAACAAATAATCACAACAATTAAATTAAAAACCCCCCCAACTATATTTACATGAACCTTATAAATTTATTTTGGAAAAATGGAAAAGAATAAACCCACCTTTGGCATTTGACTCAAAACAATCCCACCTTTGATTAATCTGGAAATAATCCCACCTTTTAACCCCATCTTCTCAAAACAAGCCATTTTACCTAAAACCTATTGAACAAGTTAAACTTTTTTTTTAATATTTTTTTTGTTAACCCTTCACACCTCACCATCTTCTACCATCACCAATCCACCAATACCACCACCTACCCTCCATGAACACCACCACATTGCAACCTCACTCGCCCCACCGAACCTCCACGACTCCATCCCGAGATTCCCAATCCACCGGACCTCCACTGAACTAAACTGGCCCAGTGACCCCACTAAACAAAACCAAATCGAAAACCCAACCTAAAACCCTTACGCAGGCGAGCACCAACTACCTCCACCTTCATCCCTACCCACCTGATTCCTACGCCGCTGAACCAAAACTTTACCCCACTAGACCCCGGCCTGGCGCATCAAGCCGTAAACAACAACCACCTCCACCTTCATCCTTACCCATAAACTCCCACCTAGTTCAAAACCCACTGCATCTGACTAAACCTCACGCACCCGTAAACAACCACCTGATTCCCATGCCGTAGAACCATAATTTCATCGATTTAAGCCTCTGATTTTGAATTTTTTGTCACCATATCAGATTTCACATTCTCTAAAGCTTCGATCCTT
Source organism: Chenopodium album (assembly GCF_948465745.1). Taxonomy (NCBI): domain Eukaryota; kingdom Viridiplantae; phylum Streptophyta; class Magnoliopsida; order Caryophyllales; family Amaranthaceae; genus Chenopodium; species Chenopodium album. The sequence goes on from NC_137840.1 coordinate 10,904,397, forward strand.
TGATTAAGGTCGTCAATGTAGGTTGACTTCTTGAAGAATGATCTTAGTTCTTCGTGTTTGCTGTTCAACGGGGAATGCAAGGGGGGAGGGGATGCTCCGGCAGCCGGCAGAGGATGTTCATGTGGGATCGGGAAGGGGAATGCTTTATTTTTATTTTATTTTTTAAGAAAAATATTTTTAATTTTGTTTTTAAGCTAATTAAAAAGGACCAATTAAAATGTGACATGTGTCATGTTACCCTTTTTAACCGGTTACTAATTTGACAAATCGATTAACGGACTGTTTTGAGCATATGGGATATAAAGGTGGGATTATTACGAGATTATTCAAAGGTGGGATTGTTTTGTGCAAAAATGTGAAAGGTGGGATTTTTCTTTTCCATTTATTTTTCATAAACATGAATAAAAATATGATTTTATTTAATTAAAATCATTCATAATAATTTTATAAATCCCCTATAATAGTAATAATTAATTAAATAAGAGAAGAGAAGAAGAAAAGATAGAAAACTAAAGAAAAAGGAGACGAAGTTGGCGGCAAGGAGGCCGAAGGCTCGTGGCTGACGTCGACGGAAGGTGGTACCGGGGGTGGAAGGTGGTATTTGGTGGTGGTGGTGGTTGGCGCAAGAAAAGAAAAGGAGAAGAGAAATAGAGAGAAAATTAAGAGAATCGGTGTGAGTGTTTAGCCATGAATCAATAAGTTTTTATTAGCTAGCTCATGCATGAATTATGGTAGGAAAAACGTAGGAAGAATTATGGTAAAAAGAATTAAGGAATTACTTGGAGAAAAGAATAAAGAAATATGGAAAGTTTTGATATTAAGGTGATTAAGAATAATAGAATTAAGAAAAGTATGTTGTCATGAAAAATAATATGGTAAAAAAGAGATTACTTGGGGAATAATCAAAGAAGATATAAGGTAGGAAAAAAAATGATCAAATGTTTAGGAGATAAGAAATAAAATTAAGGAAAATAAGAGATTTTAAAGAGATAATCAAAAATACAATTTACCAAAATAAATCACCCAAAATCCAACCAAAGTGGCCGAAAATTTTGATCTTCCATAGCTACAAATTTTCAAACCATATTAGTAGTGTTTAGGAAATTATTTTGCTAGATACAAGGCATAAAAATAATTGTGCAGATAATATTTATTTTAGACAATAATTGATTAAAATATACCAATTATTCACTAAATAAATTATCTATAAAATCAGATCTTCCACACTAGGAAAATCCGAGAATCTAAGTTAATCATTAGGAATTTTTGAACCTATTAATTAAATAATAAAATATAGTTTTTGCTTTAATTAAAATATTCAAATTATATAAATAATTCGGTTTTTTAAAAATAAATTAACAGATAATAAATCTCATCCAAAATCTAAAAATAATAATTAGGTTTTCAAAATACTTTTGGCGCCAAAATTCAAATATCATTTTGGTTCCAAAATTCAAATAGTAAATTAAATTACTAAAATACCCTTTTTAAGAAATAATAATTAATTAACTAATTTAGAAAATACGTATCAAAATATGGGGTATTACAAAAACACCCTTTCCTACTATCGATTTCAAGGGGTTTAAGGGTTTTTAGGGGTTAGGTTGGGTTTTGACAGAATTTCGAAGGGTAGGGTGGGGTTTTAATGGGATTACGAGGTTTCAGGGATGGTGGACGGAAAAGGTGGGAAGGCGTAGTGGTCAAATAAATGCAGTGCTAGGAAGGGGAGAGTGAAAGAGGCTTCCTTTTGAAGGTCAAGGGTGCACTAGGCGAAAATATGAATTGGCCACCGGTTCAAAACCCCCCAATGCCACCGGTTTTGAACCGGTGATCATTTGGGGGGTGGCAATAATCTTCTAAAAAGCAACCGGTTCAAAACCGGTGGCAAAAACAAGTATTGCCACCGGTTAACCGATGCAATAATGCTTCATGCTTTTTTTTTTTTTTGGATATTACATATAAATGCCACCGGTTAACCGGTGGCAATAACATACATGATTTATTTTTTTTTTTGCTACAATTATAATGATAATAACAATATAAAAAAAACCGTGTAAAATATCAGGCAAATAAAATAGGAGAGCAATGAAATATAATTTCATTCATTATATTCAACAATAACACATTATATTCAACAATAACAGTTATTGTACAATACAAGAAAAAAAATAAAAAAAATTACAATGAATTATAATAACAATGAAATTCAACTTCAAATTATTATTGTACAATACAAAAACAAAAAAAAAAAAATAATTACAACATCAAAAACATTATTCCAAAATCAAAGTCTTGAATCTTGTTGCATCAATTAACACCTGCATCACGTAAAACCCAAAAATTAATAAACTCACAAAAAAAATGCCTAATAAAACCCAGAAAATTCGCCTAACAAAACCTAGAATATCGGTTAACAAAATAAAACCCAGTAAATTCGCCTAATAAAAATCGTATAACAAATTAATACGAAAAGGATGAAAACCCCAAAAAAAAAAATTTGTCTGTAGATGTAGATCCGAAAAAACAAGAACTCCAGATCCGAAAAAATTAATATGAAAAGGATGAAAACCCCAAAATAAATCAACTAAAATTAGTTTTAAAAAACCCAGAAAAAACCCACAAAAATAAGAACAAAAACCCCGAAATTGATTTTCATGAATTCAGAAAAAAAAACCCCAGAATTAAAATTGAATTAAACCTAAGAGATCGAATTAAAATCGAATAAAAAACTCAGAAAACTCCAAAATCGATTTAAATCAAATTAAACCCTAACCTCGAATAATTAAACCCACCCACCACCATAACCACAACCACCACCACAACCCACGAATTCCACCACCACAACCGAATTAAAATTTTAAAAAAAATCGATTAAAATCAAACCCTAACCTCGATTAAAGTCGGTGTTGCTCATGCATGTGTTTATGGTGTTATTGTAGCGGCGGTGGTGTTATTGTTGCAAGGGTGGCGGAGATCGAAGGAGAAGAGGTGGTGGTGGAGGTCGAAGGAGAAGAGGTGGTGGTGGAGATCGACGGAGAAGAGATGGTGGTGGAGATCGACGGAGAAGAGGTGGTGGTGGTGGTGCAGATCGAAGGAGAAGACCGATTGAAGGAGATGAGAAAGAGAGGAGAGAGAAAGAGGAGGAGAGGGGAGAGAGAAACGGCTGCTGTGAGGGGCAGAGAGTAGGGTTTGGGTTTATAAAGGGGCTATTTTTTTTTTAATATTAGAATGCCACCGGTTTTGAACCGGTTGAAATAATATTTTCCTCACCGGTTCGGCTTGAACCGGTGGCATTACTATCCCCGCCCATTTTTCTCCTTTTTATTGCCACCGGTTCTTAAAAACCGGTGGCCATTGAGCGGTGCCTTTTTCACTTTTTCTACTAGTGGTGTCGGAAGCTATGGTTGTGAAAGGGAAAGAGAAAAGGAGGAAAGGGAATTCTAGTGGTGGAGATGGGGGTTTAGGGGCTATCGGAGGTACTTTTGGCAGGAAATGCCATGTAGGTATGGTGGTGCGCGCATTCATGGGGGTGGAAAGGGAACAAGAAAGGAGGTTTAAAGGTTTAAATTTTTTTGAAAAAAAAATGAAAATTATTTTTAGAAAAATAAAAAATGTAATAGGCCTTGTCGAGCCTACCAAAGATAAATACTATCTTGGTCTCATTAACTAAGGGCCTGTTCACATTTACTTAATTTCAGTTTAGTTCAATTTAGTTCAGTTCAGCTCCAATCAGTCCAGTTCAGTTCAGCTCCTAATTTCCCTCTCTCATTAAATATTCAGTTCAGCACTAATCAGTCCAGTTCAGTTCAATTCAGCTCCAATAAGTTCAGTTCAGTTCAATTCAGTTCAGCCCCAATTAGTTCAGTTCAGTTCAGTTCAGCTCCAATCATTTCAGTTTAGCTCAGTTCAGTACATGTGAACATGCCCTAATAGTAAGGGTAAGAAAAGATCTAACCCAATAGAGGCGATGAATCAACTACAAAGATACTACCTGTAACACCCCCAAATTTCCCTACACAGAAATACTAGTATAATACTTATAACTATATCGTAGAGATAGACTTAGGCGTGTTACCACCGCGTGATTATGCAAGGATACTCAAACTCACTAATTAAACCAATACTTAGCAGTGGAATTTAAACTCTTTATTTATTAATAAATCTATAAATAGTAATCATTGTCATGAGTACTCATAATTAAAAACAAGGACCACACATTCCTAATCTAGATGAAGACATTCCCTGCATATGCTCATATATTGACTCCACCTGAAATTAGTCAACACTGCTTACCATTAAGGTAAACAGGGCAAACCAAAACAAATAAGAAATACGGATTAGCAAAATATACTAAGTACGATAAGTGCAAGATAATTAAACTCAATTTATTGGCAAACATGCTTTTAAAACCAATTCTAATAATTATTCCAATCAATTCAAAAACTCATGATTCAAAACCAATTGTCAATTTTCTCAAACAAGTCCAATAACTCAATGATTAATAAATAAATTATTTCAAAAACTAAATCTCCTCTCTAAGTGTACACACCCCTCAAGCTAGTCTCCTACTATTTCAAGGCTATTTTTGGAGAAAGACTAGGTCATACAAAGTCCATAGTTTTCAATGAATCCGCATAGTGGGATTAATATAATAATCATGCTTGTAAAGCTTTTTAATAAATGATCAGTAAATCCTCATAAAATTCCTCTTTGAATAAAATCAACCTTTATAATAGGTTAACTCAAAACTTAATTCAACACGCTTTCAAAATCAACCTTTTAATAAATACTTGAGAATTAAATCTCATATAAATAAATTTTCAAAATCAACAACTCTTCCTTTGAAAAACCTTTATTTAATTCATCAAACTTTTTAAATCGATTTCTTTATCTAAACATGATAAGTAATATAAACCATTCAAAATATGATATGAAAATCAATCCTTTAAAAGAACATTTATTAAAAAAAAAAAAAAATTAAAATCAATACCCCCAAACTTAATTTATTTCATAAATCATAATTCAAATCAATGTCATTCAATAACCAATAAAATCATATAAAACATGTTAAACCAATCATTTTCAAAAGTGTTTAGGGTAAAAAAATTACCCCCAAAACGTGGACAAAACCCATAGTGACACATGGCCCAATCAAAGGGCGACACTTGTCCCTATAGGAAGATGACACGTAAGAAAGCCCTACAAAGAGCACCTGAAAAAGAGAGAAAAAGGCCTCCTTACATCAAGAGGCCCATATCCTGATAAAGCTGCAAGACAGCGCCCCCCAAGGACACATGTCCATGCCTCATTGCTCCACCAATCAGAAAATGTCATTCGGAGGGTAATAACCCTTAAAGGCACAAATCCTCACCCCTATAAATACCCCAATCATTTATGATGGGAGGGATGGATTGTGACAGAACATTCAATAGAGCATTAAAAACAACTCCAACTTCTCTATACTTTCTCTCTCTAGCTTTTCCGTCTTTGACAGGGTAAAGTCGTATCCCCAAATAAAAAGTAATTCCTAAATCCTCTAACTGATGTAGATAGGGAAGTAGGGTCGAATCCACAGAGAAACGAGTCTTTCTATTCCTGATTAACTAATATAATATAGATTATGAAGTAACCAATATATTATAATCAAAAGGAACTAAACTACGAAGATTAAGAATAAGGAGAAAACAATGAATAAAAGGATCTAGGGCATAGGTTCACCAATAAATAATATTCCATGGTAGAATATAATAATCATTCATCAATGCATACATTAATCAGATTATAAAGGGCTTTCGCTACGTATTACAATCACACAATTAATTTACCAGTATTAAATCTCATCTTTCGAATCTCGACTTAACCATTTATAAATTAATCTGCCTATTGAAACTAGACCTAAACATTAATTCTCATCTGTCGAATCTCGAATCAATATTGTTAAACTCATGCATAAAAGATCTGTGCAAATCTAGTCACAGAGCATTAAATCAATCAATAGGAAATTAATCTAGCATTGACAATTAACAACCAGAAAGTACCCCTTCATATTATTTATGGATCCCCATAAACCCTAGAAATAGAACTACTCACACATAATAAAAACTAAACTAATCAAAGCAGTAAAATAAGACATGACCAAAGGAATAAAATAAATAACTAAGATTAAGAGAAGAGAAATCGTTACCAAAAGAAATCTGGAATTAAGAATCAAATTAAGAACAAAGTGTATGAGAGAGAAACTAATCTAAAAGCTAAGTATAGAGAGAAAATCTAAGAAAATAATTAAGAGAGTGAAGAAGAGAGAGTCCTAAACTCGTTTTACGGAGAAGTATTTATACTCCGTAAGAATCCTAAACTAAAACAAACTTAAACGTCAAAATTAACTCCTAATAATAACACGCGCCCGATCGGGCGCGCCTTTTTCCTCTCAAGTACAATTCTCGCGCCCGGTCGGGCGCGTCTTCGGGCGCCGACCTTTGCTTCCCACTCCCGGCCAGGCGCGCCTCCGGGTGGCTCTCTTGGGCCACTATTTGGACTACGATTGGGCTCTAATTCTTCGGGCCAATCTGGGTTTCCTCTTCGGATCTTGAATACTCGGTCCAAATGCCCCGGTATTAGATATATCGAGCCCTGAATCACCGGTTTGATTGCTCTAACCGGCCCTGGGCTATAAAAACTGGCCGTGCTTCTCCAATGCTCGTGATTGCTCCATAATATCTCGGAAAAATGCTTCAAAAGTGCAAATCCCTGCAAAAGCCAACCAAATCTACGAAAACACTAGAAAACATCAATTAGTAATAAAAGTGGCTCTAAAGAACCAAAAACACTACTAATTACGACCAAGGAACGAGGGTAAAACACTATATAAAATAGACACATCAAAACTCCCCCAAGCCAAACCTTTTCTTGTCCCTAAGCAAAGATCTCATCAATGAATAAATAAATATGCTTCACCCCAAAAAGTAAAATTCAAGCACAAACGATTCAGGGTAAATCAAATAAACATGCTTCAAAATCAACCAGTCAAATCCATCCAATTACCTTTCTTCCCTAACAATTGTCAAATAGAGCAAACCACAAGAGCATATAGAATTAAAGACTAGTGCTCACACACTCAACTCTCATTTATGTGGCGAGTAAAAGATGTACACGATCGCTCTCCAACCAACCCCTTTATGTGAACAATGCCCTCCTGTAGACACCTAAAAATGTCTCCCCAAAACCAAACCCGATGATGAACAACCTTTCACCGCCACTATTGGTCGGGTTTAGTATTTAATCCCGAGAGTGCTTAAAAAATCGTATTTGATTAAATTCATATTTTTGAACAGTCCATGGATTAGTCTTGATGTTTGGTAAAAGCATAGTTTTAATTTCAGCCCAAACTTATTATTTAATTTTAGCCCAAACCTTTTTTATTTTATTGTTTTATTTATTTTTGGCCCAAACCTTTTATTTATTTTTATTTAATTATTTTATTATTTTAGCCAAATGACAATAAGTCAGAAAAGGCCCGAAATTATCAATCGGCATTTAAAATGCCGAATTAAATTAGGGTTAAAAATGTATTTAGAAGGAAAAGTGGGCTGGGAATTCCCGCGCCACGGCAGGTACCCACCGTGTCACGGGAATCAGTCCCGTATGACGGTGGGATTTCCCGTGACACGGGAAATTCCGTGTCTTTTCCGCGTAAACGCTTGACGCGTTTTCTTCCCCGTTTTTTGAAAATTTCCCGTGTCACACCAAAAATGCACCGTGTCACGGGAATGTTTCCCGTCTGACGGTGGGACTTCCCGTGTCACGGTACAGTTTGCCGTGTCGCGGGATACTTTTTTAGGGTTTTTATCATTTTAGGGTTCCGTGTGCTCCCTCAGCACATTTTCCCTATAAATACCCCCTCATTTCTGATGAACGGGGCATCAATTAATTCTCTAGTTTTGTTTTTCTCTCTTCTATGCTTTAGCCTAAACACTAGCCTACCCTTCTCATTTCAAAATTCCTTGTTCAAGTGCTCAAAGGAGTCCATACTTTACTCGTGGTTCTGTCCTTAAGCCAAGGCGTGAAAGGTAGAACTGTTTGAGGGTTTGGCCCCAAATCAACTCTACTTTGTTTAATTTAATTTAATTGTTGTTTTATTATTATTTCCTTGAAGTTACTAACTCGTTTATTATTTTGTAGTTGCAAACAAAAAGAATCAAAGTAAGAATTATGTTCCTTTTATTTCTATTATTTTTCTAACGATTTTATATTGTTGGAATTATGGTTAAATTGCTTCCAATATTAATGTTTATTCTATTATATTTTTTTATGATCACCATATTGTATGTTTAAAGGGAATATGTAATTGAAAATCACGCCTAATAAGATAATTTGGACAACCGGTTTAGGTTCCTTTTTAATCTTGTTATTAATTCAAGTGATCACAAATATTTTAGAATTATGTGTTGCATTAATATTCAACCAATTTAGCCTAATAATGGGTTGGAGCGAATTGAATATTTTGTTTGTATGCCTTTGAGATCACAGGAATGCTTTTCAATATAAGAATCGAGTAGAGGCCAATACGGGCGAATGTGACTCCATGACTCACTTCATACCATCATCCCCGATCCTCCTTTCGTGGTTCCGAACCATATGGAGTTAGTAATCTCATGGATTATGAATGGGGTGTAACCTTCACGGGTCAATCGTTGTTGCCTTCGTTGTCCCTTATTCGTGGTTGCCTTTTATGATCCGTGAACGGTTTACAAGTTCCTTAAAACTTGTTGGCGGCTCCCTACTTTTTTTGTCCCTAATCGTTGTCCTTAATCGTATTATGTCAATTCCCACTTCCTATGAGTGCCAAGCATATTCACACATGCTTCTAACGTAGGCGCACTTCGAACGACGCCTACAATTTGGCGACTCCACTGGGGAGGATTCTTGGTTATTTATCGATTTAAGTGATCGGTATTTAATTAAGATGAGTGGATGAGACTTGAAAGATTCTTGAAAAATATTCTTGTGATTAATTTGGCATTTTTGCATCTGCATAGACGTTTTAACGTCGCATTCAGGTCTGTCCCATAGGAAAAATTGGATAACTTGGTTGCGCACGAAGGAAAACAGGGCACCAGTCACATCTTCTGACTGTCGTGCCATGGCAAAATCTGTCGTGTCACGGTACAGTGCACCGTCTGACGGTGTGCCGTACCGTGGCACGGGAATCTTTGCGGTGTCACGACAGTCCTAAGATCAGTCCAGTGGCTTGTTTTCTCTTCTCACAGTCAACTTCCTTCGATTTTTCAGAAAAAATGTATGTGTTCTACATGCGTCTTAGCCCCGGGGGATTTAAGCTCTATCAACCCAAAAACACTCATGGCAATAAGGGTTCATTCGAGTCATTAAATCCACCCAAACCATGGAGTCGAGTTCAATTTCATCACGAACTCGCGGAGCCGCCCGTTGGCATACACCCTCAAGGGAGGCTGCCTTGCTAACGGGTCCAAACTCTTAACCATGGTACCCTTTTGAAACCCAAAGATTGACCAATAGTTGAACATAGATCTTGACTCTAGGTTGCGAACTTTTTTTTCATCATCGTGCCTAAATGCTATGTGATTGTTTGGTGCTAACCTTCATGTGTTTACTCTTTTGTTTAACCCATGACTGTAGACACCCATTTGTGTCTCCCCAAAACTAAACCCGGTGATGAGTACCTTTCACGTCGAATCATAATCGAATGAAACGAAGTGTGGAAAGGTCTAGTGTAGCGGAAAGTTTTATTTCTTTTCTTTTCTCCCTGTTTTGGAAAACTTTATTTTAAGTAAACAGCCAATCCAGTTTGGTTGGTCCATGATATGGGTCCAATAATAGTGTAGTTGGATGGGGCTTGCAAAGACCTTTCCAACGATATATTATAAGCCCAATTCCGATGAATATTGAGGAAGTTATGGCCAATTTACTAAACTGGGCCCGGTTTGAGCTTTATGTACGGCCCAATGATCTAGGGGAGGGCCTAATATGATTTATCATTCCTAATGCAATTAGGAATGGTTTTAGTCTTCTAGAATCTTCTAGAAGGTTCTTTTCATTCCTAATTCAATTAGCATTGATAAGTTGACTTTGTTGACTTTTCTGAGTTTTAATCAAAATCAAATAGCATTTTCGAAGAAATTATATTATTTTATCCTCCAGTACGGGAAATTTATCAGATTTTCGAAAACGCGTTGAAATCAAGTTTGGCGTCCAACCCCAGGCCTTGGCGCCTGGAACCAGGCTTGGCGACAGGCTTTAGCCATTGGCGCCTGGCGCTAGCCATTGGTGCCTGGCGCTAGCCATTGGTGCCTGGTGCCAGCTAGCCAGGGTTGGCGCCAGCTCTGTTTCCTGAGCGTCAGACTCTGTTTTGTTAAATTATCTTTTTTGGCTGATTTTCTCTATAAATATCGTATCAAAAATTTCGTTTTCATTTATCATCTACATCTATCATTTCACCAATTCTCTTCATTCACAAGTTTTAATTAGCATTCTTTAAAACATTCATCTTTCTTTCTTACTTTGTTTTCATACAAAATTCCGCATTCACAAGATCTAGAAAAACCTAGCCATATTCGAAGTTGCCTTCGCCCTAGACGTGAAAGGTTTAATTTCTGAGGGTTTGGTCCCAAATCTCTCTCTCAATTATTTAATTTAATTATTTTGATTATTATTTTCCTTGAAGTTACTAACGTGTGTATTTTGTTATTAGAAAGGGTATGAGGCATCAAAGTAAGTACTTTATTGATTTATTGATATTATGATGTAGATATCATGTTTACATTGTTATTATGATATTCCTAGTATCATGTCTAGGGTATTTTTAATATTGAATATGATTGTTATGATGTTTCCTATGTTCTTCCTAATATTAATTCATGTTAGTATCATGTTAGGGTTAAATATTTGATTTTTATTGCTTAGTGACATGCTAGGGTTTGTTATTAATCTTGTTAGTATCATGCCTAGGATCTTGCTATTTTTATTATGCTTTAATATTAACATGAACATGATTATGACTATGATTGTTATAATTTATGATGATTGCGAATATTATTGTTATTATTATTTTGATGATATTATTTTTATTCATGATGTTGATTATTTTTATTATGTTGCTTGATATTTATTTTTATTGCTTGATTGCCTTTGATGTATGCTTAAAGGGAATTGGTACTTGTAATCACGCTTAATAAGATAATTAATAATCTTGTTTAGGGTTAATGTGATTATAATTCAAGTGATCGCCAATAATAGATTTATTTGTGCATTAATATTCAACCAACATAGATTAAACAGGTTTAGGGTTAATTCTATTGATTGCATGTTAATTAAAAAGCGCACATGAATACGATCAGAATAAAGTAGAGGCCTATTATTAGGGCAGGTTCAATCTCTTTTAGGTTGGATTTGTACCGTCATCCCCGAACCCTTATTTGGTTCATGACCTTATGGAGTTGACGATCTCTTGGATCGTTAAGGGGTGTAACCTTCATCCTATGAACGGTTTACAAGTTCCTTAAAAACTTGTTGGCGACTCTTTTGCTCTATCTTCTTCCCTTTTGGACGCCACCTTACTTTAGTGTATGATCACAGTGGGGTTCAAGCTAGTGGGATTTAAAGGCTTGAAATTATTCCCTACAGTTTTTGGCGACTCCGCTGGGGAGGATTTCTATTTTAATTCTTGAATTTGTTTCGGCAATGATTTAGAATGAGTGGATGAGACTCGAAAAGTTCTAAGTATTTCATGTGCGTTATTTTGATTAACATTATTGTCATATGCATAAAAAAGATCTCATTGGAAAGACCATCCGTAATGAGTTAAAAACATAGGATTTTACACGTAGGAAATTTGAGGAATGTCTTTCACAATTAGGACTGAAATAACACCGCGCGAAACTGGAAAATTTTATCGAGCACAGAAAGCTGCTGAGGCATGTGGGAAGTAGCGTCAGGGGATAGAGCTTGGCGCCAGTATTTTAGTTGTAGCGCCAGACGCCAGTATTGGCGCCAGGCGCTACAGTTAAAAGCTGGTGCCAGTCTTTGTTCGGTGGCGCCAATTTCCCCCAATACCGAGCCAGAAATATGCGTTCTAATTTCGACCGTTTTTTCGTATTGTTTGCTCGATCCTACTTCCTGATTGAATTTTTTCTCACTTTTCTGAAACCCATATGTGTTCTACATATGGACATAACCCTCTGGGAATTCATGCTCCATCTACCCGATTGAACGCTCCGTGCAACAAAGGGTACATCCGAGATTGTTGAATTCACCAAACCATGGAAGCGAGTTTTTTCTAAAACTCGCAGTGTCCCATCCACTCGCGCCAACCCTTCACGGTTAGGCTTCCGCGCGGTGCATCCGGACAATTAACCATGGACCCTCTTTGACTAAACCATATCCCGAACTTTAGAGAACTAGAGCCATGGTTAGGTTGCGAACGCATTGCATCATATTGTGCCTACTTGACTAATTGTGCATATATATTCTACGTTTCTCTTAACCGTTTGTTGATTTGTGTTGAGAATAAATAAATTAATGGCTTAAAGAACTTTGCCTAATTAATTAATTAATTATTTAATTTGAGTCAATAAAATCTAATTTTTCAATCGGAATTGACCTAGTACGACTTTAGGCATACCCCAGTTGACTAATAACACCGAAAACAGTCCCAGACCGAAGCTCCACTATTGGCGCCAAGGTTTGAGCTGTAGCGCCACACTACGGAGTGTAGCGCCTGACGACAGCAATGTTGTCTGGCGCCAAGCTCCACAGTGTGACGCCAGTCCTGTCGCTTGGCCGACAGTTCGGATTATTGGTCGAGTCATCACCTAGTGTCTAATTAACCCGTTTGCTAATTAATTCGGTTAATTTTCGCTGTCGATAACACCTTGTCGAGTTATTAATCGAGTCTAAGTCACATAGTCTAGCCACATGGTCATGACACGAGTCTTAACATATCACCTACACTCACTAGTCTTATCACACACTTTGAGTACACATCACCACGACCACGTCGTAGGTCCATGCATGAGTCGGTCTTTCCGTCATTTGAGTTGGGGTACATTCTACTCCTAATCCTTCATATCCCTTCATCTACATCACTTTTCTTCACATTATATTCCAATTTTTCTTCACCTCCTCCATCCATTGCATGTTGAATAAAGTTTGAGTCAAATAATTAACAATGAATATCCCCAAATTCCTTTTCCACAGTACTTGGTCGAGGAGAGAAGGGCGATTAATCAAGGACAACCTCTTTATTCAGGTTTCGCTTTTTGATAAACCGATTCGTCAAAAGAAGAAGGCTAAGAAGATAATGGAAACTCAAGAAGAAGTCAATGATCTTAAGAACCAACTGGCCACTGTGACTGAGACACTGAAGCATCTCGCCCTTAAGATCGATGATCCCGTGAAGCAACACCAGATGAACCTCATGCAAGAGAGTCTAAGAAAGCTATCTAGCGACTATAAATTTCAGGGCATGAGTTCACAAGGGGTCTCGCTTGACAAGGAACTCCTTCCGCATAAGTTCAACGCCAACGACATCCCTAAATTCAGAGCAACTGATAACCCATACTTTCATTTAAGAGCATTCGAAACTATCATGAGCATTAAGGGTATCGATAAGAAAGTCTTCCCCTCTTTGTTCCCACTATCTCTAGAAACCGTTTGTCAACAATGGTTCTTTTCCCTCGAGAAAGAAAAAACCTCTTCTTGGGAGTCGATAACAAACGCTTTCATAGATAGATATAAGTGCAACATCCAAGACGAAACAGACCACAGACAACTTGAGATGTTAAAACAAAAGGAAAACGAAGGGTTCACTTCTTTCTTCAATAAATGGAGGGAAACTTCCGCTAATATGGTCAAGGCTCCTACCGAAAAAGAATCTGTGAGGATGTTTATCAAGAATCTCCAAGGGAAGTATTCGAAGCACTTAAAGTTCCAACACAATTTAGATACTTTCAAAGCTGTCTATAATATAGGCATTGACATTGAAGATGACCTTCTGAAAGACAATGGTGCGAGAGGAAATAAGAACGACCATCCTTCTTATTCTTCCTCTCCCATTAATGAAGTACATGCCACGAACGCCTCTAAACCACGAATCCAGAGATCAAAAAGAGTGTTCACTCCACTTGGTATGAGTTATGAAACGGCTTTCGAGAAGCTACATCACAAAGGACTAGTCATGCCCATAGGGCCCATCAAAGATCCAGTTCCAAAAGTTAGGCCACCTAAGTGGGACCCTAATAAGCACTGCAAATATCATCAAGGAAAGGGTCACGACACTGAAGAGTGTTGGAAACTCAAAGAAGCTATTCAAGATCTGATCGATAACAATGAAACTTCCGAGATTCTAGCCATCGAAGATGACCAAGCATCCTTTGATCCATCACTTCTTATCACACCTGTAGGAGAGCCTATGATCGAGACAGCTTATATGACCTCTCTCGATGAAGTGGCCATAATTGAGGAGGATGAAAGTCTTTTCTTATATAATACCAAGGAAGACTCGTCAAGTCTAAAAGAGGAAATTCGAAAACTGCAAGATGTCATTGCCATGCTCTTGAATGTGGTAGAAGGATTAGCAAATCGGGTGATAGCCATTGAACAAAATTCTCGCCAAGGGTTTAATGAAGAACTCAATGCTCCTAAGCCACAAGCAAAACGGACCATTGAAGAATACACACCAATAAGAATGACTTACAATGAAGCTTTCGACTACCTTCACGATCAAGGTCTTATCCACCCCATTGGTCCCAGTCAAGACCCTCCACCTGAAAAACGGTTTCCCAATTGGGATCCAAATTCTTATTGTCGATACCATAGAAGTCGTGGTCACACCACCGAAGTATGTCTCGCCCTCAAAGATCGTGTTCAAGATCTCATTGATTCAAATCTCCTTCATGTTCCTCCGCGCGACAAGAAGGCGAAGATTAGTAACAATAGTATCAGTGGCTGTAAAGGGAAGAAGAACGACTATCCTTCTTCTTCCGAAAACACCTACTCTAGTAATAGTGTTGGTACTTTCGACCTTAGTGAGATCCTAGCCATGGGTAATCGAAAGCAACCAAAAAAGGGAATTTACCCCTATTGGAATTAGCTACGATGATGCTTTCGATCGACTCCATGCCAAGGGAATCATTACTCCCATTGGACCTATTAAAGATCCCCCACTCAAGAAAAGATTGCCTAGTTGGAATCCAAACGAACACTGCAAGTACCACCAAGGTAAGGGTCATGCTACTGATAGCTGTTGGAAGCTAAAGGAGGCTATCTAACATTTGATTGATAACAACAAGCTTCCCATACCTCCAGTTAACAAGAAGAGCGAGTGATGATAAAGGAAACAACACAAGACAAGAGGCGAGCTTCAACGACAAGATTTTGTGACCTCTTTTTTCTATTTCTTTTTTATCTACCCTTTCCTCAATAAGTCTAGCATAGACACCTTTTTTATTCTCTTTAGATTTATTTTGTAGGATCATTATATATTTTCTTTTAATAAAAATGAGCATTTATTTCCTTATATATAATCATCACATTGCATTAAAAAAAAAAAATCCATGTCGAATTAAGCACGAGGTATACCAATGATTTGAGGCACCCCTTGTAGCCACATCATATCTCATTTCACCCTTCAATTATACATCCTTTCTTCATAAACCACTTTGAGCCTCGTCTAACGATAGACTTTTATTCTTCAACCTACATCTACTAACCTTGGGATGGGATGGTGTGCAACCTTTGCAATTCTAAAGAAAGCTTGAGTAATTCAAAAAATTAAAATAGCAAAAATAAGCAAAAGCAAATAAATGAACAAAAGTGTACAAAAGGGCAAGTGCTCCAATGTCTTTGATATGAAAATATCTTCGATAAGAACACGTCTCAGATTGCGTCTCTTATCGAGTGCTCGGTACCATGCCTGAGAAACATGAATGCCAAGAGAGTGATAGACCGCATGATATCGGGATTGCCCACACTTATAAAAATAAAATAGATGCTAGAGCAAAAGATAAAAGAGAGCTAAAAAAGAGTAGAAACTCAAGCATAAAAATATAAAGATTCGAAAGCGAGGTTGCACACCTTGGGGGCTTATCTAGGGTCTTGAGCCTTTATCCCTTTTTTCTATAACCTTTAGCCTAACCACGTTACAACCCTTAAAAAGACCTTTTTGAGGTATACACACTTGTGCGAGGTTCGGCTAGAGCTACGTTCGGCCTGATTCCTAACGGATACGTAGGCAACCTCACATCGAGGTGCGGCCGTAATAAACATGCATTCATATTCACATTCACACACTTGCACCATGATCATATCAAGGAATCTCTAATGCTCATCCCTTTTCACTTAGAGCTAGACTTGGGGGCTTGGTCCTTACATCATTAGCTTACCTAGCCTAAGAGTCACCATTATTTGGCTCTTCTAACAATATGTTTTTCCACACACTTAGCTCTTGTGGCCTAGCTTTAGTGTCACTATCACACACTGCACAGATACATGACCAAATATACTTCCCTTTAGGAACCCTTTGTCATGAAATCTTAACACAACGTTGAAGCATACCTTATCATATCAACATCACCCATAATTGTCATTGCATCACGAAGTATGAAGTGCTTAGCTTCCGTGCCTAAGATACCCAAATACTTTCATCATGGAGTCAACAGTTGAGATAGCCTAGGATGAATTAATCCTTGGACCTTGAGAGATAGTATCAAATTTGACTATGCTCATTCAACATGCATCTTCAACACTTCGATTCTTTTTTCGCGTCTTTATTTTTCGGGAGAAAGTCGGTACCCTCCATAAAAATGACGGAAATTTTTTCTTTTTGCATTTTCGAGTCGCACGATCACATTACAATGCACACACAAGTCATGTACACATTGAGTCATGTCGTGTCACATCACCTTGATTTGAGTCTAACACATGTGTCAAACAGTTTGAGTCGAGTCAACCTCGAGTCAGTCAATCAGCGAGTCAAGTTTATACCTTGAGTCGTGTCAAGTCGATGAGTCAAGCTATATTAAGCCTTAGGTCAACCCTAAGATAATTAAAGAAATTTCCAAAGTTCTATAGTCAAAATAAATACAGGTGTAGCAGAACAGGGAAGACCCTATCACAGCGTTCGGCGACAGAATCAATTCTTGGCGCCAGAAATATCTCAGCAACGACAGAGCTCGAAGCCTCTCAGAAAGGTGATTTCGACTTTATACAACAATTTTGGGTTCCTTGGTGCGCCAGTTAACCCCATTAAGCAATTTGACATGATTAAGTAGTCAGTTTGATTACAATCACAATAAGTGGTCGACCTGATGAAAGATCGTCTCACTTAGCTTGAAGCGCCTAAGAATTGGCTCATCACGGAAACACCGGCATACTGGTTTTAGCGAAAGCAAAGTTCAGGCGAGCTTTAGAGATCGACAAACGTTGGTTTTCGGAAATTTTTCTTCAGAACATTATCTCAACAAACATTCAAGCACCGAAGCTCTTTTGTTCAGAGACGCGTGAACATTTCCATCTAAAGCTCTTTTGCTCCAGAGACGCGTGGGCATATCAACCGAGCTCTTTTGTTCAGAGACGCGTGGACATTTCCTTTTCAAGCTCTTTTGCTCCAGAGACGCGTGAACATTTCCATCAAGCTCTTTTGCTCCAGAGACGCGTGGACATATCATCAAAGATTTCCTATTTTCAAGCTCTTTTGCTCAGAGACGCGTGGGCATCCTATTATTAAACTCTTTGTTCAGAGACGCGTGAACATATCAAAAAGAAGCTCTTTGTTCAGAGACGAGTGAACATCGAAACAGCAAGGTGGCGTTCCCTAGATTGTGGAGAGTTGTCATAAACAACTGAGGATTGTTTCAAGAGAAGCAATCTTCGATAGTATTCCCTTGGACGTGGAATGTTATCAATGCGGATGAGGATTGTTTCGAGAGAAATAATCTTCGATAGTATTCCCTTGGATGTGGAATATTATCATAGCGGAGGAAGGTCGTTTCAGACGAAGCAATTTTCCAAATTGGAAGCAGTTACGGGCGTGGCGGTTTTCAAGCGGGATGACATTCTCTAGCTTGCAGAAGGTCATCAAAACAACAGCAGAGCGGCAACAAATCGGTTACTTTCAGAGACGTGTGCTCGACGGTGCAAGATACGCGTTTCTTGACTCTTTTATCTGTTTAACTAATGCTAGTTTTGCAGGTATCAGCGTTACAAGATTGATTTAGGATCGCAGAACGTTCTGAATCATTCTCCGTCCCTATCGCTACTTTGACTTTTGTTTTCGAAACTTGCGTTTCTCCAAACTCAGTCAAAGTGGGGGCTTCTGTAGACACCTATTTGTGTCTACCCAAAACTAAACCCGGTGATGAGTACCTTTCACGTCGAATCATAATCGAATGAAACGAAGTGTGGAAAGGTCTAGTGTAGCGGAAAGTTTTATTTCTTTTCTTTTCTCCCTGTTTTGGAAAACTTTATTTTAAGAAAACAGTCAATCCAGTTTGGTTGGTCCATAATATGGGTCCAATAATAGTGTAGTTGGATGGGGCTTGCAAAGACCTTTCCAACGATATATTATAAGCCAAATTCCGATGAATATTGAGGAAGTTATGGCCAATTTACTAAACTGGGCCCGGTTTGAGCTTTATGTACGGCCCAATGATCTAGGGGAGGGCCTAATATGATTTATCATTCCTAATGCAATTAGGAATGATTTTAGTCTTCTAGAATCTTCTAGAAGGTTCTTTTCATTCCTAATTCAATTAGCATTGATAAGTTGACTTTGTTGACTTTTCAGAGTTTTAATCAACATCAAATAGCATTTTCGAAGAAATTATATTATTTTATCCTCCAGTACGGGAAATTTATCAGATTTTCGAAAACGCGTTGAAATCAAGTTTGGCGTCCAACCCCAGGCCTTGGCGCCTGGAACCAGGCTTGGCGCCAGGCGTTAGCCATTGGCGTCTGGCGCTAGCCATTGGTGCCTGGTGTCAGCTAGCCAGGGTTGGCGCCAGCTCTGTTTCCTGAGCGTCAGACTCTGTTTTGTTAAATTATCTTTTTTGGCTGATTTTCTCTATAAATATCGTATCAAAAATTTCGTTTTCATTTATCATCTACATCTATCATTTCACCAATTCTCTTCATTCACAAGTTTTAATTAGCATTCTTTAAAACATTCATCTTTCTTTCTTACTTTGTTTTCATACAAAATTCCGCATTCACAAGATCTAGAAACACCTAGCCATATTCGAAGTTGCCTTCGCCCTAGACGTGAAAGGTTTAATTTCTAAGGGTTTGGTCCCAAATCTCTCTTTCAATTATTTAATTTAATTATTTTGATTATTATTTTCCTTGAAGTTACTAACGTGTGTATTTTGTTATTAGAAAGGGTACGAGGCATCAAAGTAAGTACTTTATTGATTTATTGATATTATGATGTAGATATCATGTTTACAGTGTTATTATGATATTCCTAGTATCATGTCTAGGGTATTTTTAATATTGAATATGATTGTTATGATGTTTCCTATGTTCTTCCTAATATTAATTCATGTTAGTATCATGTTAGGGTTAAAGATTTGATTTTTATTGCTTAGTGACATGCTAGGGTTTGTTATTAATCTTGTTAGTATCATGCCTAGGATCTTGCTATTTTTATTATGCTTTAATATTAACATGAACATGATTATGACTATGATTGTTCTAATTTATGATGATTGCGAATATTATTGTTATTATTATTTTGATGATATTATTTTTATTCATGATGCTGATTATTTTTATTATGTTGCTTGATATTTATTTTTATTGCTTGATTGCCTTTGATGTATGCTTAAAGGGAATTGGTACTTGTAATCACGCTTAATAAGATAATTAATAATCTTTTTTAGGGTTAATGTGATTATAATTCAAGTGATCGCCAATAATAGATTTATTTGTGCATTAATATTCAACCAACATAGATTAAACAGGTTTAGGGTTAATTCTATTGATTGCATGTTAATTAAAAAGCGCACATGAATACGATCAGAATAAAGTAGAGGCCTATTATTAGGGCAGGTTCAATCTCTTTTAGGTTGGATTTGTACCGTCATCCCCGAACCCTTATTTGGTTCATGACCTTATGGAGTTGACGATCTCTTGGATCGTTAAGGGGTGTAACCTTCATCCTATGAACGGTTTACAAGTTCCTTAAAAACTTGTTGGCGACTCTTTTGCTCTATCTTCTTCCCTTTTGGACGCCACCGTACTTTAGTGTATGATCACAGTGGGGTTCAAGCTAGTGGGATTTAAAGGCTTGAAATTATTCCCTACAATGACCGAGGGTTTTTATTCTCACATAGTAATTAGTACGGACCTAAAATCGATTAAAATTTGGAAAAATCACAAAACTGACCTGGAACTGCGCACCGTGTCACGGCATGTTCTGTCGCGCCACGGTGAACAGTGCTGTGACACGGGGCTTTCTACCTTCTGACGGTAGATTGCACCGTGTCACGACAGTCAGCATCGTGACACGGTGCCCAGGAAAAATGTCCTGTCAGTCTTTTTCGGTTTTTGTGCGATGCTGTGTCCAGTTTAGTGTCATGTCTAGCTATACGGTCAAAACACGCGTCCATAACCTCACCTAATCACTCACATATCGTGTTCACACACTTTTTCCCTTAGTCGTGCACTACTTTTTGACCGTATTTTAGGATAGTCTTGTTTTTGTGTCGTTTCTTTTTTCGGAGTAAGTCGGATGATATCCTCCCATTTTTTTAAAAAAAAATAATAGATTTTTTTTTAATAAAAATATAAAAAAAAATCTTTTTTCTTTTTTTAAATCCGGATGGGTTAAGGTTAAGTTTGGTCATTAAAGGTGTGTTTGTTTCGGTGTCACAACACTTGGTCAAGAAGCAGGGGTAGATTGTTACGGTTCGAGTCAATACCTCAACAACCTCTTATACCAAAAAGGCGTACAAGGAAACCACCTCAATCATCTCCACAAAATCCATCGCCAGTCTACTTTCAACCAATGGCTACTAAGGAAGACATCGAGAACCTCAACAAGACAATTGAAAAGTTGTCTAACATGATGCAGACACTCACCACTAGAGTCAGCACGGTAGAACAAGACAGTCAAAACAATGTCACTACCGCTGCAATAGACAAGATTAAGGAACAGATGAGCAAGATTTCAGAAGAATTCACTTATGTGGAACAGCCTGTCACCTCTTCGTCCATAAGGGACAAGCTTCCTGAGAAATTTTCCACTGCTGACATTCCCAAATTCAAGCCTACTGATAATCCGCTTTTCCATTTGAAGGCTTTTTCTGCAACTATGGCTCTTAAGGGAGTAGATGTGACACTCTTCCCTACGGTGTTCCCTCTTTCCTTGGAGCATGCCTGTCAACAGTGGTTCTATTCTTTGGAATCTAAACATGTCGCGACCTGGGAGGATGTTGCTGAAAGCTTTATGAATCGTTACAAGTGTAACATTCAGGCCAAGACTTCTGAACGCGAACTCTCCATTCTCAAACAGAAAGGGAATGAAGGCTTCACCACTTAAACAGGTGGAGGGAAACAGTTGCGCTCTTGGTGGATCCCCCCAAGGAAAAGGAGATGGTTCGCTTGTTCATCGCCAATCTGACTCATAAGTACAAGAAACACTTGAAGTTTTTGCCTCTGAGTACCTTTGAAGCTGTATACGATATTGGAATCAATATCAAGGACGAACTAATGAAGACTGCTGGTAGCAACAATAATAACAACACTTGGAAAAACAAGAAGAACGACACTCCTTCTTCTTCGTCTTCTAAGCCCAATAATGCTACCAAAAATATCAATATCAATGATGTGCTGGCCCTTAATGCTCCTCCTCAAAGATTCCAAAGGCAAAGGAGGGTTTACACGCCTTTGGGAATGACTTATGATGTTGCTTATGACCGTTTGCATGGTCAAGGACTGATTATGCCAATTAGACCATTTCCAGAACCTCGACCAGAGAATAGGACCGCTAACTATGACCCCAATGCCTATTGCAAGTTTCATCAAGGCAAGGGTCATAATACTGAGAAGTGTTGGAGGTTGAAGGATGCAATCCAAGACCTAATTGATGCTAATCAACTTCCTATCCCTCCAGGGGGCAAGAAGCCTAACATTCAAACAGGTCCTCTTTCTGATGCTTTGGCTATCATGGGAGACGAAGTCTCCTTTGATCCGTCAATACTCATTCAACCTGTGAATGAACCTCTGCCGGAAGTTGTGTTTATCTTGAGTTTTGAAGAAGTGAATGGAATTTGGGATAGTGACGATGAAGACGTCTATCTCAAGGATATGGCCTGTTCATATCTTGGCACAAGTGAAGATGTTTGGGGACTTTGAGGTTAAGGTTCTCACCAGAAGTGGACGGTTGCAACAACCTAATCCACCTCCACCTCCACCACAATCACATCTGATAGTTGATCCCATCGACCCTGTGAACAGCGATGTGGTCAAACAATTGCAAAAGACCAAGGTGGAGATGAATGTATGGAAGCTCTTGGCCACCTCCCACGAGCATCGAAAGGCTGTGATGAATGCTCTGATGAAGATAGGAGTTGATGATGACATGACTCCTCAAGGACTGGTCAACTTTCTCACTACTGAATTGCCAAGTACTAGCAATCTGATTTCGTTTTCTGACAAGGATATGCCCCCGGAAGGGGACCAACATAATAAGGCCTTACACCTCACTGTGGTGTGTAGGCAGATGAATGTTCCTATGAGCCTGGTTGATAATGGCTCTGCAATCAATGTGTGCCCACTCCGTACTGCAAAGAAGTTGGGCATAAAGAATGAAAAACTGACTCCCTCCACTCAAGGGATTCGCGCTTCACTACAAGAAAATAACCTTTTCGTAGTGATTATTTTAACCTTTAGTATCGATTGTAATTGCAACAAAAAGCTTTCCCAATGAATAGTCATTCGATACAATATCCCCCGTTGCCTTAGCCTTTAGTAGTGGTTTTCAATATCGTTGGGTTGGCCTCAATAATCGATATGAAAAACTACATCCAATCATGGTGATTATTCACTACGTGAAAAAATGAATTTGGCACCGGTTCAAACCCGGCCTAAGGCACCGGTTTGAACCGGTTCCAATGTGAGGGGTGCCAAAAAGGGGTTTAAAAAGGCACCGGTTCAAACCGGTGCCAAAAATCAAAATTGGCACCGGTTAACCGGTGCCAAAAAAGCCCACAGATAATTATTTTTCACTTAAAAATCAAATTGACTAAAATAAATAAGAATAACAACATATTAATGGAATATCATTAAATATAACCGAAAATTTACAGTATATAATCAAGAAAAAAATTACAATATACGAATTATAAAATTAAACAATTACCACATATAAATAAATAAAAAAGAACTACAATATAACCAAAAAAAAAAATATTACAACATCACAATAAAAAAAATCCCCAAACATCACAATTCTTGATTCTTGATTCTTCGATTATGTGCAATATTTTGGGCTTGCAAAGCAAATAGTATACCTGCGCCAATTAGTTCATCCAAAAAAATCAATTAAAATGTATTAGCTGCAAAATTTAGTTAAAAACCCAGAAAATTAAAAAAAATCGAAAAAAATTAAAATCGAAAAAATTAAAACCAAGAAAATCGAAAAAAATTAAAATCGAAAAATAGTTGAAAATCCAGAAAATGAAGAAAAAATTAAATTAAAACCCAGAAAATCGAAAAAAATTAAATCGAAATAAATTAAAACCCAGAAAATTAAAAAAAATAAAAAAAAAATTAAAATTGAAAATTAGTTTAAAACCCAGAAAATTAAAAAAAAACGAAAAAATTAAAATCGAAAATTTAAAACCCAGAAAATCGAATAAATGAAAATTGAAAAATAGTTGAAAATCCAGAAAATGAAGAAAAAATTAAATTAAAACCCAGAAAATAAAAAAAAATTAAAATCGAAAAAATTTATAACCCAGAAAATTAAAAAAAAATCAAAAAAAATTAAAATCGAAAATTAGTTTAAAACCCAGAAAATTAAAAAAAAAAACCGAAAAAATTAAAATCGAAAATTTAAAACCCAGAAAATCGAAAAAATGAAAATCGAAAATGAGTTGAAAATCTAGAAAATGAAGAAAAAATTAAATCAAAGCCCAGAAAATCGAAAAAAAATTAAAACCCAGAAAATTAAAAAAAAATCAAAAAAAATTAAAATCGAAAATTAGTTAAAAACCCAGAAAATTAAAAAAAAAAACGAAAAAATACCCAGAAATCGAAAAACAAATAATAATCAAAAAATGAATCAAAATCGAAAAACATTAATAATACCCATAAATGAAATCGAAAAACAAATACCCAAAAATGAAATCGAAAAACAAATACCAAGAATTCGAAGAAAAATATATCAAAATCGAAAAAAAAAACCTTTTAAATTCAAATAAGGAGATGAGGGAGGAGGAAACCAAGGAGAAGGAGATGAGGGAAGATAAATAGAAGGAGGAGAAGGAGATCGAGAAAGAGGAGGAGAAGGAGATCGAGAAAGAGGAGGAGAGGAGAGAGAAAGAGGAAGAGAGGAGGAGAGAGAAAGAGAAACGGCTGAGAGGAGGGGAGTGGAGTGAATATGTTAGGGTTGGGGGGTTTTTAATGGGCCGGTTTTTTTTTTATTTAATATTTAATGGCTCCGGTTCAAAAGGCACCGGTTCAAACCGGTGGCCTTTATGTTTTTGGCACCGGTTTGAAGTGAACCGGTGCCTTTTACTCTGGTTTAGCTTCCCACCAATTTTGTAGGCCATTTTGGCACCGGTTTGGACTGAACCGGTGCCAATTAGGGGGTGCCATTTTGATATTTTCTACTAGTGATTGTAGCGATTATAATCGCTATAAATGTTTAATTCATTTTCTTCAAAAAAAAAAAAACATGCGTATGATCTTTACAAGATTCGAACATGCAACCTCAAACTCTTATATTAAATGTTTCACCAATAAGCTATGACATATTTTATGTATTCTTTGTCAAACAATATTTATATATCTAGTGTGGAAAGACTTTTCGTATCGATTTTTAGGATTTAGTGGCGATTGTAAATGATACGATTTCTCAAAATTATATAAATGTGTAAAAATAGTGTGGATATGTATTATTATGTTTTCCGTGTCGATTTTATATGGGAAAACCATGGCGATTATAAAATGATACAACTTCCTTAATTATTTCACAAACATACTTGCATATTGTAGCGAATGTACAATCGCTACGAAATAATCGCTACGAAAATACATTTTTCTTGTAGTGCTTATGATAATACTCGCCGTCAAGCCGTGGGTACTATCATACTGAACATAACTACTGGGGCCATTGAACGTCGTACTAAGTTCCAGGTGGTAGACATTAAGGTCTCTTTCAATCTGTTGTTTGGACGCCCTTGGCTTCATGAGCTAAAGGCGATTCCATCATCGCTGCACCAAATAGTGAAAGCCATAGTTGGAGGGATTCCAATTACCATTGATGCCTCTTCTATGCACATTCAAGTCATCGACACTCCTATCGTTTATGTGGAGCACGACGAAGAAGACTAAGATCTTTGGGGGTTTTCACTCGATGATTTTCTCGTGATTGAAGAGGAGGAAAAGTGTCATCTCGACTTCGATCCCTATTCAAACACCAATATCAATGCCATCCTGAAGAAGCAAGGTCATTTCCCTAGAATGACCCTTGGGCTCAAAAAGAAAATGGCTGAATCTTGGGGCCATCCTGGTGCACTCAAGAAGGACACTTTTGGCTTGGGATTCAAGCCAACAAAATAAGGGTGAAACAAGCTCTATCGAAGATGAAGGCTCGCAATAACGCTCGAATCATGAATAAGGAAATGGCCATGGATCCATATCCATTAACACTCAATGGCCAGTATATCAAGGAAGGGGAAGATTTTTCGTGCTATGAATTCCCTGAGCCATTCGTCCATGATGGGATCCGTGAAACAGGATTCGAGATGTTCCTCGATTGTGACTTTGTTGATGAAGACGAAGAGCTCTTCACAACCGAGAAGTTAGCTAGCCCGAGTTCTGATGATCTAGGCATCAACTTGCTTTTTGGAAGGGAAAAGAATGAGTCTAAGCCCGTCTGCAATGATAACTCCGAACTCGTTCAAGCTGTCATAGCAAACAAGGATTTTGACCCCTCCGAGTTAATCGTCCAAGCTGACAACATTTCAAGGGGATGGCGCAAGACATTGAGGATCACTACGCCAAGTGGAGAGAAGTTGGAAATAACCGCTGGTGAAGGTCCTATGTTTGATGAGTCTGAGTCGTCTGGGTCCGAGTCCGAGTCTGAGTCTAAGTTTGTAGGCGAGTCCTTAGAGTCTGAGGCCGACCCTCTTTCTGCTATAGAGTTCAATCCTGAGTCTCTTGTTGAGTCCTCTCTTTCTAGTCCAAATAATTCCGGTGAGGTTGCAGCCGACCTTGCCCCTCTTGATGTATTAGCCAATGAATTCAATAAAATGAGTACCTTTGCTTACGATGCGTGTCATTCCCCTAGCCCTGATCAATATTGCTTTGCTAATGATAAAAATGACAAAGAAATAATAAAAGCAATGGAAGAACACGAAAATAAAACAGCAGTTATTGAAGATACAGAAACAGTTAACATTTCCAATGATACGACTGTTAAAAAAGTAAAAATTGGATTAACACTAAGTCAAGATAAACGCAAAGAGCTACTTAACTTGCTTAGTGAATTTGTTGATGTATTTGCTTGGTCATACCAAGATATGCCAGGAATTGACAAGGATATAGCTCAGCATACGATACCACTCATTCCAGGTATGAAGCCTGTCAAACAAAAGTTGCGCCGTATGAAACCGGATGTGGCTCTCAAAATCAAAGAAGAAATCAGAAAGCATTTGGCCGCAGGTTTCATCAAAGTATCCAAGTATCCAGAATGGATAGCAAATGTGGTTCCGGTTCCAAAGAAGGATGGAAGGGTCAGAATGTATGTTGATTACAGGGACCTCAATAAAGCAAGCCAAAAAGATGGGTTCCCTCTACCTCACATTGACATTCTGGTCGATAACACAGCAAACCATGCACTCCTATCATTCATGGACGGTCACGCCGGATATAATCAAGTATTGATGGCCGAAGAAGATATGGAGAAAACCACATTCATCACGCAATGGGGTACATATTTCTATACGGTAATGCCATTCGGGTTGAAAAACGCGGGTGCCACCTATCAAAGAGCAGCTACAGCATTGTTACATGACATGATGCACAAAGAGGTGGAGGTCTATGTCGATGATATGATCGTTAAGTCTAAAGATCGCCCATGACATATTATTGCACTTCGCAAGTTCTTTGAGAGACTCCGCAAGTACAACATGAGATTAAATCCAGCAAAATGTGCATTCGGAGTCACGTCAGGCAAATTACTTGGATATGTGATCAGTTATCGAGGGATTGAAATAGATCCTACAAAAGTAAAAGCGATCATGGCCATGCCACCGCCCAAGAATGAGAAGGAGATTCGAGGTTTCATTAGAAGATTGCAATATATAAGTAGGTTCATATCAAAGCTCACAGCGATATGTGAACCTATATTCAAGAAGCTCAAGAAAAATGTCCCAGTCACATGGGATGACGATTTCCAAACAGCTTTCGATAAAATCAAAGAATACCTAGCAAACCCACCCGTGCTAGCGCCAGCAATACCTGACTTTCCTCTTCGACTCTATCTTACGGTCACAAGAGAAACGATGGGGGCAATGCTAGCACAAGAGATTGAAAGCAAGGAGAATGCAATCTACTACTTGAGTAAGAAGCTTCAAGGATATGAGACACAATACACACCACTTGAAAAATTGTGTCTCGCACTTGTGTGGGCCGCACAGAAACTAAGACATTACATGCTCACTCATACAGTGCATGTCGTGTCCAAGATGGATCCTCTCAAATACTCGTTCGAAAAAGCGACACTTAATGGCAGATTATCAAGGTGGATAGTCAATCTTGCTCAGTTTGACTTGAGATTTGTACCACAAAAAGCCATCAAAGGTTCTGCGGTTTCTGATTTCTTAGCAGACTTTCCATTAGAAGAAGTTGAGAAAGAAGAAGATGAGTACGATTTCCCTGACGAAGATTTACTCATGACCGAAGATGATAGTTGGACGCTCTATTTTGATGGAGCTTCAAACCAAAAAGGATGTGGTGTAGGAGTCTTGCTTGTATCACCCAATGAAGAGCACATCCCAATTTCCATGAAGCTCGACTTCGATGTCACCAACAATGCCGCAGAATATGAAGCATGTATCTTGGGGTTAGAAACAGTTGTCGCCTTGGGAATTAAGAAGCTCAGAATCTACGGTGATTCTTCACTAATCATTAACCAGATCTCCAAGAGATGGAAAGTGAGAAGTGAAAGTCTCGCTACGTATCAAGCTCATTTAGAAACTCTCACGGAGCAACTAGATGAAGTGGAATATACGTATCTGCCGAGAGAAGAAAACCAATTCGCCGACGCACTAGCTAAGTTAGCATCAATGGTGTGAATTCCAACTGATACAATCAGAATGCCACTGACCATAGAAAGAAGATATGAACCGGCTTATGTGCACACACTCGATGATGAACAAGAACCACAAGAAGAAGATGAAGAGCCATGGTATACAGATATCCTTAATTATGTGACAAGAGGAGAATACCCTCCTAATACTGATAAAAGGGCACGCCGTGCTTTGAGGCTCCTGGCCTCACAGTATGTGCTCATCAGGGGAGAACTCCACAAGAGAACTGCAATGGGGAGAAATCTCTTATGCATAGCCAAGAAAGAAGCACATAAAACCATGGAAAACCTTCATGCCGGTATATGTGGAACGCACATGAATGCAAAGATGTTAGTCCAAAAGATTCAACGGCAAGGTTATTATTGGACTACTATGGAGAGAGATTGTCACGAATACGTCAAGAAATGTATGAAGTGTCAAGTCTACGCAAATTTACAGCATGTTCCACCTTCGCTTCTCTACACATATACTTCTCCATGGACTTTCTCCACTTGGGGCATCGACATCATTGGAAAAATAACACCACCATGACAAGGGGGGCATGAATTCATCCTCGTAACAATCGACTATTTCACCAAATGGGTCGAAGCTGCCTCATATGCTAAGCTGACGGCGAAACACGTAGCTCAATTCATTGAGAAAAATATCATATGCCGCTATGGGGTACCACATGAGATGATCAGTGATAATAGAACACATTTCCAAGCCGAATGCGCGGAATTATTACAGAAATATCATATCAAGCATCACAGATCATCACCTTACAGACCACAAACAAATGGTGCGGTCGAATCGGCCAACAAAAATGTGAAAACTATCATCGAAAAGATGACAGAAAATTACAAAGATTGGCCAAGTAAGCTACATTTCGCCCTTTGGGGATATCGAACCTCTGTTCGTACATCAACGGGGGCTACTCCTTTCACTCTGGTCTACGGAGTTGAAGCTGTACGACCAATAGAACTCGAAATCCCTTCTCTTCGAATCGCATTGGAAAGCCAACTAGATGAAGTCGACTCGATTAGAGCAAGATATGATGAACTAGTCTTACTTGATGAAAAACGCTTGGCAGCTTTGCATCATGTCCAAACCTACCAACAGCGTATGGCGCGACATTTTAATAAAAAATTCAAGACTAGGAACATCAAAGAGGGTGACCTGGTGCTTAAGGCACTTCGTAAAAATGTGTTAGATCCAAGAGGAAAATTCAGACCGAATTGGTCAGGCCCGTACATTGTTAAGGCCATCTTATCTGGCGGAGCGGCACAATTGGTAGACATGGACGGTAACGGTTTCCACAATTTAACCAACTTGGATCAACTCAAGAAATTTTATGCCTAGTCACATGGGTTCATGACCCAATAGAGCTACGTTTGGCCTGATTCCTTTTTTAAGGATACGTAGGCAACCCCTCAAGGGGGCCCAGCCACTTTAAAAAATAAAAATCCTCCCTCCGTCGATCAAGTATACGCGTCAGTTCAGCATTGCGTCACGACAAAAAAAAAAAAAAGGATTTCTGCCGCGACACGGTACATTCCACCGTGTCACGGTACACTCCACCGTGGCGCGGTGGACCTGAGCGCAAAAAAAAATTAAAAAAAAAAAAGGAAATTGCCGTGACGCGGGAATCTGCAACGTGTCACGGGATTTTTCACCGTGACACGGTGGAATTTTAGGTTTTCCGATTTTTTTTTAGTGACGCATTCTTTGCGATTTCATTATTTGTTCGAGGTTTATATTTTCATTCTTCCATTGCGTCCGACTCCTTAACTCGGATAACTAAATAATAAAAAAAAAAGTCATTGTAATTTTTTATTTAAGGCTGAAATAAATATGCTATTATTGAAATAAATGCGACTACAATTATTGGCATCATACGCCTTATTTTAAATAAAAAATTATAAATCATAAAAGTAAAGCAATATTGATCTAATCCCTCTTCACTTTAGGAACCTCCTTCTCTTTGTCAACTAGGTCGGCCTTCACCATTAATGTGTCTTTTGTAGCCCGAACCGTCACACCCCTAGTCGAACTTTCACCCCTTTCACCTTTCTTAAAATTCTTCGGTTGTTTTTCTCTATAGACCATCTTCTCTTTACCCTTCCCTTCCACATAACTCTTCCTTTTCGGCATTATAGGAGTCTTAAACTCAATCCCTTGTGTTCTTGGACCTAGACGATCTTTAGGAGGTGATTTCTTGTTTCCAAGACGACTCTTCACATCAGACTTGCGTGATCCGAATCGTTCCCTCCTACTTCTAGGGTTCAACCATGCCTTGTATGCATTAGATAAAGGAGGAGGAGCTTGGTCACTTGCAGAAACGGTCCACAAAGGTCTTCCAATCAAGTAAGTCTCGTACTTGTGAACGTTACTTTCATGCAACGATACTTCACGAGGACTATCGTTATGGCGTGGAACTACTTGTTCAAGTCCATACTGTCGCATCAGTCGAGAAGGACAATAAAAAGTCAGTTTTGAGATACTAGGAACACGGCAATATGGAGTATCATTCGTGCCAACCATCCTAGTAAGCCTCCACCAAGGCACCACCCAACGAATGGAAAATTCCCTCTTTGCAAAGAAATTTTTCCAGTCTTCATACGACATGTTCACAGAGTAATTCTTTTTCCTGCGAACTAGGTCGTTAGGGCTATATTTTTCAACATCGTCGAGGGCTTCAAATAATTCTAAACGCTCCATCAACCAAATCTGCGCCAAAAAAAAACAAAAAAATTAAAAAAATCAGTCGTTAAAAAAAAAAGTGCAGATTCCCGTGACACGGCAGACTACACCGTGTCACGGCAGACACCCACCGTTACACGGTGTCTGTTTTGTGTCACGAGAGCTACTCGAAGCGTATTTTTACCTGCAACAGTACCAGAGAGCCCTTCCGGATGGCTTTCCGGCCAGCTTTTGCTTCGTCAAGGCCACGAAACGTTTCTCCAAGGCACGTAGGCATAGAAGATCTCCCAGATTCGACATGTTCAAGAACAGACGCTAGACAAGCATGTCCTACCCTACCGTTTGCAAATAAAAGCTTGCTAAACATGCAAAAAATATATGCCCTTCTACGATATACATGATAAGACTCAGAGATAGGGCGATTAAAATATAAATTTGCAAGTTTTTCTTAGCCTACCTCATTACCACATACTATTCTATTTAAATCTGGATCTGTTAGATTCAGATGGTGTTCAAAATCTTGGTAATAATATTCACGCAGGGTAAGCATGGCAATAAGATTTCTAGCAGGAAATCCAAAAATTGCACCGAATTCCTCCGGCAGGGGACAGATTTCATCGTAATCGAATTTAAAACAATGTGTTTCTGGACTCCAATAATCTAATGCTGCCCTAAGAAAATCATGTTCAATAGCTACATGTCGCGGGGCTAGTAAACCCCTGACATGAAATAATTCTAACTCTCTTTTGTCAGCATTGGTCAAAGAATAAGACCAGTCACGCAATGTATTATCGAAATTCTGAGACATGATTATTGAAATATCCGGATGTTTTCTTTTTCATCTTTTCCCGTATCTATCCGGATTTTTTTAGTATTTTATCTTCACCGTTTATTTTTCAGTTTTCTGAGAGTTTTATTCCTAATAAAATTCTCAACTTTTTTATTTTTATTTTTATTTTTATTATCTTTATCATCTCATTTTATTTTATTTATTTATTCATCACTTTAATATTTTATTTTTTTATCATTTTATTTACTTATTTATTCTATTTATTTTTACTTGTCTTTTTATTTCTTTTTCTTTTGGAGAAGGTCGATACCCTCCACTTGCTCCACTTACGTTTTTTTTGTCGCGTCATTAATAAATACATGATCACACACAATGAGTCTCAAGCACACACTAACACACACTAATAAATACATAAACTGTGAATAATGTACAAAATGAGTCATAATAAATAAACAGCGTCAAGTGTCATCATAGTATGTACAAATAAAAACCCTCGGTCAAAAGTCTCTAGAACCAGAATCAGTATCATCTCCACCCTGTGAATATGGGAACGGTGAGCCAAAGAGTCCCGCCATCATCCGAGTACGGGGAGTAGTGTCCTTACTAGTCCCTGTGACTCCAGCAGTAGTCAAACTCAAGGCAGGACCCGTCCAACCGGCAAACGGTGTAGACTGACTCAAAGACACGGGAATCGTCGGTGAAGGCATCGTCCCATACATCGGAACTGAGAACAAGCCCGACACCGGTGGAGGAATCCTAGACAATGGAGCTGAAAATAAACCAGGATCCACGGGAGTCAAAACAGGCCCAAGCTCAGGCTGTGAAGGCTGTGAAAACAACTGCCGCTGCCCCTGACATTGACCCGGAAAGCGCTGGGAAGACTGAGGCTGCTGCCACTGAGCCTCCTGAAACGGCTGAGTAATCTGAGGCTCTCGCTGAGACTGAGAATGCCGATGAATTCCAGGAAATCGTCTACCACGACCAAGCTCCTCCTCGTCCGAGCCTCTATGCCTCGAGCGCGAGCGGGACCTCCGTTGCTCCTGAAGATACAAAATCAAAAGGCGTCAACAAATGCAAAATAAAAACAAATGGTAGAAATGGAAAAAATGAGGCTACCTCAAGAACATCGCTAGAACTGCTCCGACAACTCGCACCACGTCGAAGCTTGATGATGCAGTACTTCAGGGCGTCAACCAGCTTCATGAATCCCATCATCTCCGAGCGGTTAGGATGAGGATAAAACAAAGAAAAATCAGTAACAAGCGGTGATAAAGGGATGAATAATGCATCAAAAAAAAACTTACCGGCTCAAAGACCTCGGGCAGAGACTCTTGCGCCTATCTGTAACCCTCTGGCGCGTCAGCAATATGGTCCTCGGTAATACCAATCGGCCCCAGGTAGCGGACAGACTGAGGCGGATCCTCCCCACAGGGCAAACAGTCGTCTGAAAATATGATCGAATAATCAAGTTATTCGACTATTTAAACAGAGACTAGTAACAAAAATCCTCAAAAGAAATCATACCTCAGGAAGACGGGGTGGAGGAGCCAGAGAGGGAAGCAAGTCCTGTGCATAATCACCCTCCATGTGCACAAGCTCCTGCCAAGGAAAAGTGTAGCGCTCTCCCCTGTTTATCAACTCCCTAATCAAGCGCGAGTCCAGCATCGACTCTGGTGGAGATGAGGGCACCACAAAGCGATCGCCGCTATGCCGACGAACGACACGCTCCCCCAAATACCAGACAAAGCGTCCGGTACCAACCAAAATGGTGCGGTGCGCTGAAAGACGCAAGGCCTCAGGAAGATCAGTCATCCCGGCCCAAGGACGATACTGGACATCAATGACAACCTGAAAACCATAAAAAGTTGGCATGAAACACCGGAAACAACGTCAGAAGGAAAATAACAGGCAACAAAACTAATTCTTACGCCAACAGAAGAGGTGCCTCGGCGTAGCAGCCCACGCAGCGCAGGAACAGACTCCACCCGTGACTCTCCTCGATCACGCCAGCTGGCCCCGACAGGGAAATCATGAACCGCTCCACGACGCCGTCGAGGAGCCAAGCCTGGGAAGTACTCGTAGAACCATAGCTGCAATGAAGAGTAATCTTTGAGCACATGAGTCAAACAAATTAAAATAAAACAAGAAGAGGAAAAGATCATCACCTCTACGACTCTCCACAGACCATAGACAGTGATAGGAGACTCGTCGTTTAGCTGCCGACAACCATGACGTAACGATAAGAGAAGGTCGGCGTATCCGAGGCTGGCCCAGCTATAGGATCCTATCTCACTGATCCTGACCAAAGAAGGGAGGTAGCAAAGGAGTGCGCGTGAACTCCTATCAGGAGAAAGAGTCATAGAGATCAGAATTAGAATGAAGATCCGCACTCGCTGCTCAGCCGATGTCTCCTCCATGTCGAAGCCACGAGCTAGAATTGAAGCCAGCTCCGATCGCCCGCTCCTAGGACCACCTCGAGACACTGGTCGGGTCCTGATATGCTGAACGATCGGACCTAACAAATCGGCTGCCTCAGCCGCTCCCCAAGACAGATCAGACATCTGAGCTACGACCCGGTTAGTGAAGCGCAGCCCGCTAATCATGCTGAAATCCAGAGGGGTCACTGACATCTCCCCCCAAGCAAAGTGAAAAGTGTTGGTAGTATCCTAAAAATACTCCAACAATGCTCGAACGACCGTCGCACCGCAACCCCGGGGGGTGCGAAATCCTACGACCGCCGTATAGAAATCTACTAAACCAGCCGATTCCCATAGGGCGTTCGTAGCAGGATCCCTCCTAATGATCTGGTGAAGTCGAGGAATCAAATCTCCGGCTCCAGAACCGTGGTGGCGAAGCGTGCCGTCGACTATGCCGAAGAGTGGGCGATGAGAAACGTGGTTTTCACGGCAGAAAACCAACTGGTCTGGAGTCCACAGAGGTGGAACCCACCTACCTCTACTCGTAGAAGCCCGAGGCTCAGACTCTAAGACATCGTCGTCCATGCCCTCGAGAATAGTGGGAGTGTCCTCCCGAAAAGCCTGACGTCGGCCGTGGGTGGAAAGATCGCGATCCCGTCGCCTAAGCATGCTATTATAAAAATAAAGATCTAAATGCTTAGCATCATTTCCTAAGTTATTTAGTTGTTTATCGCATTATACGCTAAATTTTTACCTCAAGGCTAAAAATTGGCAAAATTATGGAAGTATTTATAGTATTTAGTTTCTCCATGACAAACTAATACTACAGTTCTAGCCGCATGATACTATGTTCTCCATGACGATATAGTACATATACGAAATATGTTTCGGAATTGCACAAAAATGATGAATCAACACATCATGACATATTTTACAAAGATCTACCACCAATATTTCACCATTTCAAGTGCAAAGAAGTAACATAAACAACAAGAACATCATTTCACAAAAAGTAGTAACCAAAAATGGTGATTTGCTCAATTCTCCATCAAATCATGCAATTTTTGTCTCAAATTTCTCACAAACGCACATACATACATATACAAGTAACTTCTTGTCAAGAATTTCAACATAAAACCTCAAAATCAAAAATCCCCAAATTGATTTCTAAAGGTTTTTTTATGAAATTACTCATTTGAGGCAATTTCAAGACAAAATTAAGAGGAACTTACATAGATCCTTGTAGAGGTTCGAATATGAGGAGTATAGCAAAAACTTGAAGTGAATTTGGTGAAAAATCGACCAACAAAAGCTCGAAAAAACTCCGGCAACCCAGCTCACTCACCGCGACACGGGAAGCAGCGCCGCGACACGGTTGCTGTCTTACGTGTCACGGAGCCTCTGAGACGACGGAGCTCCGGCGACACCAGCGGCGACTTCAGGCGACAACAACAGCAGTACAGCGGTAAGCAGCAACGAGCAATAGTAAGTTTCAGCGAAAACAAAAAAATAAAAAAATAAAAAAGAAAAGAGAGAGATTTTCGCCGTGACACGGGAGGAAATCACCGTCCGACGGGAAAGCAGTTCCGAGCGACGGTGAAGCTCAGTGTGGCTCGGTGGTTTGAGCTGAAGGAAAAAGGAAAATGGAGAAAGGGGAATGCGGAAATGGCAAAAATGGCAGAAGAAGCTTTAATTTAAAGCAAGGAAAAGCATCCCGTATCCCGTGCAACGGATCCCATTCCCATGTTACGGTCATATATTGTGTGGTGCACATGCTTTGACTGGTCAAAGATGCCAATTGACTGGTTTTCAGCCAACAGGATTCCCGCGTCACGGGAGTTTGCTCCGCGACACGGGAATTGATCCCGTCTGACGGCAAAGTTTTACCATGTCGCGGGATGCTTCCATGTGGCACGGGGTTCAGAATATTCTTTTGCACTTTTTTCTAAGCTAGCTGCGAATATTTCTGGTATTTTTTATCAAAGCTGCACGATTTTCCGCGCAAATTGGACAGTTATTTTTTCGCTGGAATTACGCGGAAAATTTTAACTGATACTTAAAGGGGACTAAAATTACCATTTTAACCCTAGCAGGCATCAAAGTCTATTTTTCGACACCTAATATGGTCGGATAATCGATTTAAAGGTGTGAATCATCTGCGGCCCACGTTTAGGGATAATCGAACCATCATACACTTGCAAATCTCAGCAATTACAGTAGTCGTCGGCTTTCCTCAAGCATGGAAAGCGTTATCGGTGGATTTTTCTTCAAGTATAGAAAACCGCCAAGTCGGCTTTCCTCAAGCATGGAAAGCGTTATCGGTGGATTTTTCTTCAAGTATAGAAAACCGCCAAGTAGGCTTTCCTCAAGCATGGAAAGCGTTATCGGTGGATTTTTTCATCAAGCATGGAAAGCGTTTTCGGTGGATTTTTCTTCAAGTATAGAAAACCGCCAAATTTCTTTGTCAGCTTTCCTCAAGCATGGAAGGCATTATCGGTGGATTTCTTCAAGCATAGAATGCCACCTAATTCATTCGTCGACTTTCCTCAGGCATGGAAAGTATTATCCGGTAGGTTTCTTCAGGCATAGAAAACTACCAAACTCTTCAGTCAGCTTTCCTAAAGCATGGAAAGCGTTTCAACAAATGTCACTCGATGGATTCCTTCAAGCATAGGAAGCTGAATTCGTTTGTCACCGATACACTAGTGCCAGATACGTATTCTATACCTTTACTCTTTTATCTGTGGAATTAACATTTTTCTGCAGGTATCGGCGTATACAGAGTGATTTAGGATCGCAGAACGTCTTAAATCATTCTCCGTCCCTATTGACTACTTTGACTATCGTTTTCGAAACTGACGTTTCTACAAACTCAGTCAAAGTGGGGGCTTCTGTAGACACCTAAAAATGTCTCCCCAAAACCAAACCCGATGATGAACAACCTTTCACCGCCACTATTGGTCGGGTTCAGTATTTAATCCCGAGAGTGCTTAAAAAATCGTATTTGATTAAATTCATATTTTTGAACAGTCCATGGATTAGTCTTGATGTTTGGTAAAAGCATAGTTTTAATTTCAGCCCAAACTTATTATTTAATTTTATCCCAAACCTTTTTTATTTTATTGTTTTATTTATTTTTGGCCCAAACCTTTTATTTATTTTTATTTAATTATTTTCTTATTTTAGCCCAAATGATAATAAGTCAGAAAAGGCCCGAAATTATCAATCGGCACTTAAAATGCCGAATGAAATTAGGGTTAAAAATGTATTTAGACGGAAAAGTAGGATGGGAATTCCCGCGCCACGACAGGTACCCACCGTGTCACGGGAATCAGTCCCGTCTGACGGTGGGATTTCCCGTGACACGGGAAATCTGCCGTGACACGGGAAATTCCGTGTCTTTTCCGCGTAAACCCTTAACGCGTTTTCTTCCCCGTTTTCTGAAAATTTCCCGTGTCACACAAAAAATGCACCGTATCACGGGAATGTTTCCCGTCTGACGGTGGGACTTCCCGTTTCACGGTACAGTTTGCCGTGTAGCGGGATACTTTTTTAGGGTTTTTATCATTTTAGGGTTCCATGTGCTCCCTCAGCACATTTTCCCTATAAATACCCCCTTATTTCTGATGTACGGGGCATCAATTAATTCTCTAGTTTTATTTTTCTCTCTTCTATGCTTTAGCCTAAACACTAGCCTACCTATCTCATTTCAAAATTCCTTCTTCAAGTGCTCAAAGGAGTCCATACTTTACTCGTGGTTCTGTCCTTAAGCCAAGGCGTGAAAGGTAAAACTGTTTGAGGGTTTGGCCCCAAATCAACTCTACTTTGTTTAATTTAATTTAATTGTTGTTTTATTATTATTTCCTTGAAGTTACTAACTCGTTTATTATTTTGTAGTTGCAAACAAACAGAATCAAAGTAAGAATTATGTTCCTTTTATTTCTATTATTTTTCTAACGATTTTATATTGTTAGAATTATGGTTAAATTGCTTCCAATATTAATGTTTATTCTATTATATTTTTTATGATCACCATATTGTATGTTTAAAGGGAATATGTAATTGAAAATCACGCCTAATAAGATAATTTGGACAACCGGTTTAGGTTCCTTTTTAATCTTGTTATTAATTCAAGTGATCACAAATATTTTAGAATTATGTGTTGCATTAATATTCAATCAATTTAGCCTAATAATGGGTTGGAGCGAATTGAATATTTTGTTTGTATGCCTTTGAGATCACAGGAATGCTTTTCAATATAAGAATCGAGTATAGGCCAATACGGGCGAATGTGACTCCATGACTCACTTCGTACCATCATCCCCGATCCTCCTTTCGTGGTTCTGAGCCATATGGAGTTAGTAATCTCATGGATTATGAATGGGGTGTAACCTTCACGGGTCAATTGTTGTTGCCTTCGTTGTCCCTTATTCGTGGTTGCCTTTTATGATCCGTGAACGGTTTACAAGTTCCTTAAAAACTTGTTGGCGGCTCCCTACTTTATTTGTCCCTAATCGTTGTCCCTAATCGTATTATGTCAATTCCCACTTCCTAAGAGTGCCAAGCATATTCACACATGCTTCTAACGTAGGGGCACTTCGAACGACGCCTACACCTCCCAACTCACACTCTCGTGTGTATAAAACAATGAACGCTCAACCTACTAGTCGACTCGAAATATGTCAAATCATAACTTGCATTGATAAACAACACTTTCTCATTCATACAGCTCTATGCACAAAGGTCGGAAGGTCTTTAAAGCTTGTAATGTAAGGCTAGGGTAAAGGGTAGGAATCATTTGGGAATAAGTGAGAGAAAAGCTATGCTTAAAGGGAGCAAATCCTAATAAAACCCATGATCAAAATAAATAATGATCAACATCTCCTACATAACCAACTCTAACAAAAATCCACCAAATATACTCCAAACAATATAAATAATCCCAACTCTTACAATATCACTCATACGATATAATAATGAAGAAGTGGAGTGAATAAACAAACTTTATTTTCCAAACTTGAATTTTTCATTGAAGCTCAATTTTTTTCCTTTTGATTAACCTCCAACTAGAACATTTGAACATTGAACAATTTTTGTCTTTCTATTCTTTTCTATTGAAGTTCACTTAATTTTTTCACTTTTTTTTTCTTGAACTTCTCATTTTTTTTCTCATAACATCATATTTTATTTTTTTCCAAGAAAATATAACTTTCAAACTCATCAAAAATAAAAATGATCAAGAACAAACAACTTCTAAAAACCCACCCAAATTGTGCAAATAATAAGCACACTACAAACTCCCTCACCTCACTCACTAATAGCTCCCCCAAGCCAAGCTTGGGACTAGTAACCAATGGGGCAAAATAGGCTTGTAATGTGGCTAATAAACAACAAAAAGTCAAGCCAGCAACATGGGTAGCAAGAAGGGAACAAATGTATCTACAATCATCTGGAGGCTACCTAAAAGAACAAATGCCTTCGTCCTCCTCAATGTGCATAATAATGAATCATATAAACATTACTTATAGTTGCAAATCAATACTCAAATTCATTAACATACCAGGAACTAACACACATTCCTAACCAAATCAACTAGTCAAGCACTATATTCACAAGTAGTTGGCAAAATTGACTCATGTTAAGGTTTCAAGGCAATCAAACATCAAATCATGATCAACTAATCCACAATGCTTATCATCATATACCAAGAATAAAAACAAATTTCTCAAGTATGGGGCACAGGGAAGCATGATTTACAATTCATTGGAACATATTTTTGGATTTTTTTTATTTTTCAATTTTTTTGTATTTTTCATATATTAGAAAGCAATAAAACTATCCTAGAAAGCAATAAATCTAAACTAAGAAAACACACTAAAAATAAAATAAAAGAGAAAAAGAAAGATACCTAATCCAAAATCTCCCCCAAGTCAAAATCAGACAATGTCCTCATTGGCTCGGCAACTAGCCCAGCATAGCTAGTCCTGATTATCTTCATCCATGGAGCCGAACCCTGCACCTCCACTACCACCTGCACCACCTGCACCAGAAGAGCTACCACCAAAATAATCAGCATGAAAACTCCCCCCCTACCGGTCCCCCGAAAGGAATGTCCTGGCCGTACCCATGGAAGGCAGAATAGTCAGTGTAAATACCATGGGTAGTGGGATCCCTATCGTATCCCAGAAGTGGAGGCTAAAACCAGCCAGGGTAAATAGCATCATCGGGAATGTTGCCTCGACGAGCATAATCATCGTACATAGGGTAGAGAGCTCTACCCTGGTTCCTCTCTAGGTACCCTAACCTTTGGTCTATGGAGCCTACCATCCTCCTAAGTTCAGTGTGGGAATGCTCGATACGGCCTAAAGCCTGACCTATACTCTGAAGGTCCCAAACTGGGTCAGAGTCAACATGGGGGACGGAGTGAGACATGCGAGGTGGAGAAAATGCTACCTCAGGCTGAGGCTAAGGCTAGGGTGGTGGAACTGGTGGTGCTTGCCCCCTAGCGTTGGCAACTAAAAGGTCATATGTGTAAGATGCTTGCCCGGGG
The DNA here is from genome assembly GCF_948465745.1 of Chenopodium album. Taxonomy (NCBI): domain Eukaryota; kingdom Viridiplantae; phylum Streptophyta; class Magnoliopsida; order Caryophyllales; family Amaranthaceae; genus Chenopodium; species Chenopodium album. Next base: position 10,945,407 of record NC_137840.1, read on the forward strand.
GGAAAAGCGGTCAAGTTAGGACTAGGTAGGGAAAAGATAGGCAAAGGCTGCTCGGTCCCAGTCCTAATACACCAGTGTGGTGTCTACTCACTGTCCGGACGTACCCACCCCAACTCCTCAAAATACCTAGCAGTCATATAGGTATCCGGTCCACAGTTGGTCAATTGGTGGGGTTCACCCTCAACAAAACCGACCTTTTTCACTGTTATTCTAGTGATAAGGCCTCCTATACGAATGGGGGTGCGAGACTAGGTACTGGCTGTGGCATGTCTGCTCAAATGGTGAATAATGTACCTACCTATGTTCAATTTCCCAAACCCATACACATAGTGTCCTATAACAGCTAGTTCGTTGGTTTGGGCGTTATCGGGCTCGTTCCTACCTAAAAAACACAAACCCGCAAATCTTTGCCAGATTTTTGGGATAGGGTGATGAATAGGTTTGGTACTAGCATGTTGGGGGTCGAGAGTAGGCAAACCAGCCAGAGCATAATAAATGTCACCCATTTTATATTCAGCTTGCCATTGGTGTGGTAATTCAGAATTTAATTCAAACAATTTACAAAATTCCACATAAGTTAAACTAATATTCCTATTGTTCAACCTAAAAATCAAATTCGGTCCATTTCTACTATTTACAACTTTCAAAGAAGACAAGAATTCACAAGTCAATACACGGTATGTAGGATAGTGCATATCAACGAATTTTCTCATGCCTATGTCATTTAAAAATCGTTTAACAAAATCATACAAACCATAAGTTTCTAAAGTAGGGCGGTGTAACTACCGTGAAGGAATTACCTCGCGCCCGGCTAGGTGTTCTAGCCGCTCCTTTTGCTCCTGGCTAGCAATACGAATTGTTGGCCAGTACGAGAGTTGTAAATCCGGGTCATACTCCTCCCTCGAGCTAGATTTCCTACCAAAACTAGATCGAGCCCTCTTTGAAGCCATGGTAAAAATGGGTATGAAAATTAATTTGAATGGAATTCGAAAATTTTGATATAGAAATGTAGAGGATGAAGAGAGGATTAATAATATGTAAATTTTTTTGAATTTGGGTGAGAAATGAAGAGAGAATCTTAGAGAGAAGGTAGAGAAAATTTGAGTTTTAGAGAGAGAAAGTTATGGAGGAAAAGAGAAATGAAGGAAGAAAGAAAAAGAAAGAAGAAGAAGTACGCGGACGTGCACTTCGCGCCCAGTCGGGCGGTCTGTCACCCGGTCGGGTGATCTGGATATTTTATTAGTGTAGTTCTCGCGCCCGGTCGGGCGTCATTCGCCCGGTCGGGCGATCTAAATGCCCGATTTTCTTCAACTCTCGCGCCCGGTCGGGCGCCCTTCGCCCGATCGGGTGATCTAACGCTTAAAAATTACTTGTCTCTCGCGCCCGGTCGGGCGGCTTTCGCCCGATCGGGCGGAAAAAGATGTCCGTATACGTCAAATCTCGCGCCCGGTCGGGCGAAAATTGAAATTTTTCCACCCTTGCTCTCGCGCCCGATCGGGCGGCACTCGCCCGATCGGGCCCGAGGCTAATTGGACGATTTTCTTATTTTCTTCTTTTCTTCAAATTTTGGCTAACTCTTTTCCTTCAAACCTGTATAAGCACTCATAAAACTCATTAAATTCCCTCATCTCTCCTCTCATAAGAAAAAGAAATAAAAACTAGTCTAAAAAGCATTAAAATACGGGTTGCCTCCCGCAAAGCGCTGGTTTATCTAGGTCCCGCACGACCTTCTTACCAAGTACAAGAACTAGGACCCTTGGCCTAACACTTGATCGGGCAGTTTCTCACCCGGTCGAGCGGTGTTTTGGCTACGATGCAGCTTCCTAACATGCCCTGTGGGTCGCCAATTCACCTTATCTGGTGGATCCTCCTTGACTTGGATTGGGGGTTCTTCAATGCTACGCACTAAAGATCATTCTTTGATCGAGGGTTGCTTCAAATTGTCATTGCATTTAACACTTGCAACTCGATCTGGCGGAACACTTACCGTAGGCTCAATTTGCACAACTTCATTGATTGATTCCACCTTTTCGTCCTCAAAACCAAGACCGATAGTGTAGATGGCTCTTTCTATAGCATCAACTTCCTTCTTCCATTTGTCTATCTCATCTGAAAGGGATGCAACACAAGATACCGCCTCCAAGGGATCTTTTTCAAGAGCTTGGGGCTTGTTAGAATAATTATGAACCACATTAACACTAAAGCACTTCTCCTCTGTCATGGGGCTTTTAGGGGTATTATTAAGATTAAAAATAATTTTATCGTCCCCTACTGATAGTGTTAGTTTACCACTTCTCACATCTATAATTGCTCCTGCAGTGTTAAGGAATGGTCTACCCAAAATAGTTGGGGTTTGCATATCCTCAACCATATCAAGAACAAAAAAATCAACAGGTATATAAAATTTACCTACTCTAACGGGAACATCCTCCAAAACACCTAAGGGATATTTGAAAGAACGGTCCATTTGTAGAGTAATATTAGTAGCTTTTAATTTACCCATATTCAACTTGGAACACAAAGATAATGGCATAAAACTAACGCTAGCACCCAAATCACATAATTCATTATCAATCATTAGATTGCCAATATGACAAGGGATAGAAAAGATACCCGGATCTTTTAATTTAGGTGGAGATTTATTTTGAAGTACGGCACTACACTCTGCAGTGAAAGCTACTGTCTCTACCTCACTAATAGACCTTTTTCTTGTCAATATTTCTTTCATAAATTTTGCATATGCAGGAATTTGTGTGATTAATTCAGTGAAGGGAACTGTTACCTTCAAATCTTTTACCATCTCCAGGAACTTACCAAACTGCTTATCCAAATTTGTTTTCAGTTGACGATTGGGGAATGGAAGTTTGATAACTGGCTTTGGAGCATTATTGCTCTTGTCTAGAGTGGCCACCTTCTCTGGAGTCGTACCCTGCAATGTAGAATTAGATATGTTAGTACTATGCTTTAGCCCTGCAGGGCTATTAGCTACATTGTCTGGTTTAACGGAATCAAGATTAGCATTATTTATTAAAACAGGTTCATCAACTCTGGGCATAGGGGTCCCTTCATAGTTTGAACCACTCCTTAGAGTAATTGCATAGGCTTGACCTGTAGGCCTGGTCGGCTGTGCTGGCAAAGCTCCCTGTTGGCGGGCTTGTAGAGTAGCGGAAAGTTGCGCAATTCGATTATCTATAATTTTATTATGTGCTAGAATTGAATCAATTTGTGCATCTCTACTCTCCATGTGCTTCTGCATATTAACCAACATCGCTCTAATTTCTACCAAAGCAGGGTCGGAAGATGGGGAGGATTGTTGTGGTTGTTTTTCTGGCCAGCATTGGGATGGTAATATTTGTGCTGTTGTTGTTGTGGCGCCTGTGGTTCTTGTGGTGGTGGATTCTGAACATTAGTACTCCGGTAGGAAAGGTACGGATGATTCCGGTACCTAGGATTGCAGGTGTTGGAGTATGGGTTGTTCTGCCTATAAGCTTGAAAGGCATTAACTTGCTCCACGGAACTCCTGCAATCTTGTTCCTAATGACCTATAATTCCACAATTTTCACAAAAAGCCTCATTAGCATTATTATTAATTGCAGAAACATTAGCTATATTATCAGTGCTAAGATTATCTAATTTTTTGCAGATAGAGGTCAATTGAGCTTGCAAAAAGGATACAGAGTCAACACTATGCTTCCCCTTGTTAGCAAAGCCTCTAGGATTCAATTCCCATATTGGGAATTATGTATCGCCATATCTTCAATAACCTGATTTGCATCATCAACATTAAGATTCATAAACCTCCCACTAGCTGCAGAATCTAAAATTATTCTAGATGAATTTCCAATGCCATTGTAAAAGGCTTGGATTAACTGTCATTGTGCCAAATTATGATGGGGACATTCTCTTTGTAGGTCCTTGAACCTCTCCCAAGCCTCATATAAAGTTTCATCGGCTTCTTGGGCAAAGTTCTGAATCGCACTCCGTAGTACGGCTGTTCTCTCTGCAGGATAATACTTGTTATAAAAATTCAAAACAAGAGTTTCCCAGTCAGTTATACCAAGTGCAGTTCTATTTAAACCATTAAACCATAATTTGGCTTTTCCAGTTCAAGAGAAAGGAAAGAGAATCTCCCTGATTTGGTCTTGTGTGACCCCGGCTTGCCTGATGGTATTACAATACTGACAATAGTCTGCAATGTGAAGATTTGGGTCTTCACCCTTAGCTCCACTAAATTGCTTCCTCTCTATCATCGTTATAAATTGGGGTTTAATCTCAAACTGTACCCCATCAAGAGCCGGAGTGGGAGTGAGATATGGAAAATCTGTAAGCTTTGGTTATGAGTAATCACTAAGCTTCTTTAGAGCCGTCATCTCTGATTCTGGATCTGATGATACCTCTTAATCGCTAGAACCAGTTAAAGGATCTCGATGATTATTATTATCACCAGAATCCGCCAAAATTTTCTTGTAGAAATTCTTCAGTCTATGAAAGGATCGTTCGATCTCAGGATCGAATGGGATGTAACCTGATCTGCAACACCTGGGCATAAAAAAAAAACTAAAAGCAAATATGAGATTTGCCTCAAAGAACTAACGTTCTCTGAGACAAAAAGAAATAACCTAGACTACAAAAATAATCAGAAACAAAAATAAAATCGTTTCCCCGGAAATGGCGCCAAATTTTGACAGGGTAAAGTCGTATCCCCAAATCAAAAGTAATTCATAAATCCTCTAACTAATGTAGATAGGGAAGTAGGGTCGAATCCACAGAGAAACGAGTCTTTCTATTCCTAATTAACTAATATAATCTAGATTATGAAGTAACCAATATATTATAATAAAAAGGAACTAAACTACGAAGATTAAGAATAAGGAGAAAACAATGAATAAAAGGATCTAGGGCATAGGTTCACCAATAAATAATATTCCAGGGTAGAATATAATAATCATTCATCAATGCATACATTAATCAGATTATAAAGGGCTTTCGCTACGTATTACAATCACACAATTAATTTACCGGTATTAAATCTCATCTTACGAATCTCGACTTAACCATTTATAAATTAATCTGCCTGTTGAAACTAGACCTAAACATTAATTCTCATCTGTCGAATCTCGAATCAATATTGTTAAACTCATGCATAAAAGATCTGCGCAAATCTAGTCACAGAGCATTAAATCAATCAATATGAAATTAATCTAGCATTGACAATTAACAACCATAAATTACCCCTTCATATTATTTATGGATCCCCATAAACCCTAGAAATAGAACTACTCACACATAATAAAAACTAAACTAATCAAAGCAGTAAAATAAGACATGATCAAAGGAATAAAATAAATAACTAAGATTAAGAGAAGAGAAATCGTTACCAAAAGAAATCTGGAATTAAGAATCAAATTAAGAACAAAGTGTATGAGAGAGAAACTAATATAAAATCTAAGTAGAGAGAGAAAATCTAATAAAATAATTAAGAGAGTAAAGAAGAAAGAGTCCTAAACTCGTTTTACGGAGAAGTATTTATACTCCGTAAGAATCCTAAACTAAAACAAACTTAAACGTCAAAATTAATCCTAATAATAACACGCGCCCGATCGGGCGAGGCACCGCCCGATCGGGCGCGCCTTTTTCCTCTCAAGTACAATTCTCGCGCCCGGCCGGGCGCGTCTTCAGGCGCCGACCTTTGCTTCCCTTGCCCGGCCGGGCGCGCCTCCGGGCACCAGCCTCTTTGGCCGGGCAACTCTCTTGGGCCACTATTTGGACTACGATTGGGCTCCAATTCTTCGGGCCAATTTGGGTTTCCTCTTTGGGTCTTGAATACTCGGTCCAAATGCCCCGGTATCAGATATATCGAGCCCTTAATCACTGGTTCGATGGCTCTAACCGGACCTGGGCTATAAAAACTGGTCGTGCTTCTCCAATGCTCGTGATTGCTCCATAATATATCGGGAAAATGCTCCAAAAGTGAAAATCCCTGCAAAAGCCAACCAAATCTACGAAAACACTAGAAAACACCAATTAGTAATAAAAGTGGCTCTAAAGAGCCAAAAATACTACTAATTACAACCAAGGAACGGGGGTAAAACATTATATAAAATAGACACATCAGTCTTCCGGTTACTAACTTAACCGTCAGAGGCGAATATTCCGACAATTGAATATTTGTGTTTTGTAGATGTCCAAGCCATCTATCGAAAGAACGCGACCAGTGTCTCAGGGGAGATCACAAAAATACCCGAAACTAAAAGTATCTAGCCACCTAAACGTACCTTGATTTCCAAATATCAATCAACACTTCGCACTTTCAAAGTTTAATCACGAATACACCTTGCAATTAGCATAACTATAAGGTTATCACAACATTTTTTGACGTTGATAAGAATGGTGTCCTTCGAACAAGTGTATTATTCTGATAGAGGGTTCGGAATTATTAGAAAGCTAATTATTCAATGAGGTCAAGTGATCGGATTGCCCAGGTGGAGGCCGCTTTCGATCAGTAATATTAATGTATAATTGATATTACAGCTTTATCTTGACTAAACCCTTTGGGTCACACCCAAGCAACTAATGAACCGACACGACGAATTAATTCGAAAGGAATTAATGAGTCACTCGAGTAATTAATATTTAGACGTCGGAAATTCGAGCTTGGAGCGCCGAAACCGAGCATCGGAATTTGAGTCGAAAATAATAAAAGACGAGACAAGAAAATTAATAATTAATCAACAAAATAACCAAAATACCCCTAGCATGCCCCGAGCAAACTGAGTGCTAGGGGTATATGGCCTAGCAAGATGTTTATCAAGCGCACTAAGCCGAGCCTAGGCTGGCTGGTGCGTGCTAGCGCACCATGGCTAGTAAGGCTGGCCGTAGCATGCTAGCACCAAGCGCGCCTGGGCGTGCTTGCTAGCATCCATGCCACAGTAGCGCAGAAAGGGATAGCACGCATGGTGCGCCAGCCCGCAGCAGCTAGCAGCAGGCCTCGGCCAAGCAGCCCACACATATGTGCGTGGCTTGCTGGGCCAAGTGAGCGGTAATAGCTACAGCCCACACTTGGGGTGCCTTGGTACCCAAGTGGGCTGCCACGTGGAGCACGTGGATTGGAGGGTTGAGGAGTATGTGGCCGGTTGTGAGGAGAGCTTGGGGAGCAAGTTTGGCCCCCTCCCCTCCTTGTGGTCCTCACCTAACTCTTCTCCTAAATATGCCACTTATTGATTTATTAGTAGCTTGATAATTAATTTCATTTTGATTTTCAAAATAAAAGGAATAATCAATTCTCCCACACATTGATGGAAGAGCAAATCGCACTCATGCTTTTCCCTATAAATACCCAAGTTGGGGTATTGAGAAAATCACTTGAGTAAGGTGTTAAAAAAAGGCATCTCGATGAGAAAACCTTTAAACACATATAATTACTCGGGTTTAGGTTGGGCTTAGCTAACCTCTAAGCATTGTACCATTGTCAAGGCCGAGTTGCGGGTGGACTTCCGTTGGAGGTCTTCGTGCGAGCGAGACTTAGAGCTTTCGAAGTAAGAGCTCTTGTAGTGAGCAAAGCACGCGTCAAAGGTATTAATCTTTTTCTTAATTCTTGTTGTTTAAGTTAATTATGCTTTGTGATTATATTTATTGTGAGTGTGGTCTTGGCTCGGGTTTTCTTCCGTGGTGATTCGGACTCATTGAAACCCAACAGACGTAAACCCAAATCTAATGTGCATGGAATATAAAACTCTTTTAATAATACTTTAATATAAAATATCTTATAACTTTGAAATAGGTATTTATATTTTAGAAAACTAACCATGAAGAAAATAAAGAAGATTAAAGAGAATTGAATTTCAGTTGAAAAGAATAGGCGGAACTTGCAAAGGTCATACCTTCTTCAATTTAACTCCGAATTGGGTGATTTTTGAGCTTATCCTCAAGTTGTGAGGAACAATCTTTTGTAAACATTAAAACCCCAAACACTGACCAGAAGTGCTCGAAAATTGGCTTCAAAGGTATACGAGCTGATTTGCTTTTAGAAAAGAGGAAAAGAAAAGTAAGAAAAGGTTGAGGGAGAAGAATAATAAGAGAGAAGAAGAGAATTATTGGGTTCTGGTGTGAAGAATATGAGAGGTATAAGGGGGGTATTTATAGGCTTATGAATGAAAGAATTATGGTAGGAGAATGTAGGAAGAACTATGGTAAAAAGAATTAAGGAAATTACTTGGTGAAGAGAGCTAAAGAATTATGGAAAGTTTAATATTAAGGTGACTAAGAATAATTAATTTAAGGAAAGTGTGTTGTCATGAAAATTAATATGGAAAAAGTGGTTTACTTGGGGAATAATCAAGGATGAAATAAGGTAGGGAAATAAGATGATAAAATCTTTGTGAGATGGAAAATAGAAATTAAGGAAATAAGGAATTTGAGGAAGATGATTAAAATACAAAACTAACAAAATAATTAACCCAAAATTAGCATATGGTACCCGAAAATATTGAGCATATCTATGCTCATTTTTTCGGACCCCCGCTAATAGTTTTAGGGAAATATTCGCTAGATTTTAAGGATTAAAAATGATTGTGTAAATAATGTATTTTGTATAAAATAATTAATTAGGAAAATACAAATTATTCACTAGTTAATTTCACTAAGAAAATCAGAATTTCTTTACCAAGAAAATCCGAAAATTCCTAGTAATTAATTATTTAGAGAATTCATTTTAATTAAATAACAAAATATAATTTTACTTGATTAAAATATCCGATTATATATATATAAATATACATACATATATATATATATATATATATATATATATATATATATATATATATATATATATATATATATATATATATATATATATAATAAATCTTATCCAAAATCCAAAAATAATAATTAAGTTTTAAAATACTTTTGGTGCCAAAATTCAAATATCATTTTGGCTCCAAAAGTTCAAATAGTAAAATAAATTAGTTCAAACACCCTTTTTAGAAAATACTAATTAATTAATTAGAAAATACGTTTCAAAAATACGGGGTATTACACTACCGTTTAAATAAGCCAAATGATGTCAAAATTGATTTGGTTTGAAGTAACTTCTACTAGTTCAAATCAACCAAAAGCTAATAGGAGAGTAACAATATTTAGAGTAATCTAGGGCTTGGTTATACCACTCAACTTCATCACAAATCACAATTAGCATGCAACAATCAAGGTAAATTAAGGGGATATCGTAGAGGAAGTCATCTAAAGCACCCTACTGCTTTCTCTAGCTAGAGGGATTACTTGAATCATGAATACAACCTACTCTCGTGGTTACAAAGCATAAAGCAATGTTAAAGCATAATAATAATAATAATAATAATAATAATAATAATAATAATAATAATAATAATAATAATAATAATAATAATAATAATAATAATAATAATAATTAGTTCACAATAAATAAAACACCGTAAAAATAACATTAAATTAATTTTAAAAATTACAAATATTTCAATTACAACAAAGTTCCTTACAAGAAATTTACATTACAAGTTCTACAATACTTCGTACAAAATAATTAAGCCGATGGTGTCAATCCTGCCGCTGTCAAGCAAATTTCAACTCATAAATCTGTAAAAACATGTAACAACTTATGATAAGACTATAGTTGCAATGTAATTTAAACTAAATTTTATACAACTTCAATCAATCCACCCCAACAAAAATAGATCTTAATACAATTTATGTTACAACAATAAAATCTCATCCCATAAGATATTAAAATAAACCCTTTTTTTTTAATAGAAAGGCTACTCATTCATTAAAGATAGTCAAAGTTTATACAACAAGGCATGACAAGCAGGAGCAAATCATGCCCAAAACTACTGTCAGCACTACTGTTTTTAAGCATCCAAATCCAGAAAATACAAATCCTTCCTACAATAAGTTGTGAATTAGCATAACATAAGTAAGCAGCAACTACTCCATGTCTTCTGTCCGAATTCTGCAACAACTTTGCCTTCAACATACAGCACTTAGATACTTCTCGTGATATCCTCTTCATATGCACTCTTGGCCTTAGCTGGAGCCTCATCAAAGAATTTAGCATTTCTTTCCTCTTGTACAGCAAGTTGAGCAAGAATATGAGCCACCCTGTTCGCCTCTCTAGGCACATAACTGAAGGTGAATGAACATCCCCTGCTAAGAAGGGCTTCCATATCCCTGAAGATGACAGCTAACTCATGAGTTCCTTGCTTAGCCACTTCCGCAATGCTACGTTTAAGAGAGAGCGCGTCAGTCTCAATGATGACTTCAGTAAGCTGGGCATCTACTGCCATCTGCATACCCCCATGAATTGCCAACAGTTCAGCTTGGGCAGGTCTGCTGGCTGCAACCCTCCACGCTTTGCCAAAAAACCAAGTGCCATCTGACATTCTAGCCACTGCTCCCGCACTTGCCTTTTCCTCCCCCTGCCAAGCCCCATCACAGTTGATCTTGATGCAGCTTCCCATGGGTCTTTGCCACCGTGATTCCCTAATCAAACTTACAGGAAGTCTAGCATTTCCCTGAAAAAGGTTGAGAGTAACATCCAAATCCAACTTATATTTAATAAATAAAGAAATAGGATGATACATCGCAAGCTGGAAAACCGTGTAGTTTCTTGCCTTCCAAATATGCCACAAGGCAATTGAGAAGACAACTTTCCAAGTAGTACTCATCCCTAGATTGTAGTTAATCCATCCTTCCCAATTAAGATTGAAAAAACTGTGATAATTGAAGCCCTTATCCATCTTGTTTAAACTAAAAATCCAAGACCATAACGTTCTAGTGTTTACACAGTCCCTAAACAAGTTCCTATGACTTTCATCACTAAGATTACATCTAGTGCAAATAGGATCAAAGTTATCAATTCTTGCAGCCAAAGAGGAAGCCGTAGGTAGAATATGATGACAAATGTTCCAAACTAGCATTTTATATTTAAAAGGGATAGGGATATGCCATATTTTCTTCCAATTAATAGAGGGGAAAGAGGGATGAGCCACAAAATTAGAAGCAAGCTTATAAGCACTCCGGATATTAAATTGTCCGCTAGTTTCTACACCCCAACATAAAGTATCTTCAACCAAAGCTACTTTAGGTAGAGGGATATTCTCAATGAGCTTACAAAGATAATCCGGAATGATATGCTTTATTCTATTAGTATTCCACACTCCATTATCAATAATATGATTAACCCCCCAATGAGCCATAGAATTAGGGATAGGCTTGTCTATAAGTAAATAAATGGGCTTATCCCCCACCCAATGATGATACCAAAGACAAATATCCTTCCCATTTCCAATTCTATAAGAAATACCCTTCAAGAGTAACTCTTTTCCTTTAAGAATATCCTTCCAAAGAGGGGAATCATTGCAATTAGGGATACTATTAAGAAAAGTGGAACGTTTAAAATATCTAGCTCTAAGAATTCTCACCCAAAGCTTATCCGGTTCATGAATGATTCTCCAACCTAGCTTAGCCATAAACGCAAGGTTCCAATTCCTTAAATTGCGCATACCAAGACCCCCCAATCCGGAAGGAAGACAAACCTTTTCCCAACTAGTTCTAGGAAGATAATGAGTTATATCCACCTTATTCCAAAGGAATCTCCTACAACATTTCTCAAGCTCCTTAGTAATGGCACTAGGAAGCAAGGTAGTTTGCATAACATAAAGAGGATAGGAATTAAGGACAGACTTAATTAGAGTACATCTTCCGGCCATATTAAGAAGTTTAGCTTGCCACCCTTTTATTCTATTTTTTGTTTTGTTAAGTAGGTCAATATAATCCGCTTTCCTAAGTCTATTAGGACTAATATTAACTCCAAGATATTTCCCAAACGAAGGAGCACCCTTAATGTTGGAAGCATCAAGAATGGCCCTTTTGAGGGAGAGACACATTTTCAGAGGAAAAATAACCTTAGACTTGGTAGGACTAATAAATAAACCCGACTTGCTGCCAAAATCCAGAAGAACCTCTTTTATAACTCTCACATTATCCACCGAGGCCTTGCCAAACAAAAACACATCATCGGCGTAAAAAAGGTGAGAAACACTAACATCATTATCAATTTTAATCGGCTTCCAATTACCCATTCCCACCCTTTCCTCAATCATCAACGATAGTCTTTCAAGGCAAAGGACAAAAATATACGAAGAAAGGGGATCCCCTTGTCTAATCCCTCTAGAAGGAGTAAAACTATCCGTAATCTCCCCATTCCATAAAATAGAAATGGACGGAGTAGTAATGCAACTTAAGATAAGATTGACAAGTGATGGAGGAAAACATAAACCAATTAACGTCTCCTTAATGAAATCCCATTCCAAACTATCATAGGCCTTAGAAATATCGATTTTAAAAGCCATAAGGTGTTTTTTGCTTGATTTTTTAAAAAAATGAGCAATTTCCTTTATGACTAATATATTCTCATCAATAGATCTTCCTTCTATGAAACTAGATTGAACCGGATTAATAAGCTCTCCAAGAAGGGGTTTAATTCTATTAGCTATGATTTTTGTAATTAATTTATAAATAGAATTACAGAGCCCTATTGGTCTAAAATCATTCATGGTTTCCGGTTGTGCAATTTTAGGAATAAGACAAATAAAAGACTCATTAACATAAGCCAGAATTTCCCCTTTCCTAAAGCAACTAGACACCAGATTAACAATAGAATTCCCTACCACATCCCAATACTTTTGGAAGAATTTAGGTTGACTTTTCATTGGAGCCATCATATCCAAAGCATTTTTAATTTCCATTATAGTGACTTCACTAGAAAGAAACAAAATATCATCATGTTTTACTACGGCATTAGGGGTAAACAACGAGCTATCAGAATGAGCACTAAATCTTGACTTAAAAATATTTTTGAAGTGATTAACACACATTATTTTAAGCAAGCTTTGATCATGAATCCAATTTCCCTGTTCATCCTTTAAACAAAGAATTTTTCCCCTACAATTTTTAACCTTAGCTAAAATATGGAAATATTTAGTATTCCAATCCCCAAATTTTCTCCAATCCACCCCGGCTTTTTGAGCCCACTTTATCCTTTCCAATTTCAGCGTATGATTAAGCTCCTCTAATAATGATTTTTCTAAATTAATCAGGAAGGATGAATATCTAGTGGAGAGCACTTTTTGGATGCCATGAATCCTAGCAATAATTCTGTTCTTATTTTGGATGCTAGCGTTAAAAACAAATTTGTTCCAAACCCTAACTTCTCTAGTGAATCTGTTTTTGGCTTCACTAAAGTTATTCTCTAGCCCCCACGTTTGAGCAAAAAAGTCATCAAAATTAGGGCTTTCCAACCAAGCTTCTTTACACCTAAAAAGGATAATTACCCTTATGAAAAACTACACCAGTATCAATTAAAATCGGACAATGATCAGAATAAGTTCTAGCAAGATGATATACCTGTGTATTTGGGTGCACTCTCATCCATTCTGCATTTGCAAGAGCCCTATCTAGTCTTTCTCTAATTAGTTCCGTTCCTTCCCTCCCATTGTTCCATGTGAAGGCAGAACCATTATAATTGAGATCAATCATACCCTCGGCATCAGTTAAGTTGGAGAAATCTCTGCCTTGAGAGTTAGTCACTAGCCTGCCCCCCATTTTTTCCGACTGAGAAAGCACCTCATTTATATCTCCCATAAGGAGCCACGGAGTACTAGTAGGAGGGGGATTTTCTCCCAAATTTTTCCATAATTTTTTCTTATCCTTTGCGGCAGAAGGAGCATGCACTCCAGTTATTAAAACTTCTGGTTCAGTAGGTGAGAGCTTAAAAAGAGAGTGAAGGACATGAGGTGAGTCGGCTACACAGTCCATCAGAACTGCAGGTTTTCTCCAAAAGAGCCAAATCCCCCCTCGAAGCCCAACAGCAGGTATTGTTCTAACATCTTCAAAACCAAGCATTTTACAAAGCTTTCGGGCTACATCATCAGTAGATTTCGTTTCTAAAAGAAAGAAAATTTCTGGCTTATGCATACGTACGACCTCAATTGCATGTGGAGCAAAATCTTTGCTAGTTGCACCCCGAACATTCCATAGGATTGCCTTCATATTGACATATAGATTAGGTAAAATCGGAAAAATTCCTCTATGCTGTTCTTGGTGGTTGTTCTTGGTTGGAAACAACATCACCCAATCCCTCCATAGGTCTAGCTTCCTCATCGCCAAAACATCCGCCATCGACAATGGTGTTGCTAACATTTGGATTTCCTGCATTATGTTCCCCATACTTATATAGCAAAGGTTCAACTCGAACCCCACTACTTCCTTCTTTGTCTCCAGTGCTATCATCCGATTTTTTGCCTCCATTAAATTGAGACATTGACTTATCAATTGCAGGGGATAGGTTGGTGGATTTTTTGGAGGGGTTTTTATAGGGATGAACAGATTTTCGTATTCGGGTAGCGCGGGATGAATGAATTGGCTCATCATAACTTGAATTCCGGCCTCTATGATTCTTAATCTCTCTCTTGGAATTGGATTCCTTCTCATCACAGGCCATAGATATGGAGTTTGAAAGGTAGGGAAAAGATGCTGAATTTGTGATTGCGGTGATCCCAGGGATAGTGTGGATGGGGTTGGTGTTGTTGGGGATAGCCATGGTGGTAAAACTGCTGGCATTACCACCGATGATCGAAGTCGGAATTGGCCTGGGTGGTAAGGTGACAGACGCCAAAGTTGCAGATTCAGGGGTGAGTTCATTTGTGAGGTTGGGGTTGGTTGATTGGTCGGAGCGATCAACTGATCGGGTTGATTGTTGTTCTCCATATTCGCTGGGCGTTTCAAAAGATGTGAGGGGGTGAAGAGAAGAAGAATTATCAGAAGGCATGGAGAGATGAAAGGTGTTGACAGGGGATAAAAGGGGTGAATTTGAATTGGGATTGGGCGAAGAAGATGAATCGTCATTGGTGATTCTTTGGTGTTGTTTTCTCGGGACTAAGCCGCCATTAACCATATTTTTTTCCGATGCAAATGTTTTTTCTGGGTTAGATTTTTGCCTTGCATTCTTTCCTTCCTTTATATGTTCCCAATGGTTGATTTGTTTATTTTTAATTAAGGCTTGCTCTTCTTCTTCCACTGCTAACAAATCCCATTGTGTATTTTTTATTTTTGTTTGGCGGCTATTGGCTTCCCTAGGCTGCCTCACCTTATTCTTTTCTGTTGGATTTTTCTCTTTTGGATTTTTTATCTCCTGTTGAATCCTTCCTTCTTTTTTATTTTTATCATCCTTTTTAAAATATTTTTTTCTTGAAACCGCCAAAACCCATGGGCCATACTCTCCTTTTTCCTCCTGCTGTAATCCTATGCCACCATCTTTTTCCTTTTCCCTCTGCAACACTCCAACATTAGCAGTAACCTGATGGTGCTTTGGATTTTCTTCCCCCCGCAAAATTGTTGAAGTAACATTATCCAACATCAGCGTGCTACTTTCTTGCTCTTTGTTGCCTTCTTCTTGCTGAATTTGTTTTCCTTTTTTTAATTGGCATTGCTCTTTGGAATGACCGATCCTACCACACTCAAAACAGAGGCTATGGATTTTTTCAAATTCTATTTTCTGCCAAGCTTTCCCTACCCAAACTTTAGTAACTAATGGCTTCTCAAGATCGATTTCAACACACACTCTAGCATATCGCCATTTACTAATTTTATCAGTAGAGTAATCCACCCTTATTGGATTTCCTACAATTTCCGCAATGCTAAACAGAGCCTCTTTGTCATAATACTCTACCGGTAGCTCGGGGAATCTGATCCAAACGGACATATTCTTAAAACTGTCAACCGACGGCCTAAAATTTGGCCTCCATTTTGCTATCATTAGATAATGATCAAATATGAACCAAGGTCCTCCGAACAGAGCCTTTTCCAGATCGTCTTGAATTGAAAATCTGAACATGAAAACTCCATTCTCCATTTCAATGACCTCCACTCCTCCCCTTGGATTCCACATACGTTGCACCCTTTGCTGCATAAATTCGGCTCTGATTTTGATCCCAAGACATTTTCCAATAAGTGTCATATGCCATGGTTTTCTCAATTCCTTAAGCTTTTCTTTTCGGAATTTGACAGCATGAGAATGACCTGTAAGATCATCCTCTTCATCATCCCATTCTTGTGAGGTGATAACAATTTTTCTGGCTTCATTAAACCACTGTGAGGATTTAGCTACAGCCTCCCTAAAGGATCCCATCAACTTCTTCTGCGATGAATTGGACTTCCCATCAATGCCTTCCCCTGCTCGTACTTCATGATTTTCATGAGTATCAGAAATAACTTGTTGGTTTTCATGAGTTATTTCCATCTCATCCACCTTATTAGAGTGCTGAATTGAAGTGTCAATCTCCTTTCCTAAGTCTAACCTTACCACTGATCTATTCATTAAATCTACTTCTTGTGATGATGCCATTTCCAAATCTGTTGAGAGCTCCATACTCAGTGACTAACTCTAACTCCTAAGAAACCGAGAAGAACGGAACGAAACTAATCCTAGAAAAACAGACTACACAGGACTAAAAACAAATGCAAGAAATGCATTCGAGATACTAGTATATAATAGAGTAAAAATGAATAATTTGGTTTTATATTAAAATAAACCCATTTCATATAACACTCACAAAACCAGAATTACGGTTACAAACTAAACATAAAAAATTTAAAAATTACTATAGATCCAATAAAACAAACTAAACATAAAAAATGAAGAAATAACTTGCCACCATTGCAGTTACAGCAACTCTTCCAACCTTCCACCATCGGCGCACAAAACCAGAGCAACCGCACCAAACACCCACAACCACACCATCAACGCACAAAATCAGAACAAATCACACTAAACAAAAACTTTAGATCTATAATAATTTTTAAATGAAAATCAGAAAATTTAGATCTAATATAATTGAAAATTAAAAACAAATCTAAAGATGAAAATAAAAAATTGCTCAAATTAGAGAGCTAAAATATCTGAGGATTAAACGAAAATTTATAATGAAAATCAAAATTAGAATTAGAATATAATCGAAAACTTTAGATCGAAAAAAAACATATAAAATCGTCTCTAAAACCCCAAAAATTCAACACAAACTATCCCAAAAATTTAATAAATATCTAAAATATAACAAAAGTAAAATCAGATTTAAGTAATAACCAAAACAACAAATTAGTTATAATCATAAATTTGAGTTATAAACAAAAATTAGAAAGATTGAAAAACCTTGACCAATTAAATTCGAATCGACTTCTCATGGCACAGTGGTGGACGCTCGACGCTCGTTGCTCGGTGGTGGCTAGACTACGGTGTCGTCGGTGGGCTTGAGAAGCTAGACTACGGTGTCGTCGGTGATGGTGGAAGAGGAGAGAGAAAGAGAGGAAGGGGGGGAAAGGATAGAGAAAGGGGATATGAAGGAGTGAGAAAGAGAAGAAGACAGAAGGGGGCGGCTCATTTTGATACAAGTATTTAGGGTTAGTCGTGGGTGTCGTATTAGATACATATTTTAATTTTATTTTTTTTAAAAAAAATTGTAATATTTATAGAACGGTGAACTGAAAGAGGCGCTCTATATTGTATAGGGTAAATTTGAATTTATCATATAGAGCTGTTAACATAGATAGGCGCTCTATAGCTTTTAACATACAAAACGCCTATCTTACATAGGCGATCTGTATAATTCTAGAGATCGCCTATGCAACTTGACTGTTGTGTATTATGTGTTACTTATTCTCTATTTTGTGGTAGTTCTTCTTTCTCTTTCTTAGCCCTTTTCCAATATTTGTCTGCTTCTTCTTCCTCATCCATAACCTTAGCTAGTAGGCATCCTTTAGAGAACCTACATTCAATCTTGGAGTAAATAGTTTCCCCCTCAGCTAGGACCCCATGCTTCTTTTCTACCCAAGCTTTCTTTTCTGTGGTGTCAGCTTTCCTTTTCCCTTTATATTTTGCAGTGCTCTTCTTCTTAGGTATTATAGGTGTTTTGAATTCGATCCTTTCACCCAGGCGTTCCTTAGCAGGAATCACCTTGTCACCTAAACGACTCTTCACATTAGTTTTACTCTGATTTTTCTTCATGTCCTTTGAGGGTTTCTTCAGAAGCCACTTTTTCACATCATTGGGCAAAGAAGAAGGAACCTTTTGGGTAATTACTTCCCATAAAGGTCTAGCGCTCCAATAAGCATCAAATTTGTCTACTTCCTGGGAGAGAGGGAACTTGTAAGGACGACGAAGATCACCAGAAGGAATAGTCTGAAGTAGGTCGTATTGTCTTTTTACCTTGCAGGGATAATAAAAAGTCATACGGGACAAGCTTGGAAGACGACATAAAGGCTGCTTGTTGACACCAACCATCTTTTCTATTTTCCACCAAGGGATGACCCACTTGATGGTAAAATTACAAGACTCAAAGACCTTCTTCCATTCATGGCGCCCCATCTTAATTATAGAAGCGTTTCTTCCTTCTAACGAAGCAATTTGGAGTATATTTCTCAATGTTGTCCGGAGGGCTAATTAATTCCAGTCTTTCCATTAGCCACATCTGTAAAAATAGCAATGCAAATAAATTGTTATTACTATACAAAAATATATTTTTGATTTCTGTAATTAAAAATATTATTTTTCTACCTGTAATAAAATTGGAGAGCCCCGAAAAGGTGCTTTTGGATTCCTCTTCAATTCATCGAGACTAAGCATAGTCTCTCCAACTATTAAAGGCATTGGATTTCTCAACTGATTCAATTTGTTCTAAAACAGTGAATATAATTGACTGACCCTCATTATTTTTACCACTAGAAAGAAAAAATTGATTAAGCATGCAAAACAAGAAAGCCCTTCTTCTATAAACATGGAAAGATTCAGAATAAGGCCTATCAAAATAATGGCGAGCAAATTCTTTCAAATTAACTATGCTACCATCTACTATTTTTTATAGATCTTTGTCTTTTAAATTGAAGAAGGGTTCAAAATCCTTATAATAATATTCATTTATTCTAGGGATTACTACAAGATCTAGTGCAGGGAAGCCTAAAATAGCACCAAATTCTTCCGGCAAAGGGCTAATTTCATCATACCCTATTCTAAAGCAATGAGTATCTACATCCCAATATTCTAGAGCGGTATGAATAAAATCTGAATCAAGATCTACCCCTTTGATACCATAAATACCCCCCAAGTGAAAAACATCTAATTCTTTTCTCTCCTTGGCATTAAGGGACCGACACCATTCATGGATGTAGTTGGTAAAACTTTTGGAGACTAGAGACATGATATTATTTTTCTAAAAGCTAAGAAATATTTTATCTGTTGAAATTATTAAGAGAATCGGCTAGGCAGGGGGCTATTTATGCACAAAATCGGAGCAGTTTTCATCCATCAAGGATTCGGAGTCAGCGCTAGACGCCAACTATTGGCGCCTAACGCCATAGCCTGGCGCCAAACGCTAAGTGTAGCGCCAGGCGCTACACCAAAACGCGTGGCGCCAGCTGGCGCCAATATGCCTCATCGTATGCGCTTTCTAAAAAACCGCGTTTTCGACTTAATTCGAGTCTGCTAATGAATTTACGGTTTCCTTATCTTTTTAAAAATATTCATTTATTCCTCTCTTTTAATTAATATAGCTATTGTATTAATTATATTATTTTTCTGATTTTATTTGGTCTACCTTCCAAGTTTTTATTTTATTTGACTTTTCCATTTTT
Source organism: Chenopodium album (assembly GCF_948465745.1). Lineage (NCBI taxonomy): Eukaryota > Viridiplantae > Streptophyta > Magnoliopsida > Caryophyllales > Amaranthaceae > Chenopodium > Chenopodium album. Next base: position 10,965,123 of record NC_137840.1, read on the forward strand.
CATTTTTTCTTTTTTGGGGGAGAAAGTCGGATACCCTCCATCAACAATAATAAAAATAACAGAATTTTTGCGCAAAATTATTTTTTTCACAATTTCTTTGCACACACAAACATGCACATAATAATAATAAAAAATGAAAAAACATGATAAATAAGGAATAAACTCATAATAGTATGTATATACAAAATATGTCTAAATAATGAGTCTAACTAAAAGGCAAAGTTTTATACAAAATAAAATAAATAATGAAAAGCACAGGAAAAAACTACGGCGCCGGAAGACGTAAACCCATCATCTCATAAAACTCCGTCGTACGAGGAGTAACCTCTCCACCAGCTCCAGCTCCAGCACCAGCTCCAGATCCCTCGGGAGGAGGAAAACTCAACACGGGACCCGTCCACCCAAGATCAACCTGAGGCTGAGGCTGCGGAGGCTGCTGCGATGACGAGTCGACCTCGTACATCCCACCACCTCTAAGAGCCGAGGTAGCCTCTCCCTGGCCTACCGGCGCAGCATGTGCACCCACAGATGAAGAGCCTGAGCCCTCTACCGCCTCAGTACGAGCAGCCTCAGAACGACCTCCCCGACCTCCCGAGGCAGTGCGGTGATGTCTCGAGCTAGACCTCACCGGATCCCTCCGCGCCTCAGGTCTCGTGCGGGTACGAGAAGGAATGGGCTGACCCTGCAAAAGAAATTAAAATCAGAAACAGGCAAAATAGAAGTGATAATACGAAAACATATGAAAGGGAGACTACCTCCTGAACGGCGTCGTCTTGACGGCAAGTAGCCACGTTCCTCATCCGGACAAGCTGGCTCCGGAAGGCATCTATGCATCGTGCCATCGCCGAAACCACCTCGTGTGAGAACTGTCAAAGAAATAAGTCAGCAAACATGCATAACATATATGGACAAAAGTTACAAATAAACAAGCTTACCCGAGTCTGATGACGAGGAATCGACCGCTCCACAAAGCGCTCGCCCTCAGGAGCCGGAGGAATCATCTCCTTAATCGGCCCATATGTCCCCTGATAATGGATAGACATACGGGGTGGCACGAACTCAACAACATCATCCTAACAAGGCAAAACAAAATTAGTAAAGCATTACTTGGGGGCTACTTAACGAAAGGTAAAAGCTGAAAAATCGTACCGCCACATCCTCAGCAGGTACAAGAACTGGAGCTAACAACGGCAGTAGCTCCTCCCCATAGCATCGCCCAGGGATCGTGTAAGATCGCCAAGGGGTACCGGCTCCCTGTGACATGCTCACCAACCTCGTGGCGTTAAACATGTGACGTGGTGGAGGAGAAGGAACGACAAAAGTATCTGAGGAATGCTGAATAGCAACCCTCTCTCCAAGATACACAGCCGCTCCATAAGTCCCCAAGAAATAGCGACGCTCATCAGAATACAGCACCTCAGGCTCCTGCAAAAGCGTCAATCAGGCAAGAATCTATCTAAGGCATCACAAAATATCAAATAAGGAGAGAATCATACCGAGATGATCCAATCTCGGACATAGGCAGTGGACATACCCACACGGCGGCTGCCCCAGGAAGTGCTAACTGGAAGCCTGCGCGGCGACGGTCTTGCCGGCGCAGCTGAGGGGAAGTACTCCTAGAACCAGATCTACAAGAAGCTAAAGTTATCAGCAAGTGTTAACTAAAATCTAGAGCTAAACTTTATAGGAAATAAAGGATACCTCTACGACCCTCCAAAAGCCGGATAGAGCGGCATTCTCCCCAAAGGACCGATGTCGACACGAGTCCCGCAGCGTTGGGATGAAATCAGCATAGGCCAAGCTGGCCCAGTCGTAAGTCCCGATCCGGTGTAGATCGCGGACGGCAGGAAGGTAGTAAAGCAGCGCCCTACTACCTTTGTCAAGAGAGAACGTCCCTGACAGCAAGATAAGTGCAAAGATGCGCACCCGCTGCTCTCGGGTAGTCGCACCATTGTCAAAATCCGCTGCTAGAGTCGAGCGGCGAATACCCCTAGCGCTGAATTGAGTCGACTCTACCTCAACTCGAGCCCAAATAGCAATCGGACCCAACAGCTCCTCGGCCTCAGGGGAAAAGACGTCGATCCCATTGTCGAACGGAAGTGGCACAGAGTTAAACTCCAGTCATGTGATGAGACTGAAGTCGGTAGGAGTGACCATCATCTCACCCCAGGGGAAGTGGAAAGTGTTGGTGGTGTCCCAAAAGAACTCCACCAGAGCACGGACTACATGATGACCCCCGCTGGAGGCAACCATGGCCTCGGAGGTCTCGAACAGCGCAGTAAGCCTGCAAGACTCCTATAGAAGTCTCGTCTGATCGTCTCTGGCGATGTACATCTTGTACAGATCGCCCAAGCCGTCACATCCAGAACCATGACAGCGTGTCCTCCCGACTGTGATGCCCCGTCTCACCCTCTCAAAAATGTGATGGACGGGGGAAAAATACAAAGTCCGCTCATCCCACTCAGGGAGTCGACCAAGCGAAGTGGACGGTTCAGCATCGTCCTCTACGGGCTTGTGCTCCCGTCGAACGTCTCGGGACCGTGAACCCGAACCTCGCTGTCTAGCCATGCTACATTGTGCAGAATTGTCACAAATTAAGGTTCTATGGTATCTAAAGTTCACCTAGCCGCATGATACTATGTTCGCAAAAAACAGAGTACGTAGTACTAAAACAGAGCACAAATTCAAATTGAGCATGCACGGAATTTTTCAAGCAGCCAAACAATTTCTTGCAATACTATAGTAATTATTGTGACAAATTGGACAAGAATTGCTCGCAAAAACATCAAGAAAAAGCCACATTGTTTTCCCGACCTTAAGAGGTTCAACAATGGTGATTTGTTCATTTCTTCACCAAATTGAGTCAAACAAGTCTCAAATTACTCCCAAGGCAATATATAAACATAATCAAGCAATTTCATGGCATAAAATTTGATAAACAAAGAGAATTAAGCATTCTAAGTTTCGAATTTTCAAGAAATTTAGGAACAAATACATGCAAAATTCATCAAAACCGGCGTGAGTTTGAAGAAAACTTACATAGATCGGGAAAATGGATGGAATAAGCTTTGATTTGCAACAAATTTGAGCGAATTTGGTTAAGAAACGAGCAAGAACGAGTGAGTTGAAGTTATGAGAATTCTCGAGCAAGAAACGCGAGCAACAGCAGCGGAAATGAAGAAGAGAAGGGTATTTAAGGAAAACCCAACTCTAGCACCAAGCGCCAAACTTTGGCGTCAGTCGATAGGCTTTAGCGTCTGGCGCTAGCTCCAGCGTCTGGCGCTACAGCCAGATAAGTGGCGCTGATGTTATTTCAGCGGCGCTAGAAGTTCAGCCACTCAGTACGGTTGTTCCAACTTTTATGCAATATGTTTCGGGTTCCTTGGTACGCCAGTTAGCCCCTCTAAGCAATTTGACATGATTTTCAATAATCGGCTTGATTACATATAGTGATCGACCTGATGAAAGATCGTCTCACTTAGCTTAAAGCGCCTAATCATTGCCTCATCGCAAAAGGCACCGACATACTGGTTCATTCAGAAAGGCACCGACATAATGGTTCATTCAGCAAGAGGCACCGACATATAGGTTCACAAGCAGCAAAAGCGGCGACGTACAGGCATAACGGAAGCAAAGTTCAAACGGGCTTTTTAAAAATCGACAAGCGGAGGTCTTCGATAATTTTCTTTGGAATATTATCACAACAAATGAGGATAGCTTCAAGCAAGGATATCTTCGGCAACATTCCCTAGATTGCGGAGAGTTGTCACAAATAACTGAAGGTGATTTCAAGCAAAGTTGTCTTCGATCGTGTTCCCTAAGATGTGGAAGATGGTCACAAAGCGGAAGAGGATCGTTTCAAGCGAAGCAATCTTCGATAGTGTTCCCTAGCTTACGGAAGATTATCACGGCGGAATTGGAGACAATTACAAGCGTAGCAGTCTTCAAGTGGGATGGCATTCTCTAGCTTGCAGGAGGTCGTCAAATACAGTAAAGCAGCAGCAAATCGGTTACTTTCAGAGACGTGTGCTCGACGGTGCAAGATACGCGTTTCTTAACTCTTTTATCTGTTTAACTAATGCTAGTTTGCATGTATTGGCGTCACAAGAATGATTTAGGATCGCAGAACGTTCTGAATCATTCTCTGTCCCTATCGATACTTTGACTTTTGTTTTCGAAACTTGCGTTTCTCCAAACTCAGTCAAAGTGGGGGCTTCTGTAGACACCCATTTGTGTCTCCCTAAAAACCAAACCCGGTGATGAGTACCTTTTACGTCAAATCATAATCGAATGAAGTGAAAGTGTGGAAAGTTTAGTGTTGCGGATAGTTTTAATTTCTTTTCTCTTCTCTCTGTTTTTGAAAACCTATTTTAAGAAAACAGCCAATCCAGTTTGGTTGGTCCATGATATGGGTCCAATAGTAGTGTAGTTGGATAGGGCTTGAAAAGACCTTTCCGACGATATATTATAAGCCCAATTCCGATGAATATTGAGGAAGTTATGGCCAATAAACTGAACTGGGCCCGGTTTGAGTCTTATATGCGGCCCAATGATCTAGAGGAGGGCCTAATATGGATTTATCATTACTAATGCAATTAGGAATGGTTTTAGTCTTCTAGATTCTTCTAGAAGGTTATTTTCATTCCTAATTTAATTAGCATTGATAAATTGACTTTTGTTGACTTTTTAGAGTTTTTATCAGAATAAAAGAACGTTTTTGAGGAAAATACGATTTTATCCTCCTGTACGGCAATTTCTATCTGATTTTTAAGAAAACGCGTCAAAATCTTAGTCAGCGCCAAACTCCAGCCTTAGCGCCTGACGCTACGCTTGGCGCCTGGCGCTAGCGTTAGTGCCTGGCGCTAATGTTAGCGTCTGGCACTAACTCCTGTTTTATGCGTCAGAACTCTGTTTTGATATTTTATCTTTTTGGTTGATTTTCTTTATAAATAGCCTTCTAAAAACCCCGTTTTCATTCACCAACTCTCATCAAGATTTTCTTGATTACTCTCTCTCTCTCTTTTCTAAACTAGCCTTCTCTCAAATACAAAAATTCCGCATTCATTAGACTTAGAAACACCTAGCCATATTCGAAGTTGCCTTCGCCCTAGACGTGAAAAGTTTAATTTCTGAGGGTTTGGTCCCAAATCTTATTTTCAATTATTTAATTGTTGTTTTGTTTTATATTTACCTTGAAGTTACTAACGTGTGTATTTTGTTATTAGAAAGAGGTACGAGGCATCCAAGTAAGTGCTTTAATTGTTTGCATTGTTATTATGATATATAAATCATGTCTAGGCTGTTATTATGATTCCTAGTGTCATGTTAGGGCGTTTTGATCTTCCTAGTATCATGTTTAGGGTAGCAACTATAATTTCTATTATCAAATATGACAATTGTGTTTCCTATGATGCTTCATATTCTTTTCCTAATATCATGTTAGTATCATGTTAGGGTTAAAGCTTTGATCTTTGATGTTTAGTGACATGTTAGGGTTTGTTATTAATCTTGTTAGTATCATGCATAGGATCTTGCTATTATGCTTTAACATGATTTATGATTATAATTTTATGATTATGATTATTATTATTATTATTATTATTATTATTATTATTATTATTATTATTATTATTATTATTATTATTATTGTTGCTTGATATTTATTGTTATTGCTTGATCACACCTTTTATGCATGTTTAAAGGGAATTCGTACTTGTAATCACGCTTAATAAGATAATTAATAATCTTGTTTAGGGTTAATAGGATTATAATTTAAGTGATCGCCAATAATAGTTTTTTTGTGCATTAATATTCAACCAACATAGATTAAACAGGTGTAGGGTTAATCCTATTGATTGCACGTTAGTCAGAAAGCGCACATGAATACGATCTGAATAAAGTAGAGGCCTATTATTAGGGCAGGTTCAATCTCTTTTAGGTTGGATTTGTACCTTCATCCTTGAACCCTATTAGGTTCAAGACCTTATAAAGTTGACGATCTCTTGGATCGTTAAGGGGTGTAACCTTCACCTCGTGAACGGTTTACAAGTTCCTAAAAAAACTTGTTGGCGACTCTTTTGCTCTATCTTCTTTCCCTTTGGACGCCACCGTACTTTAGTGTATGATCACAGTGGGGTTCAAGCTAGGGATAATGCTTGAAATATTCCCTACAATCCCGAATATCCAGTCATGGTTCAATACCTCGATCTATAAAATTAGCGATCTTTGTGATCGTGAATGAGATGTAACCTTCACACCCGTGGACTATTTACAAATTCCTAAAACTTGTTGGTGACTCTTTTGCTACAGCTTCTTTCCCTTTGAATGCCACCATTCTTAAATGCATGATCACATTGGGGCTCAAAGTTTAGTGTTGAAATATTCCTTACAAACCCCAATTACATAGTTAACTCCGTAAAAGAAAAACCGCAGAAGCTATCGGGAGTGACCACACTAATATGAATAATATCCTATCATCAATAAAATAATTAAAACATGCTCGTCATACAATCACAAGTCAACTTACCTTTGACTCATAAATAGCAATATTAATTATTAAATAATAGATTTGGATTACGCATCGAAAGAGTTTCCTTCCTTAAAATATCCCATTAAGAATGGAGCTTCCAATCGGGGAGCTACCCCAGTTGGCACCTGCTGTGTCACACTTGGTGACGGAATTCCAGCGCATTAATAATAAAAGAAAGTATAGCGTCTTGTACCCCTGTAGAAGCTATGCTCAAATATAAAGTCACATAACTCCCCCCATGTGTTCATACTCAAGGTGTATACCTTCGTTCCAAGAGTTTTGATGCGTATCCTCTTAAACTTTACGTGATTTACCAATTTAACTTTTGATGACTCCAACCAATCAATCAAGAACAAACACAACAACATTCAATACACACTTCCATTTCATTCTTGAATTAATTAGTGAGCACAAACTATTTATTTTAATTAAGGTTCTTTGCCTACTCTTGTGCACAAAATTGCACGATTACTACCTTGGTGCATAGAATGCACTAATAAACTCTCTTGACTCAATCTCAACTTACTTGAGCGAGAAAATAAATAAACTAACTTCTTCATTCAACTCCAATAATAAATGGGTGAGAATTAAATTCACGAATCATGCTCAATAATTCTAATTATAGCTCTTTCAAACATGCATAAGCTTTACCTTTCAAAAAAAAAAAACATGCATAAGCTTTGCTTATTAATTTCATGCTTTCTTGATACTTGAAAATAAAACATACTTCCATGATTCACACATATTCAACTTGTATCATGCTTCAAATAACCTATTCACGTCCTTGCACAATAATTCATGATCAACCAACATCAATTCCAATCCAAGCATATAATCAACCAAACATACTACTAATTCATCACTTTAATCATAATTCACAACCCTAACATGATGCTACGCATACACAAATATTCTTGTGCACATACGTACCTTTAATATTTCCTAAACTCGGCCACACTCTCTAGAAATCACTTAGCTCGAAGCTTCCCACAAATGAAAATACATAACTATAATTAATCCACAATTCTCACAAATTTTCAGCAACTATAGTACTCTTTAAACCTTACTAATCAATCCAATTTAATGACATAACAGCCATGAAAGACTTAGTTTAAATCCTTTCAAAAAGACTTAGTTTTCATGACTTAACAAAAATTCCAGCATACTTATTTAATATAAAACATCACTTTTAGACTAGAAAATCATATTTAAATCATTAAAACCTTTTTTTTATTTTTATGCGTAATCAAACCCTAACTCAATAATTAAAAAGTAGGGTGTATATAATAATTAAATTATAGCATTAAATTGAGGGCTTTAAACTCATTAAAACATGTTTAAACCATGAATTAATTAACAACAACCTAGCATCAAACCTTAATCAATCACATAAAATCCCAAAATTCTAGGAATCTTAATTAAATAAAATTCTGAAATTTATATGAATAATTTAACAACATCATATATCCAAAATCAATACCAAAACATAATTAAAATTATGCTTTTAAAAACTAATAAAACTCTAGAATTAAATTAGGAAGAGAAAGAGAGTTTGTTTGTTTGTTTTTTAATATTAATACTGAACCAAACTAGTGGTGGCGCCGGTGGGCTGGGAGCCAAGAAAAAAATCTAATAAACATCTTTGACAAATCAATCTTCTAATTCTCATGTATGGGATGATTACAATGATAACATTTCCCCTTTTAAACAATTTGGTAAACAAAGTTAACAACAGGTCATTTAGGTCGGGTTCGGGTCGGATCAATTCAGGTCGGGTCAAGTTCGGGTCAGCAAATGTTCGAGTCGGGTTCGGGTCAAGTCGGGTTGATTCGGGTTTCGGGTCAGCACTTCGGGTCAAGTTCGGGTCAGATCAAGTTCGGGTCGTGTCAATTCGGGTCGGGTCTGTTCGGGTTGGGTCAATTTTTAAGATCAATTTTCGGGTCAATTTCGGGTCGGGTCAATTCGGATCGAGTCAATTCAGGTCGGGTCTATTCGGGTCAAGTTTGTGTCAGGTCACCAAAATAAATTCACTTTAAAAAAATAGTTGGAAAAATAAAGTAAAATCGTTAAAAAAAAATCATAAGTACCTATTACGTAGGAAATAAAGAAGCCCTTAACTAAGTAATTCACTATTTTACCCTATTCACTTAGGATTCGGGTCAATTCGGGTCGGGTCACTACGGGTTAAAATCGGGTCGGGTCACTTCGGGTTTCGGGTCAATTTCGGGTCAGGTCATTCTGGTCGGGTCGGGTCACTTCGGGTCATCAGGTCATGTTCGGGTCAAATTTATTTTGGGTCGGGTTCGGGTCGAGTCGGGTTAGTTCAGGTTCAGGTCATTTTCGAGTCAATGATTTCGGGTCAACTTTCGGGTTACGGGTCGAGTCATTCGAGTCGGGTCAATCAGGTCGGGTCAGGATTGCCAGGTCTAGCTCCCACTATGCGGAGATAAATTGTTTATGAAATGGTTGATTATTCAACCTTTATTGAAAAATACTTTAGAAAATTATAATTTTGGAATGTTTTCCAAAATATGAAATCTTGCCTATGGACAGTTCGAATAACCATGTTTTATGAGAATTATTATATTTAGAAAGAAAATGTTAATCAACTAAACTAGTTTACGTGTTTAACACGCACTTATATGTACTTAGCGTTTCGCTAACGCGCATTTCTCTTTTGTTTTGGCTTGGCCCTACTTATCATTTATGATGAGTAGATAGGTGATGGCGATGATTCAACGTGAGCTAAATGTTGCATCGGGGACGAAGGGCAAAATCACCTAGTCTAGGTTCACTATTATGAATTAGTATGAATACTATTTGGATTTATGTTTCAAAAAGATTTATGTTTCAAAACTATTTCTATTTTCAATTAATCAATGAAAGCTAAGATGTATTTCTTCCGTTGCAAGTCTCTGTTTTTAAAAGCCTTACGTTATCATGTGGCAGTAATAGTCCTAAGCTACTCTCTTAATCATGTTTTGTATTATTATTATTGGAGAGTAATTTGGGGGTGTTACATTATTGGGCTTTTAAGTGTGCTTAACTCCCCCAATAAGTTGGTCCAATAATTTAAATAAAGTTGACTCAATTCAAAATATTTTTATTGCCTCAATTAATGACTCATTTAATTTTTATACACTTACATAAAATAATGCGGAGTATTACAGTGGATCGGAGAGATCGTTGTCCAGGTGCAGAGGCCGTATAATACCCCGTATTTTTATATGTATTTTATTTTAAATAAGTATTTTGTGAAGTATTTAAATAATTCGTAATGAATTATTTATGACATTTCAATTATTTATTTTAAATAAGTTTGGAAATATAAAGGAAAGTTTTATTTAATTAATTATTTTAATAAGTTGGGATTATTTTAGGAAAGTTTTATAAAAAGAAAAACTTTATAAATGTTAAGTTTTATTAGGAAAAGGATTAGTAAGGATAGAAAGAGAAATAAATGTAAGAAGGGTTTCTAGAGAAAGGGGTATAAATATCCAACACATGGGCAAATTAAACTTTGCCCAGAGTGGAGAATACCCAAGGTAAATTTTCTCTCCATCTTCCTTTATTTTTCTTTTCTTTTTCTTTCTTTTCCTCTTCCCCTTTTTGCACAGACCACAGTCGGCACCACCACCACGCACCACCAACCACCACCACAGCCACCGACGCAAGCTCTAGCAGCCGCAGCTGCACCGGTAGGGCGGGCCAGCAACCCAGTCGTGCCGTGGTGGCTGCTGCTTGCGGTTGACAAACAAAAAAAAAAATCTTTTCTTTTGTTTTAATCCTAAATCTAATTATTAATTATGGGTTTTGTGATGATTTTATGATGATTGATTGATTATAAGTATGATGCAGACTAATTTTTAGATTTTAATTTTAATTAAAAAGCCCCAAATTTGAAACCCTAGATTTGTAAATAATTGATTATTGAAGGAATATGATTTAGGGGAAAGTATATTTACAGCAAGTTGTTAAGAATTAATATTGTTGGAAATTTTGTTAGTAAGCTAAAAATTAAGTTTCTTGAAGGAATTTTGACTATCCATTAATTGGGATTAAAGTAAGAGGTTTTAAATTAATTTTCAGCTTGTTTTAATTAAATTATGAGTAATTTAATAAGAGTATATATTGCTGGAAATTCGTGTGGAGTAGATTTTAATGTCATATTATAATTTTGGATTGTAGGAGACTTCCAAGTGAATGATTTCTGTCAGTCGTGGTGATTTTAAGATCGTATTCAAGGTACGTTCGCGTACTTGGTATTTATTTGGTGATGTAGGAACATGCTAGGCTTTGAATAATTGATTCCAAATAGTATCATGATATATTTTGATTGGAATTTATTATTTGGTTGATGTTGGTGTTTGAAATATAAAGCATGAATTATTTGTGATGGATTGTTCAATGGAAATAATTATTTTGGCATAATGTATATGAACCAACTTTTATTATTGGTATGATAGAGAGCATGTTTAATTAAACTAAATGTTTAATTTGGTTTGGAATATTAAAAAGGAACTTTATTATGGTTCATATAATATTTATTGATGCTATAAGCATGAGCAAAGAGATATTTAAGTGTCTATGTACACGAGGAATAAATTATATATTGGTGCCTTAGTGCACTTAAGATGTTTCCAACACCGAGGGATAGGAATTTTGGTGCATTATGCTTTTAAGATGTCTTTGACACCGAGGTAGATTTAAAAAGGGTTCAACATTAAATATTATGTGGTCACTAATTATTCAAGAATTAAATTGGAATGTTCAATATAATTGTGTGGATAATTATAATATTTGATTGTGTTATAGTTTGAGAGTCATCACCAAGTTTAATAATATGTAAATAACGTAAAGTGAAAGAGATTACGCACCGAAACTCTTGGAACATATATACCTTGAGATGAACATATAGGGGGAGTTATGCGACTTTATATTTGACCATAACTTCTACTAGGAGTACAGAACGCTGTATTTTCCTTTTATTATTATACGCAAGAATTCTGCCACTTACGAGTGGTTATTTTATACTGGCACGGTTAGCTCCCGTGTTAGAACCCCTTTATTGGGTAGGTTAGGGGGTGTAGACACCTACTTTTGGCCTCTTCTCCTGACAGGAAGTGCGATGATGTTACAAAAATCCGTTCTTCATGCTAGATCAAAGTTGAAGTGTTTATGGACTATGAAATGCATTATGAAGTAATTTAAAACTTATATACGATACCAAGTTATCTTAGAGCATTGTCCAATTTAGGCCTAAAACGTGCTCATACATGTTTAAACCATATTAATAATGGACCCAAATGCGCCAAATGCAATGATTGGATCTGGTGGATCTTACATTGTTAAAAATCAAGCCAATTAGAGAAACCAACCATCAAATTTCTATGTAAGGCCAATCATGGATAGACCTTTCAAAGATCTTTTCAACGGTATATTATAGGCCCAATTCCGAGTTAAAACGAAGAAGTTATGATCAAAACACTAAATCGGGCCCTAAAATCGACACCCTTGCACTCCAACAGCCATATCTTTTGATCCATAACATATTTTAACATAATTCTAACGGAATTATAAAGTAGACATTTATATCTTTCCAATGATATCTTACACGTCTTAATTAGACTTTTCAATCAAAAGTTATGGAAGTTTTAAAAACGCATTTTCGTATAAGGCAAACCGCATTGAGCACAACTCAGTGAGTTGCACGCGCCTGGTGCGCACAAGTCAGTGAGATGCGCGCGGCACCCAGCATGACTCAAAGAGTTGCACATGCCACCTAACAGCACGACTCTAAAACCCTAAACCTAGTTTACTACGCCTATAAATAGGGGTCTTCGTTCAACCCTAAAGGGGACGGATAAATCAGAACTCTAACCCTAGCATTCTCAAAACTCTAATCTCTAAAGTTCTCTTACTATCATACTACTTTTCTTCTCTCTTCCCAAATACTTTCCAACCCTAATTGAATCCATTGAAGTCCTTGGAGGTACGAAGAAAAGAGAAAGTCCATAAACGCATTAAACGGAGATTTAACGTAAAAGATGAACGGTTAGTTTCCTGAGCACCTAGATACTTCACTTTTCTTTTATTGTTTAAATAACTTTAATTGAATAAATAGTGTTGTTTGATAACTTTAAACAAACTTTTAATTAATTCAATTCATATAGTATTCTTGTGTTAATCAAGACTAGAATTTGAATAATTAATTGATTGATTTATCACCCAAGTCAAGACGAACATTGTTTATTTCTTGTTCTTTTCACGAATCGATTAAACAAAGAATAATGACTTTTACAATGTAATTCCTATGTGATTAATGCTTGTAAATAAAATCAACTAACTTAGTTTTTAGGATCCACGTTGCATATATTGTTTGGTGATGAAATTGTGAAAAAAAAAAAAAGAAGAAGAGTTAGTACAAGGCCGCACTAGGGATAGAATAGCGATTTCTCCCTAAAGAGAACGTTATTTTAGTACCCTCACTCCCGAACTCATTTCTGGTACACGTAGACCAATTTGGGCATGGGGTAAACCTATGATTCATGCCCTAGTAGAAAAAGGCAAAAAAGCACCGCTCAATGGCCACCGGTTTTTAAAAACCGGTGGGGAAAAAAAGGGGGGAAATGGGCGGGATTGTGGGGATATAGTATTGCCACCGGTTCACCCCGAACCGGTGGGGAAAATATTATTCCCACCGGTTCAAAACCGGTGGCTTTGTTATTAAAAAAAAAAAAAAAATCGTCCCCCTTTATAAACCCCAAACACTAGCCTAACTCTATCTCTCCTCACATCAGCCTTTCTCAGCTCCTCTCTCCCCTCTCCTCTTTCTCTTTTTCTCTCCTCTCTCTTCTCTGTTCTCGTCTCCTTATCAGCTCTTTCGTTCTACTCCTTCTCCTTTCTCATCTCCTTCGTTCTCTCCGTCCTTCGATCTCCTTCGTTCTACTCCTTCGTTCTAATCCCACATGTTTTGGGTTTAATCCTACTCCTCCTTCATTCTAATCCCACCACCAAGACCACCACCGCAACAATAACACCACAAAGACCGATATCAACAACAACGACTTTAATCGAGGTTAAGGTTTAATTTGACTTTAATCCAAAATTATTTGAGGTTAGGGTTTAATTTCTGGGTTTATTTCGATTTTAATCGATTTTTATGGATTTAATTTTGGGTTTATTTTTTCTGGGTTTATTTAATCGATTTTTTCTCGATTTTTCTAGGTTAAATTAATCGTTTTTTTCTCGATTTTTTTGGGTTAAATTAATCGATTTTTTCTCGATTTTTCTGGGTACATGCATGCGTTTTTTGGGTTTTTTTATTTTGAGTTTTCTGGGTTTTTTAATATTTTTTTCTAGGAATTCTGGGTTTATTTTCAATTTATTTATTATTTTGAGTTTTCTGGGTACATGCATGCGTTTTTTTTTTATTTTGATTTCATGAAATCTATTAATTTTGGTGTTTTAATTGATGCAGGTATTAGTTATGACTCCACATAAAGAATCAAGATTGAATTTCGAATATTAATTTAGATAGATCGATGTTGTAATTTTTTATTTTGATGTAATTTTTTATTTTCGATTTTTATGTTGTAATTTTTTTTTATGTTATAATTTTTTTTATGTTGTTTTTTTTTTTTTTGATTTTTATGTTATAATTTTATTTTTATTTTTATTTTATAATTGTTTTAAAAAAAAGAAATTAAATGATAATTATATTTCTGAGTATATTTCGGTTCATTATGAATTATGATATTGTTTTGATTTTGAGTTTTTTTTGGTATTCGATTATATTTCAAGTGAAAAAAAAATTAATTTACATGTACATTGCCACCGGTTAACCGGTGGCATTTAGATTTAATACCAAAAAAAAATGCGGGGAGGTTTATTGATGCCGGTTAACCGGTGGCAATACTTGTTTTTGCCACCAGTTTTGAACCGGTGGCTTTTCGAGGGAGTATTGCCACCCCCCAAATGCCCAGCGGTTCAAAACCGGTGGCATAAGGGGGTTTTGAACCGGTGGGCATTTGTCTTTTTCTACTAGTGATGCTAAAAACCCTTGAACTCTATTTGGGAGAAAGGCATGAACGAGGTTTATGAGTTTTCCTAAAACTCATTAGCGACACCCTACTTGTTTCTTACAAAAAAGCGTAATGATAGGATCAATTCTAATTCAAGGTCCCCCAACACAGTCAGGAATTTATATCCTAATACACCCTAACAAGTGTAAAGTCCTGGGCTTTAAAGGGTCATGGGCATTTAAGGAGAAGAATTCCCTATGATGGGCACACTCTCCTTACATGGGGAAACCCGTTCGATGCGTAATCACTAATAAACGAATCAATTAGTTACTTAATTGAGAGTCATGATGTATGTTGTATGCTTGTAAACAGGTGCAACGAAGTAAGTTATGTATTGATAGGTGAAAGCATGTTAGTGTGTTTTATTATACTTATGTACTCAGCATTGCTGATTGTGTGTTTGTTGACCTTGTCTTTACCTTGACCCTATGATGACCCATTTAATGAAGATTAGTGGAAATCAGTAGAGATAAACTTTTCAGGTGATGAAGCATAATCATGATGGGCATGAGTGAAGAACGAATCATACTAGTTTCCATAAGTTTATGATATGTTTATTGCTTTAATTATTCTATTATATTATGCTTGTGAGACTAACGCAAAGGTTTTTAAGTTGGTTTGGTTTGATAAGGGTCTACAATGGTTCCAAGTTGTAGGTTGACTTCGTTTTACTTTGGTTTGACTTTACTTTTGTCTGGTTGACTTTTTAAGTTGAATTGTTTTGAATGTTTTTAAAGATAGTCTTTCGCTGTGTGTCTTTGATAGTTGTCTTAGCCGTTTTCACGGTGGTGGTAATGTATTAGATTTTCCTATTTTGAGTTTTGTAGGGAATATTTCAAGCATCCCACACTTGAGCCCCACTGTGATAATACGCTTAAGTACGGTGGCGTCAAAAAGGAAGGAAGCTAGAGCAAAAGAGTCACCAACAAGTTTTAGGAACTTGTAAACCGTTCACATGGTGAAAGTTACGCCCTTCACGATCCATGAGATCGCTAACTCCATAGTGGTCTGGATCTATGACTGGATATTTGGGGATGAAGGTACAAATCCAACCTAAAAGAGATTGAACTTTCCCTAAAAATAGGCCTCTACTTTATTCTTTTCATATTCATGTGCGCTTTTTGACTATTATAAAATCAATATATTAATCCTAAACCTGTTTAATCTATGTTGGTTGAAGATTAATGCACAAATAAAACTATTATTGGCGATCACTTGAATTATAATCATATTAGCCTAAACAAGATTATTAATTATCTTATTAAGTATGATTACAAATACAAATTCCCAAGAGAGGGCGTGATTAAGAAATAACATAATAATATATCAAGAAACATAATATTGATACAACAAATCATCACCATCATAATAATATTCTCATCAAAGCATAATACTAGCAAGATCCTAGGCATGATACTAACAAGATTAATAACAAATCTTAGCATGTCACTTAATAATAAATATCAAAGCTTTAATCCTAACATGATAGAAGAAAATAAGAAGCAACCTAAACATGATACAAGAAAGCAATAGATAACATCCTAACATGATATGAGAAATTAAAACAATATAAACATGCTTTCTAAAAATATAGAGCAATAAAACTACTTACTTTGTTGCCTCGTATCTCTTTTCTATCAAAACAATATACACATTAGTAACTTTAAGGAAAATATTAAATCAAACAATTAATTTACGGGATTTAAGACCAAACCCTCAGAAATTATCAACCTTTCACGTCTAGGGCGAAGACAATTTCGAGCTTGGCTAGGTGTGTCTAGACTCGTGAATGCGGTATTGTATTTGTAAAAAGGCTAGGCTTAGAAAGAGGGAGAAAGAACAAGCTTCTAGCTTTTAGAGAAAAGAGAATAGATGATTGTTGGTGATTGAAAAAGGGGTGATATGACCTCTATTTATAAGGAAAAAAGAGGGTCTAAGGAATAGAAAAGAATCCGAATTCGAATCGAAATAAAACTCAACGGTCGAAAGTTTTTGCGGATTTCGTTTTTATCATAACTTTTGATCCAAAAGTCCAAATTAAATAAGGCATATAATATGTAATTGAGAATATATTGAAGTATAATTTCTAACCCAATTGAAATAAGATTAAAATCTTTTGTAGAATAAAAGATATGGTTAAAATAGTGGGACGGTATCAGTTTTGGATAGAGTTTTGTATTTTTTTTCATATATTTTTCGTTATAAATCGGAATTAATATTATTATATATCATTGGAAATATAATTTCAAAATCTATCCAACCATATAAGATTTGGATAAAAAATATGATATATGAAAATAATATCTGATCATCTTTGAACGACATTCATTTCGAATAGAATAAGGACTTTTAAAAAAGGAAAGTTTTATTCAATTTCAAATTCTTTGATCTTATCTTTTCAAAAGGATAATTAAGAACTTTTAGAAACTTATAGAAGCTTCTAATATTAATTAGTTTAGGAATGGGATTAAACATTTGGACCCTCCACATGATCATTGGGTCGTAGGTCGGTAGGTATAATCCGGTTTGGGCACATTTTAGTATTTTGGCCATAACTTCCTCATTATTCATCGAAATTGGGCTTATAATATATCGGAATTGGGCATATCGGAATTGGTCGTCTTTAGACTTAAATTCTCAACAAAAACACTAACAACCCGTGAAGCAGAAGATACATAGAAAATGCATGAAAATATAGTAAAAGTGAACTAAAACACCAATCTATCAAGTAATCAAAGTTCAAAACACCCTAAAATCATATCAAATAACAAGTTATCAAAACATGACATATGGCAGGTGAACTATTGCTTTAGGTTAATAGACCCATTTAGCCTAATAAAATAGAACACTAGCTCTATAAAGTTTGGATTATTGTGAAATAATCGAAAGATCGGATAAATAAAATAAGATCGTGCATATGCTAAAATGTTTAAACCAAAATTTTCTAATTTATATTACTTCAAGGTTATTTTTCCCATTTTTTCACTTGATTGATGCGTGATTACAGTGGGTATTAGGGGTGAGCAAAAATTCCGGGACCCGAAATTGGAACCAGCGGGTTCGAATATTCTAGGTAATAATATCGGTTCCAATTCCAATTCTTAATTTGTTGGAACTGGAACCGGTTGGGTACCCAGTTACCCAACATATATTGCACTAACTATATTTAAAAACAACAAAAATATGTTGAATGTGACTAATTAGTAAAATAAATAAAAAATATTAATATTTAATATAAATAAAACATCTTAATGCATATAAAAATATAAGTATTAAACGCCAAAAGTGAAGATAAACAAAAAAAAAAATATAATTTGTATTATATTTTAACACTTATATATATAAGTGGGTACCCGGAACCGGTACCCGATGGAACCAATTCAAATTCCTAAATTTTGGGATCCGGTTGTACCGGTTCCAAATTTTAGGACCCGGTCCCAACTAATTCCGGGTTCGGATCCTAAAATTTTAACCAGGTACCCGATTTGTTCACCCTTAGTGGGTATGATATGAATCATATGATATAATGAGTAGAGAGTATTGAGGCTTTGTTTTAATTTTCATTCATGTTATACGGAATAACGTTTTGCGTGAGACTGGACTCATCGTGACTCTAATATATCTGACATTAATAATCTTATAATCTAATGTCAGATATTAGATTTTATTGTCAGGTATTAGATTATTAAGATTAGATAGATCGAACCCACCGTGAATTTGACTCACCCAATTTTTTTTATTTTTTATTTTATTTTTTTTTTTTGAGAATTTATAGATTACAAAAAGTCTGAAAATAGTATAGTGCATCTGAATGCATGGTGTATCCAGAAAGAACATTTGACATATTTTAAAGAATATAGGCGAAAAAAGCACACTAATATTTAAGAAAGAACATACATGTATGTTGACAAAAAAACATGTTTGTGTTTGACAAAGAACATGACATTAGGCATTACAAAAAAATTAGAGGCGATTAACATTGGCCCGACCCGAAAATAGGGCGGGTTTGGGCAAGCATAAAAACTAAACGCATTATTAGTTATAAAGCCCGAACCCGGCCCGAAAATCCCGTTTTGGCCCGACAAGCTCGCTAATTTTTTGTGGGTTTGGGCACGAGAAATTGTGTTAAGGCCCGGCCCGACCCGATTTTTTATCACCTCTAAGAAAAATAAAGTCTTTACAAAAAGAACATTATAATACATTAAAGAACATGTTCTTTTTCATGATTACTCGGGTGGTTGAATGTGTTTGAAAAAGAACCATATGTTTGACAAAAAAAAGTTTGTGTTTCTGCCTATATTTTTAAATATATGCCTAATGTTCTTTTTTTTTGGGTCTATGTTCTTTAAAATATGTTTAACGTTGTTTTCTGGGTGTCGCATGGTGCACACGCACTGAAAAAAGTTGATACTTGAAAACTATAAGGTGTATGAATATTGTAAATGTCAAATTGAGAGGTCTCGGGGTCGAGCCTCACCATATGCAAAAACTGTTGTTGTGAGACTCTTCCACCATAAGCCAGGTGTGCTACTCGAGTCGGATCCAGATGTAGTTTTTTTTTTTATGAAAACTGCCGATGCACAATATTAATTAATGGACAAAGAGTCCGAAAGTACATAAGGATAAATTTTCATGGGACAATGATTGATCCACACTCGCTCTACACCAAATGACACTACTCTCGACATTGATTCGGATGTATTTGGAAGTTGGAACTAAGCTCTAATAGAGCGGGTGGACATCCTTAAAAAAAAAAAAAGTGAAGGTCAAAAAATTTGCAAATTGCAGCCATTTAAAGTTCGTATTTTGCAAATTGCAGCCATTTAAATTTTTTTTTTGCAAATTGCAGCCCAAAAATTCATATAAATTGTAAATTGCAGCCCGATTCAACTTTTTCATCGGTTTACAAGTTGAAAAATCTTCGATTAAGGTTTTAGGGGCCATTTTATCTTTTAAGGAACCAAATTAAGCTCGGAATTAGCAAAAAAATAACGCAAGTATCTCGTTTTGCGTAATAAAAGTGTATCGATTTGTGGGAAACTGTAAATATGAGACACTTACGTTATTTTTTTGCTAATTCCGAGCTCAATTCGGGCCCCTAAGGGCTAAAATGACCCCTAAAACCTTTACCGAAGATTTTTCAACATGTAAACCGATGAAAAAATTGAATCGGGCTGCAATTTACAATTTATACGAAATTTTGGGCTGCAATTTGCAAAAAAAAATTTAAATGGCTGCAATTTGCAAAATACGAACTTTAAATGACTGTAATTTGCAAATTTTCCAATTATAGACTTAGGGAGGAAACATTGGTTAAAAAACGTATATAGTAGACCGTTTAAATCACAAAATAACAAAAATGACGAAAACACCCCAAGAAATTTCAAAAAGTGAGAGAACTAGAAAACAACAAAGTCAAAGGTCAAAATTGTCATTTTACCACAAGAATTAAAGAAAAAGCCGACTAGTAGTAGCAGAAGAAGAAGAAGTGGGAAGTAGGAATACTCGTACGCTGACCAGCCAGAAATCGCTGACTAGTCTTACTCTCTCTCTCCTCTCTTTCCTTCTTCCTTTCGTCGCCATTCTCAGGCAAACCTCCTCCTCGTTGCTGCTGCTGTTTCCTCTCTTTCTCTCTCCTCTTTTTTCGCCGTGATTTCCGCCGATCTTCTTTGCCGCCGGTAGTTGTTTCCGGCACTGAGAACAGTGTTTTGTCCCGGATAACGGGTTTTGATCGTGAGTTGCGATTTCCCTTTTGCCCAATTTTGATTTTGAGCTTGTTTATGTGGATTTTTGAGTGTTTCTGCTTTTGGGGGTTTTTTTTTTTTTTTGAAATATGAATTATTATAATGGGTGTTTGTTGTTTTTTATGATTGATTGTTGTTGCAGCATTTAATTCAATCTAATTAGAAAAATCCCAGAATTTTCTGCTGTTAATTTTCTGCATTAATGCTTTATTAGGGAGGAGAGAGAAAGTGAGAGTTGACTGTGGTGTGCTTTGATTGACTTGATGATTACCCTTGATTATTTGCAGATTTTTATGTGGTTTATGTTTGTGAATTGAACAGTTAAAGAGGATTTCGGTGAATTTTATTAGTTGGGTTATGTGCGCTGCTCATTCAAGACGATCCGAAAGACGAAATGGAGCAAGGGGTTTCCTCCATTTGGGCTTTCCTGCATTTGATTTTGGTCTTTAGTTACTTCCACTATGTTACTCCCAATGCCGAAGGTTAGTTCTTGTCTTTCGCTCCGAGTTTGCCTGAGTTCAATTCATTACCTGTGTTTGTTTGAATTTAGTTTAGGTTCCTCTTGTGATTATGAATAAGATGATGTAAAGATATTGACCCCATTTTGATGGAAATAATTGCCTAATAATTGTTGTTGACACCGAAATTTTGTTAATTATTGGTGTCAGATATATGTAAATAAGGAGTATAAAAAATTATAAGATATTTATCTTCAGAATCTCATAGATTATTATCTTTTACTCTACGACACTCTATATAAAGAAGGTCGTTTATAGGGTTTAAAGGAGGCTCTGATGGAATAAGTCTCAAAGACTCCATCTCCTCCCTACTACCAAACATTGTAGGTACATAGTATGGATTAAGCCGACAACGCCCCGTACTATAAACAAATATCAAAAACCTAGCCCTTTGGAGAGAGGAATCAAGAGATCTACGAGAGTTGTAACCCACAAATTATCAATGAAATAATTGTTTCCGTATATTTTTCTACCTCTTTATTTATGTATTGCAGGTTTGAATTTTTATGGTTTACAATTGTCTAGTAATTCTTATGTTTTTTTCCGGCCCGTTAATCAAGGGAAGAAGTTAAATGTCATTTTTTTTTGTTTAGGTGAGGGTTGATCATTGAGAATAGAACATAGAATATAGGATAGCATGAGATGTTGGACACTAAATGCACTCGTGATAATTTCAAATATTGATGGTATTAAGGAGGATCTCTGTTCTTAATGCTTAGTAGCCCATTTCCAAGGCTGCTTATATCTGAAGAATGCAACGTCGAGTAGTATTTTTCTGACCCCTCAGCTTAGACCATAAGATAATAGGAGAAGTTGGATACTTGAGGTGCTCATAAACAATACAATTATCTAAATTGCTTATAATTTTAGGACAGTTTCAATTCTAAAAATGTACGAGTAGCTGGTTTTGAGGCTGCTTATATGTGAAAAATGAAGATGGGACTCTTGGGAGTGACGTCTTTCTAACTCCTCAACTTGTTTGACATATCTGCTTCTATATTTGAAATATAGATATTGTACATTGCTAGTGCTTTCTTTTTTTCTAGTGTCCTTTTCTTTCCTTTTACAAGAGTACTCTGAAATGTGTCTAAATTACATTCTTAGTTGTGAGTCATCCAAATTTTGGAGAAAGTGATTTTAAAGTGCACTTTTCTGAGAGATGATGGATTGTGCTAGTTCTATACTTCGTTCTTTCCTTGAGCTAGAAATTTGTTTATGCTAATTCTGTCATGTGGATCATTCTTCTAAGCAAGTTGAACTTCCTTATGGATATATGTATTATTTACGATTTTTTTACCTTCATCTGTTATTGTATAGAAGCTGTTGCTGAAATTCTTGTATTGCTTGTATGTATTAGCTCCTGATGGTGGTGGCATTGTGCATGTGAAACAGGTGATGCTTTGAATGCACTCAAGTCTAGTTTGGCTGATCCTAATGGTGTATTGCAAAGTTGGGATCCCACCCTTGTAAATCCCTGCACATGGTTCCATGTTACATGCAACAGTGAAAACAGCGTCACCAGAGTGTAAGCTACTAAATTCTGTTTGAGTACTGTCTGTTAGCTCATGGATTCTTCTGAACTAGTTGTTTATCATCAAAATATTTAATGTCTATGTTCAGTGATCTTGGCAATGCGAACCTAACTGGTCAACTTGTTACACAACTTGGTCAACTCCCAAATCTTCAATACTTGTAAGTATTACTAATTAATTTAGATTGCTGGCTGTTTTTTTTTTTTTTTTTTTTTTTCACTGCTCTTGTTGGATTGACCCATATCTATGCAAGTAGTTGGTCTTGATTATTGTTTACTATAAATTGTTGTTGAGCTTTTGGCAATTTGAATGAGGCTTTCTAAAAAAACGGTCAGAGGTAATGCCAATTAATGTATTTATAAGGTCATTCATGGGCTTTTTTTTTTTTTTTTTTTTTTTTGGGGGGGGGGGGGGGGGGTGGGGGGGGGGGAGATTTCAACCTGGCTAGGTAGTTATGCTTGGCTAGGTTGGATCACCTTGAATGATGTGAGCCACATGTGGGTAGCTGGAGCAATTTTGGTGGAATATTATAAATACCTGGAATTCATTTTACTCATTTATTGTGGTCTCTCTAAACAAACACAAGCTCATCGACAAAAATCTATTCTGTGGATTGGGAGATACTGATATTTTCTGGCTCATGATTCCATTTCCTGGATGTTTTGAGCTAAGGTCACATTAAGGTGTTAACATCTTTTGTGCTAAGTTTACACTTCCTCCGTCTCTATTTACTTGACCCATAGCCTTGGGCACAATATTTAAGGAGAGGAGAGAGAAATTGTAATTTTGTGGCCCTTGTTGCACATGACCTTCCTTTTACCCCCAAAGTTACCCCAATGTACACTTTTTGAGGGTAATTTAGAGAATTTATCCACTAAAAGTTTACCACATATAGTATGGGTCAAGTAATATGACATTTCCATTTTAAGAATGTTAGTCATGTAAATAGAAACGGAGGAAGTATATGTTTAAAGGTTGCACTTAATTTCTTGGTATTTGTGCAAAAATTATGTTGGTTTAAACATTATCAGGGATTGTCCCATAAACCAATTTTCATAATGTTTATATGAATCTGTAGCACATTGCAAGATCTGTTTCCACTTCTCCTGTGATTATTATTACTCCATGGCCACAAGGACTGTAGTGAGTATACATTTTTAGAAAGATGGGTGGAAGCATGTGGAATATGGAAGGAATAGGCAAGGTTTATTTATTTACCTATTTTTGACAGGGAGAGAAAGGAAAATCGGCTTAAAATAATATAAACTATTAACGGTGTGTGCAAAATAATACAACCTCAGCTATTTGCTATCAGTAGTACAACCTTTTGTACTATATGTGCAAAATGGTACGCCAGCCACCGAAGAAGGCATCTTTAGGAATATTCCGTCTATATTCATTATTAAATTATTTTTATTATATTTTTTAAATGTAAAAGTGTATTTTTTTTTTTTTCAAAATACAGTTTATGTTAATGAAAGTGAAGGTGTTAGTAATTTGTAGAATGAATCAATAATCTTGTTTACTTTTCATTTTTTTTTTGTATAATCTTTGTTGTTTCTTGAGTGTTTTGCAGAATTTTTTCAGGCCGTGTAGACTAATAATTCTCTTCTTGTTTCTTTGACAGGGAGCTCTACAGCAATAACATTAGTGGGACAGTACCATACGAACTTGGAAACTTGACAAACTTAGTGAGCTTGGATCTCTACCTGAACAATCTTTCTGGTCCCATTCCTGATACGTTGGGCAAGCTCCAGAAATTGCGGTTCTTGTATGAATGCTTCTCAATCTCTGTTGTTCAGATTGAATTTCCTTATTCCCCCTTTTTTTCCCTTAAAGATTATTGTTGTGTGCACACTGTATCACTTTATTTCTTTCTGCATTAAATCAATTATCACTGTCCCGAAACCTGTTAGGATAATCAAGATATAATGATGATATATCATATATCTTTGTGTACTTGTTGTATTGTTATGATAGCAGTAAAACAATTTAAGAATGCCATAGAGTGTTAGCAGGCCCTTACAGCTTCAGCTTCAGTTGCTGAGAAACCTTTTGGTACTTATTCATTCCCTGACTATTGTGTCAAACAGAGTTGACCAAAAATACCCTTCTTATCTCTCTGACACATGACTTGACTTTTGAGTTTTGACAATTCTGAATTTCTCATCAATTTGTAAAAATGAAATTATGATGATAAAATTTGTTCTAGGTCATGGTTTTTGAACTTTTACATTTATTATAAAATAAACTGAAATGAACCTGGTGTGGATAAATAGGCTTGTTTAAACTTCAACAGGTAGCCAAGGGCAGTTGAGTATATCATTATCTCTGCAATAAAAAACTCTATGAGATCTTTGACTTGAAAAGCAACTGCCATTTTCATTTGTTCAACAAATAAGAACTGCATAACAAATAATGAGCTGATTTTGATTTAGTCCTTTCAAATTACACAGGGTCATAATGTATAGGCATGTCTGTTAGCACTTGACCTTTGAATCTTTTATCCTAGGTCTTGACTCATGACTAATGTTGAACGTTCTCCTAAATGTTTGGTTTCTCTAAAAATTTTAATTTTCCTTTTGAAGAATTGTTCAGTGCTACACTGCTATTACATGGTGGGATCAAATTTTTTTATTATCTTAAGTAAAAAGGAAGATCTGATGAACTTGTTATTGGCTTTCCTTGTTTAACATCTTATTATGTTGCAATGTTTGAACTGATTAATTATATGGACGCCAATTTATCATTTTGTATTATGTTTTAGTTTAATTTGAAGCTAACACACTTACAGGAGAGAGGTAGGTCAAAAGTTGTAATATCTCTCTAATATTACAACGTTACCTTCCACATTTTCTTTTACCATCACCATCTCAAATGCATCATGTTTCTGAGGTTCCTTTGGAAGGTGGGATAGGGGACCCCTGAACAAATACAAAGAGTTGTAAACTTGACCATGACTTGTTGTTTAAAAAAAAAAAATCACAATAGGAGAGACAAGAACTCCCAACAATGAGAAAGAAAAGTTACAAAATTTAAGCTGAATGAATAATTAAAATTATATAAATAAAAAACTTTGTAAGACCGGATGATTTGTAGGCCCATTCCTTAATTGAAATGGAATAATTTCGCGGAACTAGGGTAAAGTAGGGAAAGTGTCAACCTTTCTTATCCAAAATAACCTAAACCATTGCAACAGTAGGGTAATGTGGATTCATATATGTCAAATTGCGTATTTCATATCCTTAATACTCCTTCCGTTCTTTTTTGTTCTACTCACTTTCCATCTTAGGCCATTCTTTTATATTCTACTCACTCTGGTTTTTATGGTATACCCCTTTTACCATCTTACCTTTTCATTCTCTCTGTCTCTCTCTCTCTCTCTCTCTCTCTTATTTTATTCACCCTCTTCTTACACAAACCCACCTTTTTCTTACACAAACCCACCTTTTTGCATTTTCTCTCTTACTTTATCTTACACCTCACATTCTTCAACAATTTCTTAAATGTCATATCTATAGTGAACAGAAGATAAAAGAAAAAGGTGACTATTGTTGCTAAGAAAAAGGTGCAGTTGGATTCTTCTCTTAGATCTTGAGGCCACCATATTAGATGTAGCCATGTAGGCATCCTGTATCAGTAGTTCTGATTCTTCTGAAAAATCATCAGAAGTAATTGGGTGGTTGGGTTTAAGGTATTTATTTTCTTTATTTGTCTCAAACATCATGCTTTATATGATCTTCGTTACTTTTGGTGTATATATGTTATTTGTTTTCTGTTCTTTTTTTGTGAGTCTACTTAGAATATGTTTTAGATTATATTTATTGTTAGTTACTCTGTTATTTTATACAGTTAGCATGCTCTTTAAGAATGCTTTATTTCTTTTGCATATGCCTTCAAACTGTCATTTTGTCCTAATTCCTAACAGTTTCTGTTGCATGACTTTTCTGCACGGATAGGCGGTTGAACAACAACACCTTGTCAGGAGAAATACCAAATTCATTAACTGGTATCACTACCCTGCAAGTCCTGTGAGTGTCATGTTACTTTTTCAATGTCAGAAATTGCAGTGCTTCTTAGGCGCATAAGTTTTCTATGCTCTGTTAAGAGGTGTATAAATTTCTAATTTCCCAAATGTGGCTTGCAGTGATTTATCATACAACCACTTGCATGGAAATGTTCCTACTAACGGATCCTTTTCAATGTTTACCCCCATAAGGTTAACAAACTTGTCCTTATATATTCTTCATGATTTAAATGATTTTAAGTTGATGCTAAGTTTTCTATGTTTGCTGTTATGTCTCTTGATTTCAGTTTTAATGGTAATAATTTGAAAATGCCAGCAGTTACTCCAACTGGTCCAATTTCACCGCCAAGTTCTCATTCAGGTTTGCCTTTGACTTTATGGTGCTATTCTAACGTTGATCTTCCTGAAGTATGTATTATGTAATCTGTTAACTCCCAATTTCATTTCATAATGATATTTAAGTACTTATTAATTGATTTGTTAGGCGAAAATTGCCTTTTACTTTTCAAAGCTCACCAATATTAAATCCACTTTTTTGGTTTGATTTTCATTTTCCTTATGTTTGATTTCTGGTAATATTTTTTTCAAATAGCAATTGTCTTCTGAACCTAATTAAGTGATTGACGGGAGGTTTAGGGTTCATTGAGTTGGATGGTTATAGTGTTTAAGCTGTTTGCTGTACCCTTTTGCTTCCCCTGCCACTAGTGTATATTTATGTTGGCTGTGTTGATTTCTATAACTGGACCCATGTGATTGCTTTTTTTCCCTGCCCCTAGATAACTGAAGAATTTTTTCATAAACTGAAAAAAAAAAATTGTCCAGTATATGATTCAGTGTTTGATGCATCTTCCAAATGCCTTTTCAGTTGCCAATAGTGCCACTGGAGCTATTGCTGGAGGAGTTGCTGCAGGTGCTGCTTTACTATTTGCAGCTCCTGCAATTGCCCTTGCTTGGTGGCGACGGAGGAAGCCACAAGAACATTTCTTTGATGTGCCTGGTTAGTGGAAACCTGAAATACAGCTTTTATTGACATTAAAACATCGTGACACATTAATCCAATGTTGTAATTTCACTGATTTCAGCTGAAGAAGATCCAGAAGTTCACCTGGGACAACTCAAAAGGTTCTCCCTGCGAGAACTGCAAGTTGCAACTGATAATTTTAGCCACAAAAATATTCTTGGTCGAGGTGGATTTGGAAAGGTTTACAAGGGCAGATTGGCTGATGGCTCTCTTGTGGCAGTCAAGAGACTTAAAGAGGAGCGCACCCAAGGTGGAGAACTCCAGTTTCAAACTGAAGTTGAAATGATTAGCATGGCTGTCCATCGAAATCTGCTCCGTTTGCGTGGATTTTGCATGACACCCACTGAAAGATTACTTGTTTATCCATATATGGCCAATGGAAGTGTTGCATCCTGTTTGAGAGGTATTTTTATAATTTTATTTATTCCTGGTGGTTTACAATATCTCGTGATATATTTACCTCTCCAAATCTAAGCATGATCAAAT
This sequence comes from Chenopodium album, assembly GCF_948465745.1. Lineage (NCBI taxonomy): Eukaryota > Viridiplantae > Streptophyta > Magnoliopsida > Caryophyllales > Amaranthaceae > Chenopodium > Chenopodium album. Next base: position 10,993,064 of record NC_137840.1, read on the forward strand.
GTAAGGGTTTTTGATGTTGCAAATTTAATGCAAGTATTGAAGCTATCCATTGGAAGTGCTACTTAATAATGATTTCTGTATGATGATATTAGCTGTTATATCCCTGTTGCTTTTACATTTGAATTTTTCATTTGCCTGTTGCTTCTATAAGTAGTAAAATCTGTCTTGTCCCTTCATTGTAGAACGTTCGGAGACACACCCACCACTTGATTGGGATATTCGGAAGCGAATCGCATTGGGAGCTGCTAGAGGGCTTGCTTATTTGCATGATCATTGTGACCCTAAAATTATTCATCGTGATGTAAAAGCTGCTAACATATTATTGGATGAGGTTTATGAAGCAGTTGTTGGGGATTTTGGCTTGGCAAAACTTATGGACTACAAAGATACACATGTTACTACAGCTGTACGTGGCACCATTGGACATATAGCACCAGAGTATCTCTCAACTGGAAAATCGTCAGAGAAAACTGATGTTTTCGGTTATGGAGTTATGCTACTAGAGCTCATCACCGGACAAAGAGCTTTTGATCTTGCCCGATTAGCCAATGATGACGATGTTATGTTGCTTGATTGGGTATATATACGGATTTCATCTTCTCTAATCTTTGGGAACTTCCTAAAATATGTTATGGCAATCTTTTTTAATCTAGTTACTGCCAAGGTTTTCTGTTCTCACTAATGTGATTCTTGATCGTTTTTTTTAAAAAAAAAAAAATTTACTTTCTTTTTCAGGTTAAAGGGCTATTAAAAGAGAAGAAATTGGAGACCTTGGTTGATGGTGATTTGCAGGGCAACTATATTGATGCTGAAGTTGAGCAGCTTATTCAAGTTGCATTGCTTTGCACCCAAAGCTCTCCAATGGAACGGCCTAAAATGTCGGAGGTGGTCAGAATGCTTGAGGGTGATGGCTTGGCTGAGAGGTGGGAAGAATGGCAAAAGGAGGAGATGTTCCGCCAGGAAGCTAACGTCACTCACCCCAACAATGGAGAATGGGTTGTTGACTCTACTTCCAATCTCCGACCTGATGAACTGTCTGGTCCGAGATGATATTTTTTTTTAAAGGTTAATATTTGGAATGTATGTAATTCTAAGTGTTGTAAAAGCTGTTAATGTATTGAAAAATCAATAGTTCCCTAATTTGTGAATATTTTTTCTTTATTTTTCTCTTTTATCACTCTCATTTTTCCCCCTTTTTCAGATTACCTTTTTCTAGTGTATTCAAAATGACAAATACCGAATACATATACTTGGTTGTTCATATGGTTATTGGTTGGAGATGTTTGTGGGTGTTAGGGAGTACAGTTAGCACAATGTGATCAAAACACCATGTGTATTAGATTTTATGCAGCAAATTAGTTATTTTTAGTGTATCAATAAATAAAAGATATTGTTCTTTTTTCAACTAGTTGGTGTACTTTGGCAAGACGTTTTAGCCTTAAATTACTTGCAAAGTTGCAATCCATTAGGACCCACTGAGAGGGATGTCAATGGGATTGGACGAGGTGGATGTTGGCCTTCCTAGAATCCTAGCCCCGCTTAAGATTTTCATCCATATCCTCTCGGTGGCTTCAAAATCTATCCTCATCTTTGCTAGTGCATACAAGTCCAAAATTGTTTACGCCTCACCCCCTACTTGGATATCCACACCACCATATGCATTTAGGGCCTATTAACATTTACTGAACTGAACTGATTGAAGCTGAATTGAACTGAGTTGAGCTGAAATGAATATTTTATGAGAGAAGGAAATTAGAAGCTGAACTAAACCTGAACTGAATTGAATTGATTGGAGCTAAATTGAACTAAACCGAATTAAAATTAAGCTAAAGTGAACAGGTCCTTAATCCTCGTTTGAGATCCGCCAAATCCCCACCTTCCAAAATCCAACAATATTTTTTTTTTCTTGTAGAAAAAAAAATTATATGTGCATAATGAGAAAAAACTATTATATTTAGAGTCAAATGAGAAGTTCCTTAAAATGAAAAGGATGAGAAGGATATTATGTGCATAATTTTTGTATTGAATGTTCATGTTTTTTAAACTAAATGTCCAAAAAAAAAAAAAAGACTTAAATTCGATTTGCATAAGTTTGGAACATAAATACACATTTTTTTTTTATTTTCTAGAAAATTCAATTATTTATTTATTTATTTAGTTTGAAACCCAATCATGCACATTTAGTGGAAAAAAATGCACATTTTATGAAAAATGTAATACCTCGTATTTTTATACGTATTTTAATTAAAATAAATATTTTGAGAAGTATTTAGTTAAATTGAATTGTTTTATTTGAAGTATTTTAATTATTTATTTTAAATAAGTTTGAAAATAATTATAAAAGAAAAGTTTATTTAATTAATTAATTTAATTAAGTTGGGGTTTAATTTAAGGAAAGTTTTATTTTAGTAAAGTTTTACTAGGGATGGGATTAGGAAAATTAAAAGAGGAAAGTTAGGGAAAAAGGGTTTCGAGACAAAGGGGTATAAATATTCCACACATGAGGCAAATCAAACTTTGCCCAGAGTGGAGAAAATCCAAGGTAAACTTCTCTCTCCTTTCTCCTTATTTTTCTTTCTTTTTCTTTCTCTTTTCCCCTTCCCCTTCCTCTTTGGCACGGCCGGCCACCACCCACACTTCACCGGCCACCACCGCAGGTCCGCAGGCCACCGACGCACGACCAACAGCTGCGGTGGCACGGGCAGGGTGCGGCGGCAGCCAGCTATATAAAAAAAATTGAATCTTTATTTTTAAAAACCAATTTATTCCTAAATCTAATTGTTAATTATGAGTTTTGGGATTTGATTTTGATATTTGATTATGAGTATTATGTTAATTAATTTTCAGATTATGTTTTTAATTAAAAAGCTCCAATATTTGAAACCCTAGGTTCTTGATTTATAAATTATTGAAGGGTTATGATGTATAATGGTTTAGACCTTTGAATAAAGTGTTTTAAGGCTTAATTACAGTAAGTTTTAATTAAAATATAGTGCTGGAATTTTTAGTAGAGCATTTAAAATCAAGTTTCTTTAAGGAATTTTAATTACCCATTAATTGGGATTAAAGTATGATGTTTTAAATATAATTTCAGCTTATTTTAATTAAATTATGAGGGGTTTTATAATAGTATATATTGCTGGAAATTTGTGTAGAGAGGATTTTAATATTCTTCTATGATTTTAAATTGTAGGAGACTTTGAAGTGAGCGATTTCTATTAGTCGTGGCGATTTTAAGATCGTATACAAGGTACGTTCGCGTACTTAGCATAATTATATTAATGTGGTAGCATGCTAAATGTGTTTGATTGATTACAAGTAGTATCATGCTAGATTTGGATTGACAATATAATTATGATTTGGATGTTATTGGTGATTGAATTATGAAGCATGATTTATTTGTGATGGATTATTGTATGGAAAATAATAGTTTGGAATATTATTTATGAACCACATATTTATTTATGGCATGTTAGAGAGCATGTCTAATTAAACTAAATGTTTAATTTGGTTTGGAATATTGAAAAGGAATTTTATTATGGTTTATATAATTTTTATTGATGCTATAAGTATAAGGAAAGAGCTATATAAGTGTTTATGTACACGAGGAATAAATTGTATGTTGGTGCCTTAGTGCACTTAAGGTATTTTTAACACCGAGGGGTAGGATTTGTGGCATTTTATGCGTTTAAGGTGTCATTGGCACCGAGATAGAATTAAAAAGGATTCAACATTAAAATATTATGTGGTCACTAATTATTCAAGAATTAAATTGGTATATTTGATTGTTTGAATAATTATTGTTGATTGAATGATTATGGTTTGAGAGTCATCACCAAGTTTAATAATCGGTAAATAACGTAAAGTGAAAGAGATTACGCAACAAAACTCTTGGAACGTATACACCTTGAGTATGAACACATGGGGGGGGGGGGAGTTATGTGACTTTATATTGATCATAACTTCTACTGGAGTACAGGACATTGTACATTCCTTTTATTATTATTATGCGCAGGAATTCCGCCACCTATGAGTGGTTATTGATGCTGGCACGGTTAGCTCTCGTGTCAGTAACCTCAATTTATTTGGGGGAGGTTGAGTGGAAAACCCGTTCGATGCGTAGTCAGCATTAAATAATTTATGTAGTGTCTAGTGAGAAATTTTATTGAATGTTGTATGCTTGAAAAACAGGTGCAACGAGGTAAGTTGTGTGTTGATAGGAAATTATATATTAGTGTGTTAATTACGCTTATGTACTTAGCTTTGCTGATTGTGTATGTTTTGTGTGTTTGTTGGCCTTGTCTTTATCTTGGCCCTATGATGGCCCATTTTTAATGGAGAGTAGTGGAAACAAGTAGAGATAAGCTTTTCATGTGATGAAGCATTTTCATGAATGGGCATGAGTGAAGAGCGAATCATGCTAGTTTCTATAAGTATATGAATGTGTTATTGCTTTATTTATTTATGAATTTACTATTATGCATGACTAACGAAAAGGGTTTGATTTCGGTTTGTTTTAATAAGGGCCTACATTGGTTCCAAATTGTAGGTTGATTATGTTTTACTTCGTTTGACTTTGGTTTGACTTTACTTTCGTTGATTGACTTTTTAAGTTGACTTGTTTTGAAATTAGTCTTCCGCTGTGTGTCTTTGATAGTTACCTTAACCGTTTTCACGGTGGCGGTAATGTCTTAGATATTCCTATTTAAAGTTTTTAAACAGGGCAAACACATGTATTTTAAAAGAAAGGAATTTCTAGGGTGTTACAAAAAACTTTTGCACATTTCACCCTTCTCATTCTAAGAAACTTCTCATTGGATCTCAACTCTATATTATATACTACCTCTGATTTTTATTATTTGTAACATTGGGTATTATTTGTGAGATATAAAATATTCTAAAATGGCAAATAATAAAAATCGGAGGTAGTATATACAAAGTGGGATATGGGCCTACGGGGTGAGTACGAAGTTGGGTAGGGCAGGCAAGGCAGGTACAACCTAAAATCCACTCCATCCCATCATTCATAGCGCGAGTGAGAATGATTTTCATCATCCTTATCGCTCTACTAACATCCATGCTTATAGATGGCTCACCAAATTCTTAATGGAATAATTTTGTGCACTCTACTAACGGTGTGTTTGGATTGAAGGAAATGGAGGGAAAGGAAGGGAAGAGAAATAGAGAGATAGAGTATATTTCATTTGGATAGCAAATGAGGAAGGGAGGGAATTAGAGGGGAGAGAAATGGAAGGATTAAATTGTAGAAAATTAATCCCTCCAACAATGGAGAGATTTGGAAAGAAAACTCACCATTCTTCCCTCCCCTCCCTTTCCCTCTCCTCCTCTTCTCCCCCCTCCCCTTCTTTTCCTTCCCCTTTCTTTATCCAAACAAACTGTAAAGAAACGGAGAAACAAAAATTCCTAAAAAGAGGATATATGCATACATTTAAATAATAAGGGTCTGTTCTTTTCAGATTATTTTCAGTTCAGTTAACTTCAGTTCTTAATTTCCTTCTCTCATAAAATATTCAATTCAGTTTAGTTAAGAGTTCAGTTCAGCTCCAATAAGTTCAGTTCAGCTCAGTTCAGTCAATCAGAACATGCCTTAAAACTCCAAGAAAGTAATTTTCCATAACAACTCTTTGTGTTGAGATTATATTTCGTTGCAATTTGGATATATCGTGAGCTTTACAACTAGCCTTCTATAGTTCTATGCACGCGATGCGTAAGTTTGTGTATTATATACGTTTTCCGCCAAATGTTGCTACAACTCGGATGTTTTAGAATTTTTATAGTCTTTTTACAACTTTTCAAACATATTTTTAGAGTTTAGAGCCTACTCAATTATTTTGATTCTAATTGTTCGAGGTCTTGTATGATGTTCTTTGAAATTTCATTATTTTTAATGGGGAAGAATAATTTCATTAATAACTAGTCATAGGGCATCCATAATCTATACAGTTGTAATAAATATGCATGGGGGTATCCTTTAACATGATAATATTGGATTAGTATTTTTATTTGATTTATTAAAAGTCAACTCGTGACAAAAAAAAAAAAAAAAAAAGGTTGTCAAATAATTAGGGATCATTAAAAGAATATTCTTGTCAAAAGGGAGATTGTTTTGGAATAATTGAAAAGTGGGATTTTTTGGCATATGAAACAAAGGTGAGATTATTTACTTTCACCGTCCAAAAAATTGTTATTTTGTACTAACGAGCAAAAATTCATGCAAATGAGCAAATTTGATTATATGATAGCTGGATATAACCAGCTTTATGTTGATAATTGCCCTTTTCTTGAGTTTATAATGTGGATTAAAACAATATTGATTGTATTAGGAAAGGGAGTTTTAGTTAGAAAAAGTTTTTGAAGCAACTTTTTTTGTCAGGAAAAATCTTATAAATATTTTTCTAGGAACTTAAAACTTAATTGTAATTATTTTTCTTGTTAGATAACCAAGGACCTCTTATTCACTTAATTAACATCTAATTATTCTTACTTCTTTTAATTACCCTCTAACTCGCACATAACTATTTAATAATTAAATTAAGTTATAATTTTTTTTTATATAAAAAAAAAAAAACAAACAAAAATCAGGCCAACACCACCATGACACCCCAGCCACATCCTTCTCTTCCCCCTTCCCAATTCGATCCGTCACCTAGAACCCCCACTCTCGGTGACCATCCTCCACCGTCTACCAACCTCCTTCCCTTCCCTCTTCCCCTGCTACAACCAACCATCCCTATTAGAACCCTAACCCTGATGACATCCCTTCCCCTCGCCATTTTAGCTCAATTTCACATAACCCCATTTTCTCTCTCCTTTTCTTCCATCAATTCAGTGCCAATTTTTAATGCAAACCCTAATCAAGCCTAATTTCAAAACTTTGAAGAATCCCCAATTCAATTATGACAAAGAAAAGGCCCTCCGTCAAAAGTAAGCTTCTTCCGGGATATTTGTTACATTTAGCACAAAACATTAGGAAACTTTGTGTAATACCTTGTATTTTTATATGTATTTTATTTTTAAATAAGTATTTTGTGGGGTATTTAAATAATTTGAAATGAATTACTTATGGCATTTTACTTATTTATTTATTTTTTAAAATAAGTTTAGAAATACTTTATAAAAGAAAAGTTTTATTTAATTAATTATTTTATTAAGTTGGGATTTAATTTAAGAAAATTTTATTTTAGTATTATTTTATTAAGGAAAGGGATTAGGAAAGATTAAAAGGAGAGCTTAGGTAAGAAGGGTTTCTAGAGAAAGGAGTATAAATATTCAACACTTGGGCAAATTAAACTTTGCCCAGAGTGGAGAATACCCAAGGTAAACTTTCTCTCCCTTCTCCTTTATTTTCTTTTCTTTTGCTTTCTTTTCCCCTTCCCCTTTTTGCATGGCCGGCCACCACCACCACACACCACCAGTCGCCACCACAGCCACTGGCACAACGACCAGCAGCCGCGGCGGTATCGGCAAGGCGCAGCAGCAGCCCAGCCATGCCATGGTGGCTGCTACTGCTTTCGGCCTTCCTCTAAAAAAAAACTTTTTATTTTTCTTGTGTTTAATACTAAATCTAATTATAAATTATGGTTTTATGATTATTGATTATAAGTATGATGTGAATTAATTTTCAAGTTTTAAATCTAATTAAAAAGCCCCAATTTTTGAAACATAGATTTATAAATAATTGATTATTGAAGGAATATGATTTAGGGTGGTTTAAACCTTTAATTTAAGGGTTTTAAAATATAATTACAACAAGTTTTCATGAATTAACTAGTGTTAGGCCCGGGCGATGCCCCGAGTTACTGCATTATTTCCATGACAAAAATCTTTATTAATATTTTATTTTTATTCAATTACATGTAATATGGTAATAGCTTAGTGGCTAACACGTTGAAATTTAAACTTGAGGTTGTGGGTTCAAATCTTGTAAGAACCATATTTTTAGACATGGAGTGAAAATTGGATTAAATGAGGAGAGCGCCATGTGGCACCTAAACTTCATTAGGAACGCTTTGAGGAGAGCGCCACATGACATCTTAACTTCTTTAGGAACTCCTTTTAATATATAGTATAGATATTGTTGGAATTTTTGTTAGTATGCTAAAAATTAAGTTTCTTGAAGGAGTTTTGACTACCCATTAATTGGGATTAAAGTTTGAGGTTTTTAATTAATTTTTAGCCTGTTTTAATTAAATTATGAGCGGTTGAAAAAGAGTATATATTGCTGGAAATTTGTGTGGAGTAGATTTTTATGCCATAATATGATTTTGGTTTGTAGGAGACTTTGAAGTAAGCAATTTTTATTAGTTGTGGCGATTTAAGATCGTATACGAGGTACGCGCGTACTTAGCATATTTTTTATGATGTAGTAACATGCTAGGCTTGATTATTTAATCTCAAGTAGTATCATGCTAGACTATGATTGGAAATTGTGAATTGGTTTATATTCGTGATTGAATTATGAAGCATGATTTATTTTTGATGGATTATTGAATGGAAATAATTATTTTGGTATGTTATATATGAATCACACTTTTATTATTGGCATGATAGAGAGCATGTTTAATTAAACTAAATGTTTAATTTGATTTGGGATATTAAAAAGGAATTTTATTATGGTTCATATAATTTTTATTGATGCTATAAGTATGAGAAAGGAGCTATGTAAGTGTCTATGTATACGAGGAATAAATTATATATTGGTGCCTTAGTGCACTTAAGGTGTTTCTAACACCGAGGAATAGAAATTTTTGGCGCATTATGCGTTTAAGGTGTCTTTGACACTGAAGTAGATTTAAAAAGGGTTCAATATTAAATATTATGTGGTCACTAATGGGCTATGAAACTTAATGAAGAGTACTTTTTGGATGCGGGAGCCAGTTTCGGTTTAGCAACCTCAACATTACATTCGGAGGCACACATGTCTTGAAGCTCTAAAATGGTGTACTACCATGGGATTCTCTAAAGTACTTCTTTATTCGGACTCAATGAATTTGATCAATCTCTTACGAAAGAAGGAAATAGAAGATATAAGCGTTTTCTAGACCATACGGGACATTAAAAAAAATAGGATTGAGTTTCCAGTGTTGCAATATCCTTAAAGTGGATAGAGACAAGGTACAACAGGCACACATCCTCGCCAACAATAGTCGTACTAGTTTAATTAGCTTTAATTTTAGTTTGCAATTTGTTTAAGTTATACATATATCAAAAAAAAAAATTCAATAATTAAATTGGAATATTTAGTTGTTTGGATAATTATAATGTTTGATTATGTTATGGTTTGAGAGTCATCACCAAGTTTAATAATATGTAAATAACGTAAAGTGAAAGAGATTACGCACCAAAACTCTTGAATCGTATACACCTTGAGTATGAACATATGAGGGGAGTTATGGGGTTTTATATTTAACCATAACTTCTACTAGGAATACAGGACGCTGTATTTTCCTTTTATTATTATGTGCAGGAATTCCACCACTTATGAGTGGTTATTTTATGATGGCACGGTTAGCTCCCATGTTATACCCCTTTATTGGGGCAGGTTAGGGGGAAAACTCGTTCGATGCGTAATCAATACTAAATAAATTATTTAGTAACTTAATTGAGAAGTCTTGTTGTATGTTGTAATACCCTGTATTTTTATACTTATTTTATTTAAAATAAGTATTTTGCGGGCTATTTAAATAATTTGAAATAAATTATTTATGATATTTTAATTATTTATTTTAAACAAGTTTGGAAATATTTTTAAAAAAGGAAAGTTTGATTTAATTAATTATTTTATTAAGTTGGAATTTAATTTAGGAAAGTTTTATTTTAGTAAAGTTTAATTAGGAAAGGGATTAGGAAAGAGTAAAAGGAAAAGTTTAGGTAAGAAGAGTGTCTAGAGAAAGGGGCATAAATATTAAACACTTGGGCAAATTAAACTTTGCCCAAAGTAGATAAAACCCAAGGTAAACTTTCTCTCCCTTCTCCTTTATTTTTTCTCTCTTTTTCTTTCTTTTTCCCCTTCTCCTTTTTTGGTTCACCACCGCAGGCCACCACCACCCACGGTGGGCCGCCGGCCACCACCAGCACCAGCCGGCAGCGACGGCGACCACCAGCAGGCTGGCAGCAACCGGTAGTGGCTCCGATTTGCTGTCCGGCCACCCCTATTCTCGAAAAAAAAAAAAAATTTGTTTTTATTTTTGTTTAAACCTTAGATCTAATTATAAATTATGGGTTTTGTGTTAATTTTACAATGATTGATATTATGTATGGTGCAAATTAATTTTCAAATTTCAATTTTAATAAAAAAGCCCCAATTTTGAAACCCTAGAATCATAATTAATTGATTATTGAAGGATTATGATCTAGGGTGGTTTAAACCTTTAATTTAAGAATTTTAAAGCATAATTATAGCAATTTTTTTGTTAATATATAAATCTGGAATTTTTGGTAATATGCTAAAAATCAAGTTTCTTTAAAGAATTTTAATTACTCATTAATTGGGTTTAAAGTATGAGGTTTTAAATAAAATTTCAGCTTGTTTTAATTAAATTATGAGTGGTTTAATAAGAGTATATATTGTTGGAAATTGTGTAGAGTGGATTTTAATGCTCTATTATGATTTTAATTTGTAGGAGACTTTGAAATGAGTGATTTCTATTAGTCGTGGCGATTTTAAGACCGTGTTCAAGGTACGTTCGCATACTTAGCATATTTTTGATGATGTATTAGCATGCTAGATTTGATTAATTAATTTAAATAGTATCATGCTAGATTGTGATTGGAATTTGTGATTTGATTTTTATTGGTGATTGAATTATGAAGCATGATTTATTTGTGATGGATTATTGGTTGGAAATAATTGTTTGGCATGTTGATTATGAGCAACACTTTTATTTATGGCATGATAGAAAGCATGTTTAATTAAACTAAATGTTTAATTTGGTTAAAATATCAAAAGGAAATTTTATTATGGTTCATATAATTTTTATTGATGCTACAAGCATGGGAAATGAGCTATGTAAGTGTCTATGTACACGAGAAATAAATTGTATGTTGGTGCCTTAGTGTACTTAATGAGTTTTTAACACCGAGGGATAGGATTTTTGGCGCATTAAGCGTTTAAAGTATCTTTGACACCGAGGTAAATTTAAAAAGGATTCAACATTAAATATTATGTGGTCACTAATTATTCAAGAATTAAATTGGAGTATTTAATTGTTTGAATAATTTTAATGTTTGATGTTATTATGATTTTGAGAGTAATCACCAAGTTTAATAACATGTAAAGAACATAAAGTGAAAGAGATTACGCACCAAAACTCTTGGAACGTATATACCTTGAGTATGAACATATGGGGTGAGTTATGCGACTTTATATTTGACCATAACTTCTACTGGGAGTACAGGACACTGTATTTTTCTTTTATTATTATGCGCAGGAATTCCGCCACTGACTAGTGGTTCTTTTATACTGGCACGGTTAGCTCTCGTGTTAGTACCCCTTTATTGGGGCAGGTTAGGGGGGAAACTCGTTCGATGCGTAATCAAAACTAAATAAATTACTTGGTTACTTAGTTGAGAAGTTTCGTTGTATGATGTGTGCTTGAAAACAGGTGCAACAAGGTAAGTTGTGTGTTAATAGGTAAAAGCATGTTAGTGTGTTTAACTACGCTTATGTACTCAGATTTGCTAATCATGTGTTTGTGTGTTTGTTGGATTTGTCTTTACCTTTGACATATGATGACTCATTTTTAATGGAGAGTAGTGGAAACAAGTAGAGAGAAGTTTTTCAGGTGATGAAGCATATTCATGATGGACATGAGTGAAGAACGAATCATGCTATTTTCCCTTTATAAGTTTATGATGTTATTGCTTTAATAATTTTATAATATTATTGTTACGAGACTAACGTAAAGGTTTTGAATTTGATTTAAATTTGTTAAGGGCCTACAATGGTTCCAAGTTGTAGGTTTGACATTGTTTTACTTTGGTTTAACTTTACTTCTATTGGTTAACTTTTTAAGTTGAGTCGTTTTAAATATTTTCAAGGAGTCTTCCTCTGTGTCTTTGATAGTTTCCTTAGCCGTTTTCAGGTGGCGGTAATGTCTTAGATTTTCCTATTTAAAGTTTTAAATGAGACAAAACATGTATTTTAAAAGAAAGGAATTTATAGGGTGTTACATATGTTGTGTGCTTGTAAACAGGTGCAACGAGGTAAGTTGTGTGTTGATAGGTGAAAGCATGTTATTGTGTTTAAATACGCTTATGTACTCAGCTTTGCTGATTGTGTGTTTGTTGGCCTTGTCTTTACCTTGGCCCTATGATGACCCATTTTTAAAGGAGAGTAGTGGAAACAAGTAGAGTGAAGTTTTTCAAGTGATGAAGCATGTTCATGCCCATAAGGTTACGATATGTTTATTGCTTTCATTACTTTATTATATTATGTTTGTGAGACTAAAGCAAAGGTTTTGAATTGGTTCAGTTTTGTTAAGGGCCTACAATGGTTCCAAGTTGTAGGTTGACTTTGTTTTACTTTGGTTTGACTTTACTTTTGTTGGTTGACTTTTAAGTTGAGTCGTTTTGAATGTTTTTAAAGATAGTCTTCCGCTGTATGTCTTTGATAGTTACTGTAGGGAATAAATTTCAAGCGTTAACCCCTAGCTTGAACCCCACTGTGATCATACACTAAAGTACGGTGGCGTCCAAAAGGGAAGAAGATAGAGCAAAAGAGTCGCCAACAAGTTTTAGGAACTTGTAAACCGTTCACAGGGTGAAGGTTACACCCCTTAACGATCCAAGAGATCGTCAACTCCATAAGGTCTAGAACCAAATAAGGGTTCGGGGATGAAAGTACAAATCCAACCTAAAAGTGATTAAACCTGCCCTAATAATAGGCCTCTACTTTATTCTGATCGTATTCATGTGCGCTTTCTGACTAACATGCAATCATTAGGATTAACCCTAAACCTGTTTATCTATGTTGGTTGAATATTAATGCACAAATAAAACTATTATTGGCGATCACTTGAATTATAATCAAATTAACCCTAACAAGATTATTAATTATCTTATTAAGCGTGATTACAAATACAAAATTCCCTTTAAACATGCATAAAAGGTGTGATCAAGCAATAAAAATAAATATCAAGCAACATAATAATAATCAACATCACAACAATAAAATTATAATCATCATCAAGATAATAATAATCATAAAAATAATAATCATAATAATAATCATCATAAATAAAATCATCATCAAAATAATAATAATAATATTCATAATCATTATAACAATTATAATCATAATCGTGTTCATGTTAACATTAAAGCATAATTGTTTTGGGTGTTTTTGTCCCTCGAGAGAGTTACGACACGAAGACTGATCCGGGGTGAGCTGTACCTGCAAAACAAACGGAGACACCAGTTGGGTGGTGCTCCGCCTCCGACGCACAAGTTAGAAACTTGAAGGGAGAAAAAGGTGCGGAAGTTTAGGTAGGGATCTGCTCGGATTCCAAGCTCAGGATGTCTCTATCAAAGAGTAAATGTGTAATAAATGATAAAACGTGCCCTCAAAATGAGGGACATCTCCCTATTTATAGGGTCTTTGGAAATTGTGCCCCTGATTAGGTTACGGAACCCTAATCATTGGTGGGTTGCGCCGTTTTGCGGCGTCCTCGGGATTTGGGCATGAAGGCCACCATTTTCCCTTTATTTCTGGAGTGACACGTGTCAAGCAGGGATTGGTCCACTTTGGGCCATCCTAAGGCTGACACGTGTCATCCTCTGATTGGACCACGTGGCGGGGTAAAATTACCCTAAACAATAATAATAATAGCAAGATCCTAGGCATGATACTAACAAGATTAATAACAAACCCTAGCATGTCACTAAGCAATAAAAATCAAATCTTTAACCCTAACATGATACTAACGATCATAAATATTAGGAAGAACATAAGAAGCATCGTAACAATCATATTTAATATTAAAATTACCCTAGACATGATACTAGGAATATCATAATAACAATCTAAACATGATATCTACATCATAACATCAATTAAAACCATTAAAGTACTTACTTTGATGCCTCGTATCTCTTTCTAATTACAAAATACACACGTTAGTAACTTCAAGGAAAATAATAATCAAACAATTAAATTAAATAATTGAAAAAGATATTTGGGACCGAACCCTCAGAAATTAAACCTTTCACGTCTAGGGCGAAGGCAACTTCGAATATGGCTAGGTGTATCTAAGTCTTGCGAATGCGGAATTTTGTATTTGAGAAAAGGCTAGTTTAGAAAAAGAGAGAGAGAGAATAATCAAGAAAATCTTGATGAGAGTTGGTGAGAATTGGTGAAATCTGGTTATCGAAAACGGAGTTTTAATACGATATTTATAGTGAAAATCAGCCAAAAAGATCAAATTAACAAAACAGAGTCTGGCGCACGCAAAAAGAGGTTGGCGCCAGACATTGGCCATTGGCGCCAGGCGCCAATGGCTAGCACTAGGCGCCAATGGCTAGCACTAGGCGCCAATGGCTGGCGCCAGGCGCCAATGCCTGGAGTCAGGCGCCAAGCCTGTTTTTAACGCATTTTTGTTTTTATCATATCTTTTGATCCGGAAGTCCAAATAAGGCATATAATATGTCGTTGGAAATCTCTTAAAGTCTACTTTCCAACCCAATTAGAATCAGATTAAAATATTTTTTAGATAAAAAGATATGGCCAAAATAGTGGAAGGGTGGCAGTTTTGGATAAAGTTTCATGTCTCATTCATATCTTTTTCGTTATAACTCGGATTTAATATTATAATATATCATTGGAAAGATAATTCAAGATCTATCCAACCATATAAATTTTGGATAAATATTATGAGGCACGAAAATAAAATCTGAATATATTCCACTTCGTACAAAACAAGGATTCTTAAAAGGAGTAGTTTTATTCAATTTCAAACTCTTTAAAACATAATTATCAATCCTAACTCCATTAGGATTTAAAAGAACCTTCTAGAGTATTCTAGAAGACTATAATCAATCCTAATATCTTTAGGAATGATAATTAATAATAGGCCCTTCTCTAGATCATTGGGCCACATATAAGGCTCAAACCGGGCCCAGTTTGGTAAATTGGCCATAACTTCCTCAATATTCATCGGAATTGGGCTTATAATATATCGTTGGAAAGGTCTTTGCAAGCCCCATCCAACTACACTACTATTGGACCCATATCATGGACCAACCAAACTGGATTGGCTGTTTTCTTAAAATAAGTTTTCAAGAACAGAGAGAAAAGAAAGAAATTAAAACTATCCGCAACGCTAGACTTTCCACACTTTCACTTCATTCGATTATGATTCGACGCAAAAGGTACTCATCACTGGGTTTGGTTTTGGGGAGACATAAATGGGTGTCTACAGTTACCTTAGTCGTTTTCACGGTGGCGGTAATGTAGCACCCTAGAAATTCCTTTCCTTTAAATACCCATTCTACTCTTTAAAATACGATTTAGGAATATCTAAGACATTACCGCAACCGTGAAAACGGCTAAGGCAATTATCAAAGATACACAGCGGAAGAATTAAAATTAAAAATCGTTAAAACAAGTCAACTCAATAGTCAACCAAGCGAAAGTAAAGTTTAAAACCAAAACAAACGAAGTCAAATAAAATCAAACTACAACTTGGAACCATTAAAGGCCCTTATTCAAAACCGTTCCAAAACCAAACCTTTGCGTTAGTCCACATAAAATATGCCATAAATAAATAAAGCATAAAACACATCGTAAACTAATGGAAGCTAGCATGATTCACTCTTCTCTCATGCCCCGTCATGAATATGCTTCAATACCTGAAAAGTTTATCTCTACTTGTCCCCACTACTCTCCATTAAAAATGGGTCATCATAGGGCCAAGATAAAGACATGGCCAAACACACACAATCAGCAAAGTCGAGTACATAAGCGTAATTAAACACACTAACATGCTTTCACCTATCAACACACACTTACCTCATTGCACCTGTTTACAAGCACACACAACAACCAACAAGACACATTAACTAGACACTAAATAATTCATTTAGCGTTGATTACGCATCGAACGAGTTTCCAACTATACCTCCCCCAAATAAATTGAGGTTAACTGACACGGGAGCTAACCGTGCCAGCGACAAAACCACTCAAAGGTGGCGGAATTCCTGCGCATAATAATAAATAAAAAGGAATGTACAGCGTCCTGTACTCCATTAGAAGTTATGGTTAAATATAAAACCCCATAACTCCCCCCATTGTTCATACTCAAGGTATATACATTCTAAGAGTTTTGGTGCGTAATCTCTTTCACTTTACGTTATTTACATGTTATTGGACTTGGTGATGACTCTCAAAGCATAATAAATCAATCAACAATAATTATTCAATCAACCAAACATACCAATTTAATTCTTGAATAATTAGTGACCACATATTATTTAATGTTGAACCCCTTTTAATTCTACCTCAGTGTCAAAGACACCTTAAATGCATAAAGCGCCAAAAATCCTATCCCTCGGTGTTAAAAACACCTTAAGTGCACAAAGGCACCAACATACAATTTATTCCTCGTGTTCATAGACACTTATATAGCTCCTTCCTCATGCTTAAAGCGTCAATAAAAATTATATGAACCATAATAAAATTCCTTTACAATATTCCAAGCCAAATTAAACATGTAGTTTAATTAAACATGCACTCTAACATGCCATAATTAAAAGTATAGTCCATATAATCATGCAAAAAATCTAATTTTCCAATCCATAAACCATCACAAATAATTCATGCTTCACAATTCAATCACCAACACCAAAACTTCACAATTCCATACATAAACCTTAGCATGATACTACTTGTAATTGATTGAAATCAAGCCTATCATGATTCTACATCATCAAAATATGCTAAGTACGCGAACGTACCTTGAGTATGATCTTAAAATCGCCAAAACTAATAGAAATTGCTTACTTCGAAGTCTCCTACACATTAAAATCATAATAGAGTATTAAAATCCACTCTAAACAAATTTCCAGCAATATATACTATTTTAAACCCCTCATAATTTAATTAAAGTAAGCTGAAATTATTTTTAAAACACCATAATTAAGTCCCAATTAATGGGTAATTAAAATTCCTTCAAGAAACATAATATTAAGTGTTCTACATAAAATTCCAGCACTTTATTTTAATTAAAACTTGTTGTAATTAAGCCTTAAAACACTTGAAACAAAGATCTAAATCAATATACATCATAATCCTTCAATAACTCATAAATCAAGAACCTAGGGTTTCAAAAATTGGGGCTTTTTAATTAAAAATCAAATCTGAAAATTAATCAACATAATTATTATAATCAAACATCAAAATCAAATCCCAAAACTCATAATTTACAATTATATTTGAACATAGATACAAATTAGAACAATAAAGTTAATTTTTTTTTTTTTACACTCGAAAAAGGGGAAGAGGAGGCACGGCAGCCACATGTCGCCGGCTGCTGGCAACGGTGGCCACCTGCTGCCGGCTGCTGACAGCGGCGACCACCTGCTGCCGGTGGCTGGCAGCGGTGGAGGGGGCGGAAAACAGAGCAGCCGAAAAAAAAAAAAAGGGGAAGGGGAAAAGAAAAAGAAAGAAAATAAGGAGAAGAGAGAGAGAAGTTTACCTTGGGTTTTTCTCCACTCCGGGCAAAGTTGATTTGCCTCATAAGTGGGATATTTATACCCCTTCTCTACTTATCCCTTTTTCCCTAAACTTCCCTCTTTTAGTTTTTCCTAATTCCTTCCCTAATAAAACTTATTAAAATTAAAATTTCTTAAAATAAAACCCCAACATTTATAAATAAAGAAATTAATTAAACTTTCCTTTTATAAAAATATTAGTTAAAATACC
Organism: Chenopodium album; assembly: GCF_948465745.1. Taxonomy (NCBI): domain Eukaryota; kingdom Viridiplantae; phylum Streptophyta; class Magnoliopsida; order Caryophyllales; family Amaranthaceae; genus Chenopodium; species Chenopodium album. The sequence continues at coordinate 11,011,002 of NC_137840.1, forward strand.
ATGATTAAGATATTAAAATTATTTAAATACTTTATAAAATACATATTTTAAATAAAATACGTATAAAAATACGGGGTATTACAGGTAATGTCTTAGATTTTCCTACTTTGAGTTTTAAACAGAGCAAAACATGTATTTTTATAGAAAGAAATTTCTAGAGTGTTACACTTTGGGATCTTTTTTTTTTTAAAAATTTTGTAGAAAATACTAGAACATGAATGATATGGAGGATGTTTTTGGGGGTGATGCACATCAAGACATTAAGTTTGGAAAAGACGGTTTGGAGAGCGTAAATGGGAAAGGGAGGGGGTCGCCTCGGTGGTGGAGGTGGGTTGTCGGGGATGGGGGATTTTAGGCGGCGACTCAAATGGGGGAGGCGAGTTGCTGCCACGGGAAAGGGGAAAGGGAGGGGGTGCTTGGTTAGTGATTTTTGTTTGTTTTTTTTGCTCTTCTTAATTTATGAATTAATTTAATTATTAAATAGTTAAGTGAGATTTATGGATAATTAGAAGAAAAAAGGGAAATTAGAGGTTAATCGAGTGATTTAGAGGTCTCAGATTGTCTTCAACAAAAAAATTTACAATTAAATTCTATGTAGCCAAAAACATTTTATAAGGTCTTTCCTGACAAAAAAGTTGTTTTGTAAAATTTTTTTTTTTGAAAAATTTTTCTTTATAAAGTTTTATTGAATGTATATTATTGGATTGTTTTAAAAAGTAACTAGGTTAAAATCTTGTGCAATGCACGGATGTTAAATATTTTTGAAAATAATATTACAAAATATAGATTATATAAAAGATATTCAGAAATATGTCATTTGGGTACATATGGAATATGATTTTCAAATTGAAAAGAAAATATCATAAGGTAATAAACAATTTACTTCAAGATTTGAAGGGTTATGGATTTTATTTCTAGTGTCTTTTTCTCTTTCAAGGTGAATGAAAAGATTTATGGTTCTGTTTATCCGACACAGGGTATCCGACAAGGTGATCTAAATTCTCCCTATTTAATTCTATTATGTGCTGATGCCTTTTCATCTCTAATTTCTAAAGCGGTTCGTGAAAAGAAATTAAGTGGGGCAAGGATTTTCCATTCTGCTCCGAGAGTATCCCATTTATATTTTGCCGATGACACTTTGACATTATTCTCTTTGCAAAAGCTACTCTGCAGGAATGTTCGAAAACTGCTGAAATAATCAGTACGTATGAAAGAGCATCCGGACAGAGAGTTAATTTGAGTAAGATGGAGGTTGCTTTTAGTAAATGTGTTGTTGATCGGAGGAGAGGTATTATTGATACTGTTGGTGTTTGAGAAGTTGAAAGACATGAGAAGTATTTGGGGTTACCGACCATCATCGGAAAGTTTTAAAAGACCACTTTTGCTTGCTTGAAAGACAGAATTTGGAAGAAACTGAATGGGTGGAAGGAGAGACTTTTATCGAGACTGGGGAAGGAAATCCGATCCTAATCAAAGTAGTAGCACAAGCCATACCATCGTATATGATGAGCATATTCAAAATCCCCGATGGTTTGATTGATGAAATGCATACCCTTATTTGCTACTTTTGGCGGGGCTCAAGAGAAAATGTAAAAAACTTCACTGGAAGAATTGGGATAAACTATATCGTCCTAAGGCAATGGGTGAATTATTGGGGTTCCGTGACCTTAAATGCTTCTATCAAGCTTTGTTGGGCAAACAAATTTAGCGTTTGTACACCAACGAAGGAACTTTACCCCATCAAATCCTCAAAGAAAAATATTTTAAGAATTCGACGGTCCTAGATGCTGTGAGAGGTTATGACCTGAGTTTTGCTTGGAGGAGTATGTGAGGGGGGGGGGGGGGCAAAGGGTTTGCTAAGGGATGGTTTGCTTTGGAGAGTGGAAGATGGGAGAAGCATTGAAGCTTGGCATGATTCTTGGATTTGTGTTAATGGTCAGGTTGTGTATCCTACTATATATGTCGGTTGGTGGTGATGTTAATGTGAGGGTGTGGGAGCTGCTTCATGAAAATGGGCTGGAATGGAACGTGGAGAAGGTTTTTATCATGTTTCAACCTGAAACTTATGCAAGTATTCTGTCTACACTTCTGTCAAATAGACCCCATTATGACTCTGTGTTCTGGCATGCTTAAAGAATGGTATATATTTATACTGTTAGATCCGGTTATTGGTTAGCGGACTTGGTTGGTATAGACCAGTAGCCCCAGGAACTCAATGATGCTATCTGACACACCATTTGGAAAATCAGGGGTCCTCATAAGCTACATCACTTGATATGGAGCGCTGTCAAAGGGAATTTGGCCATGAAAGACATGTTAGTGCAGAGGCATATCTCAACTGATGCTTCTTGCCAAGTTTGTGGGGATGAGAGGGAAACTATCCTTCATACCTTATTGAAGTGTAGTGCTGCCAGGAAAAAATGGTCAATAAAACCCATTTTTAGAAATATCCAGAATATTAGCGCCACTGTGATAACGGCTAAGGCTATTTTCAAAGTCACACAGCGGAAAACTAAAATAAAAACCAACTTTTAAAATATAACTTGAGTTCACAACCTCAAAACAAAAGTAGAATTAAAACGTTCACAAGTTAGAACCAATCCAAATATGGCATTTTTCAAAAACCAACTTAAAAAAAAAATAAACATAGTAATGTTAGTCCGGAATCAATAAACCAATAATTCACAATATAAAACTAAGAAAGCATAACAAGTAACTCTCTATACTCATTCCCTTCATGCTCTTCATTCTTCAAGTATCTGCCACTTTTTTTTTTTTTTTTTTTTTTTTTTTTTTAATTTCAACCCTCTACTCAGTACTCACCATATAATTGGGTCATAGTAGCCAATCCAAAGGAAAGCCAAACACAAACACAAAAATAGAAATCAGCAAAATATGAGTATGTATGCACCACACTAACATGAATATCCTATCGCCAATAAAATAATTAAAACATGCTTGCCACAAGTCAACTTACCTTTGACTCATAAATAACAATATTAATTATTAAATAATAGCTTTGGATTACGCATCAAACGTTTTTCCTTCCTTTAAAAATAGCCAATTAAAAATGGAGCTTCCAATTAGAGCTATCTCAATTGGCACCTACTATGTCACACTTGGTGACGGAATTAAAGCGCATAAATAATTTAATAAAATAAAGTACAACGTCCTGTACCCCTGTACAAGCTATGGTTAAATATAAAACCCCATAACCCCCCCCCCCATATGTTCATAATCAAGGTATGTACGTTCCAAGAGTTTTGGTTCGTATCCTCTTACACTTTACATGATTTACCAATTTAACTCTTGGTGACTCCAACCAATCAATCAAGAATAAACATACCAACATTCAATACATACTTCCAATTCATTATTGAATTAATTAGTGAGCACATACTATTTATTTTAATTAAGGTTCATTGCCTAGTTTTGTGCACAAAATTGCACGATTACTACCTTGGTGCATAAAATTCATTGATAAACTCCCTAAACTCAAACTCAACTTGCATGAGCGAGTAAATATATAAACTAACTCCTTGACTCAACACCAATAATAAATGGGTGAGAATTAAATTCATGAATCATGCCCAATAATTTTAATTATAACTCTTTTAAACATACATAAGTCTTGCTTATTAATTTCATACTTCCTTGATACTTGAAAATAAAACATGCTTCCATAATTCACACATATTCAACTTGTATCATGCTTTAAAAGTTTAAATAACATATTCACATGTTTGCATAATAATTCATGTTCATCCAACCAAACATATAATCAACCAAACATGCTACTATATCATCACTTTAATCATACTTCACAATCCTAGCATGACACTACGCATACACAAATATTCTTGTGCACATACGTACCTTGAATTTTGCCTAAACTCGGCCACACTCGCTAGAAATCACATAGCTTGAAGCTTCCTACAAATAAGAATACATAACTATAATAAATCCACTATTATCACAAATTTCCAATAACTATAATACTCTTTAAACCTAACTAATCAACCCAATTTAATGACATAAAAGTCATAAAACTTTTTCTTTTAAGTGGGTGTTTTAAATTCTTTCAAAAAAAGACTTGGTTTTTATGACTTAAAAAAATCTTGAGGTTTAAAAAGATTTATACTCTCCTTTTAAAACAAAAACTCATAATTACAACACTGCCATTACAAAATCATACTCCCACTTAACTTCTTCCTTTGGAGCCAGCTTAATGGGCTCAAGTGGCGGATCTAGAAATTTCAAAATGGGGTGCAAAATTAGATGTTAATTGATATTATTAATGTTTTCATAATATAAATGTTTTTACTCGCTAGTTCTTATTTTATCTACATACATCATCGCTTTGTTTCTTTTGTAATAATAATATATTGATACAAATCTAAAAAAAAAGTCTTAAATGACTATATTTTCATTACGTATAAATCACAATTTGTGGTTATAAGAGATTGTATGAATAATGTCAAAAGTTCAAACCTTAGCAATATTTATAAAACAGGGAAAATATATCGTATAATTTATGTTATATGGATAAAATATTTATATAATGTTGATTTTTGTAGAAATTACGAAGGTTGTGTTAATTTTAATACATTAAGAATAATATAAGTTCAACAAAAATAAGATGAAAATACCATGACCTAAATATTTACAATTTATTTTTATTGCTTGATTTTCACTACTAGAAAAGTGCCGATTTCTGACGGAAAAGGTCCCTCGTAAACTCCCTGTTTTCCGTCGGAAATAGTATTTCTGACGGAATTTCGTCGGAATCTATCGTCGGAGAACCCTTTGTAGGAAAAAGGGCCTTTCAGACGGAATTTCTGTCGGAAGCACTTTTCCGACGGAAATCATGCATCGGAAGACATATTCCGGCCTGGGAAAGTCCGTTGTAAATTTCCGACGGAAAACAAATCCGTCGCAAAATTAACGGAATTTCCGTCGGAAACGTCTACCAAAAAAATAATAAAAACCCACCCACCCCACACTACCACGTCCAACCCCCAATGCCACCCCACAAGCCGCACCACACACCTTACCATCTAAACCAACCAGACCCTAAGCCGCCACCACCACCACCACCTTAACCCATTCTACCTTAACCCACCTAACCCGAACAAACCCACCAACCAGACCCACCACGACCCTAACCCAATAACCCCGATCTACCAACACCTTAACCCATTCAACCCTAACCTCCACCCACTAAATTAACCCACCCCACAAAACTAAACCTAACCCGGACCCAAACCCTAACCTAGACCCGACCTAAAACACCCAAACCTCTAACCCAGACCCAAACCCCTAACCCAGACCTAACCAAATACACCCATACCCCTTAACCCAGACCCGACCGAACCGTAACCAAACCAACCTTCTCACCACCCTAACCCACCCCACCCTAACCCTTGGCCCTGGCGGCACCCACCACCACCTCCCTCGACCCACCCTTAAACTGACCCCAAAACCACCAACGAGCCACCATAACCCAATTTTTTTTAAAAAAATAAAAAAAATAAAAACTTTAAAAGAAAAGAAAGAACATTAAAAAAACATCAAAACATACCTTTAATTATGAAATTAGCTTCGAATTTCACCAAATTTAAGTTAATAAGGCTTAATTCGATAATAAAAACTCTAGATCTAGAGTTTTGACTATCGAATTTAACCTTAAAAACTGTATAAAATAAAAAAACGTAAGATAATTGGCGCGACAAGGGGATTTATAGGGGTGGCAGTGGCGTGAGACAACGAAGGTCGTGGGTGAGATGACGGAGAAATAAGAGAAAGAGGAGGGAGAAGGAGAGAGAAAGAGGAGGGAGAAGGAGAGGAAATAAGAGAAAGAAACATCAGAGCGAGAAGGAGAGAGAAAGAGGAGGGAGAAGGAGAAAGAAGAGAGAATGAAAAGGGGGAAGTGAAAAAAACGGTTGCGGGTGAAATATAAAAGGGGGCTAAATATTAGGGTTTGAATTTTTTTTTAAAAAAATATATTTCGACGGAATATTCCGTTGGAAATTTCCGACGGATTTTAGTTCCGTCGAAAAATTACATTTCTGACGGAAAATTCCGCCGGAAAGCCCATATATTCCGACGGATTTATATTCCGTCGGAAATTTTCGACGGATCTTTAAAATCTGTCGTAAATGTCCGACGGAATAAAAATCCGTCGGAATTTCCTATGTTTTCGATGGAATTAGGTGTCCGTCGGAACCAATCTGTTGGAAATATGCCTATTTCTAGTAGTGAATTTGTTGTTTTCATGTTATGAAAATGGCATGGGAGAGCAAAACTATTAGAATACAAATCTATACTTAGTATTTAAAAAAGCAAACCAAAAAAGACATATGTCATCGTTCTATTACACTTCCCTATCATCTTCTTCAACTCAATATGCCACATGTCGTTTTATATTTTTTTATTTTTAATTATACAATTCTTCTTAACTCTTTCCTCTTTAATCTTCATCTCTCCTCTTTAATTCAACCTTTTTATTTTCTTTCTTTGATTGTAGTCCTTCCATCTTCTTTCTATTAAGTCTCATTTTAAGTTAAAGTCCCAAAATTTTTATTTCTTTAATTATGTTTTCAGTTTCATATTACACTCATAATTATTTATTGGTATTTCCTCACTCATCTCTCAATGCAATTTTCTATGAACAAGCCTTGCATTGCACGGATCAGAAGGCTAGTTACATATTATACTTTAGCCAAAAATTTCATTTAATTTTTGCAAAATGGGGATGCAAGAGCTCTCCTTAGATGCCAAATGCATCTGCCAGTGCTGGGCTCTTAAGTGTCCTTAATTTCCCAACAAGTTGATTCAATCACTTAAATAAAAGATGACCCAACTCAAAATATTTTATTGCCTCATTAATGACTCATTTAATTTTATACACACTTACATATTATTTGAATCATTAATTCCTTTTAAAATAAAATGAATCATTTTAATGTATAAAATAAATAATTTATATATATAAAAATATTATAAAAATATGGAGTATTACAATTTTGTCTACTCTCACGTGGGCTCCTTTGAGGTGTAGAAACTTGAAGATTTTTTTATTTTTTTAATTATTTTTTTAATATCATGAGAGTCCTAATCCTTTTATGTTAGCTGCGGGGTTTCAGAAGTATGTGCATGAGTACAACTCATATGCTCACTAAGGTATTTAAAGTTGTTGCTATTAATGTTTCCCCTACTGCTAGTGCTAATGCGTGGAAGTGCTCCCATAATGGCTACGTAAAGATCAATACAGACGCACATGTTCCTACTGGAGGTATGGCTGGCCTAGATGTTGTGATCAGGGGTCTAAATGGTGCTCTTCTTGTTGTTGCCACCAAGAAGACCCATGCAACTGATTCGGTGTGTGCTGAAGCTTGTGCAGTCAGGTTTGCGTTACAGCTCGCTAGAAGATTGGGGTATTCTCGAATATTATAGAGTCAGATGCTATTAATGTTATTCAAGCAGTAAGTAGTGATGATGGTGGCAAAGCTCCGGTTTATATTGTATTAGATGATATTAGGAAAGATAGTATGCTCTTTGATGCCTGTGATTTCTCACATGATAAGCGCAAATGTAATATGGTTGCTTGTCTTGTTGCAAGATGGACTACTAGTGATAATGTGGAACGTGTAACTTTGAGTCCTTTCCCGCCCCAAAGCATCACTACTTTGGCTGGTTTGGATATGATTTAATAATGTGGGCTACTATCTTTTATTAAAAAAAAAAAAAAACTCGAAAAAGGCAGGAAATTTGTTTACAAGGTAATACAAGTGTCATGGAAGTATTATCTTTTTTTTTTTTTTAAATTTTTTTTAGAAAGCCACAAAGGCGGGGGTGAGAATCGGTCCCAAGATCTCCTGAAATCAGGAAGGAAGCTCTAACTACTTGAGCTCTCTCTCACTCTCAGGTAATACAAGTGTCATGAAAAGATTTGCTTTTAATATCGGTTAATAGATAAATAACAACAAGTGGACAATTCCATACCCATGCTATGCATAGGTTCTTTGAGCTGTTCATAAATTATTGATTATGTTTCCTTTTTTTCAATGATTGTGAATAATAGATTGATAATTGTTGACATTTTCTCTTTTTTGGTTGATGTAGTTGAAAAATATTTGGTAACTTCAATAATTTGTTGTGACATTAATGTAGGTTGAGAAATGGGGTAGTATCCAACACAAAGTTGAAACAAATTTTATTGGATGAGTGTGTGCTTATTTTATAGGAAAAATTGCGGGAAATAATACAACCTTTAGGCGGTTCTTTTTTAATAATACAACCTTTTGATTAAGTCTTAATAATATAACCTTTGGGGGGTGTTGATTTTAAATAAGACATAACCGGATGCAACCGGATAAACAAGTTACCACTGCCACATGTCATTATATGATTGGCTTAAATAATTTTTTTTATTTTTTTATTTTATTTCCCCTTCCCTAAACACTAATAAACCACCATTGCTCCACCTCTCTTTCCAACCCCACCACCACTGTACCACTGCTGACAGGGTAAAGTCGTATCCCCTAATAAAAAATAATTACCTAATTCACTAACTAAAGTAGATAGGGAAGTAAGGTCGATCTCCACAGGGAAACAAGTCTTTTTATCCTAACTAAATATTATAATCTAAATTATTTAAGTAACCAATATTAAAAGTTGAATATGAAACTAAACTAAAAAGAGTAGGAAAAGGGAGAAAATAAAATATAAAAGGATCTAGGGCATAGGTTCACCAATAAATAATACTCCGGGGTAAAATAGGGTAATCAATCATTGACATTGCATAAATAACATGATTAATAAGCTCTCGCAATTTATTAACCAACATAGACCTAACAGGCTCTCGCAATTTACTAGATCTAAGTTCTTATCGAAAATAGCCTTTAATATCAAATTAACATCTGCTCGATTCATCAATTTAATATTGCTATACTTTTACAAGCCGCAATTGTAAAACATTAAAACAATCCAATAAGAAATCATCATGCAATACCAACAATCAATAATAGTCAATCATCAATGCATCAATTAACCAGATTGTAAAGGGCTCTCGCTACTTATTACAATCACACAATTAATTTACCGGTATTAAATCTCATCTCTCGAATCTTGACTTAACCATTTATGAATTAACTTGCCTATTGAAACTAGACCTAAACATTAATTCTCATCTCTCGATTCTTGAATCAATATTGTCAAACTCATGCATAAAAGTTAGGCCTAATCTAGTCACAGAGCATTAAATCAATCAATAGGAAATTAATCTAGCATTGATAATCAACAACAATAATTTACCCCTTCATATCATTTATTAGATCCCCATAAACCCTAGAAATTAAACTACTCACACATAATTAAATATAAACTAAGCAAAGCAATAAAATAAATCATGATCAAAGGAATAAAATAAATAACTAAGATTAAGGGAAGAGAAATCGTCACCAAAATAAATCTGGAATTAATCAAAGAAATAAGAACAAAGGTTTAGGGAGAGAGTTTAGAGAGAGAAAACTAAGTAGAGAGAGAAAGTCCAAGAGAAAAGATTAAGAGAAGAAGAAGAGGTCCTAAAATCGTATTACGGAGGAGTATTTATACTCCGTACAAAAATCCTAAACTAAAACAAATTAAAATGACTCTAATTGTCTCCTAAATAAACACGCGCCCGATCGGGCGAGGCACCGCCCGATCGGGCGCGCCTTTTTTTCCTCTAATAACAATCTCGCGCCCGGCCGGGCGCGTCACCGGGCGCTCCTCCCGCCCGGTCGGGCGCGCCTCCGGGCGCCAGCCTTTTTGGTCGGGCGGATCATTTGGGCCACTATTTGGACTTCGATTGGGCTCCAATTCTTCGGGCCAATCTGGGTTTCCTCTTTGGGTCTTGAATACTCGGTCCAAATGCCCCGGTATCACCTCTACCGAGCCCTTAATCACCGGTTCGATGTCTCTAACCGGCCCTGGGCTATAAACTCTGGTCGTGCTTTTCCAATGCTCGCGATTGCTCCTAAATATCCCGGGAAAATACTCCAAAAGCATAAATCCCTGCAAAAGTCAACCAAATCTACGAAAACACTAGAAAACACCAATTAGTAATAAAAGTGGCTCTAAAGAGCCAAAAATCCTACTAATTATGACCAAGGGACGGGGGTAAAATACTATATAAAATGGATACATCAACTGCCAATCCCCACAACCAGAATCGACCCTTCCCTTTCCCGACCACCCCGCTGCCAACCCCCACAACAAGGCCAAAACTCCCACATAACCTACCATTACACAGTTCGCGACCACCGCAGCCACCATTCCTACTTTCCCAACCACCACAGCCAATCACTCCACCTTTCTTGACCACCACAGCCCCCATTCCACCTTTCCTGACCACCGCAACCAACCAAGATCACCAAAAACTCCCACACAGTACACCGACCTCACGAACCCAACAATCATTGCTACCCCACCCCTCTTCTCGCACCCGCATCACCAAGTCCCCAATCACGCACCAAATTACAACCAACGCCACCAATTACCCCCAATTATCGCCAATTAGCCATCCCCATTCAGCAATTTGCCACCAATTTTAAACATTTTCACCCTCCGCCATTGATTTGTTGAGATTTGTGATTGATGGTGATGTCGGGGCGCGAGCATGATGTGTGAAGAAGAGAGTAGGGTCGAGGATGGTGCCGGTGGTTGGAGATTAAGGATGGGCGAGCAGGTAGCTAGGCTCGGGGTGGGGGAGGTGGGCTTGTCACCGGCGGCTAGCGGGGGAGGGGGCTGGACAGGCAGGGGGGTTTTATTATAATTTTTTGTAAATCAATTTTTTTTTTTAAAAAAAAAATCAAATTTTAATGTTTAGACAAATTACATAACGACACGTGTCAAAGGTGACTTGTTTACCAGGTTACATGTTTTTTGTCTTGTTTAAAATCAACACCCCCAAAGGTTATATTATTAAGACTTAATCGAAAGGTTGTATTATTAAAAAAGAACCGCCTAAAGGTTGTATTATTTTCCGCAATTTTTCCTATTTTATATTACTCCCTCCGTTCCCTTATGTTTTTTACTTTTGGAATTATGTGCGGTTATTAAGAAATTGTGTAAACTAGAGGTATGTTGGAATATTTCAATTATTGAAAGTACAACTTTATTAAAAAATACAATGTTAAGCATGTGGGGTGAAGAAATTAGAGGAGAGAGGAGAGAGAAAGTAATAATAAGTGTTGAAAAACTATTAAAATAGTATAAAAAGTACCATAACACATGGAAAAGTAAGGGCTTTTGAGTATTAAAATTGTAAAACAAGGGTAATTTTGTCCAAAATTTATGACTAAAATAGGAAAGATACTAAACGTAAATAATAAAAAGGAACACCCTAAATGGAAACGTAAAAACAATTAGAAACGGAGGGAGTACGTATTATTAATAATCAAAGGAGAAAAGAGACAATTTCATCTTTTCATGTGGACAATTGGACACCATTACCTAGCAATGCTTTTATATAATCCAGATAACTATTAATAGATGATAAGAAATAAAGCGTATTATAAGATTACAAACCCTAAATTATCATAATTTGAGAACAACAATAACAATCTCTATTTTCTTTTCGTTTTTTTAAGGTTAATTTTTAAATTACCACCCAAAAATGTAACCAATTTCGAACTAACCACCCATTTAATTTTTTATTTTAAATTACCACCCCTTAAATTAAATAAATGCTCAGATTACCACCCATTTCAAAAATCCGGTGGATTTTCCGTCTGTAGGCCCCGCCTAACAATTATTTTGACCCTTTTAACTGATTTTTTCCCCGATTTTTCTCTTTAAAAACGCTCTCTAAACTATAATTCATATTTCATTCACCAAATTCTACCAAATTTCAAAGAAAAAAAATGTGAATTGAAGTTAGGAGAACATTTTTAAAGAGAAAAATCGAGGGGAAAATTAGTCAAAAGGGTCAAAATAAGCGTTAGGTGGGGCCTACAGACGGAAAATCCATCGGATTTTTGAAATGGGTGGTAATCTGAGCATTTATTTAATTTAAGGGGTGGTAATTTAAAATAAAAAATTTAACAGGTGGTTAGTTCGAAAATGGATACACTTTTGGGTGGTAATTTAAAAATTTCCCTTTTTTAATGACAATGCACAAGTAAAATTTAGAATTGATATCAATATTGAATTTGAAGAAGACAATAAATATATAATTTATTTATTTATTTTTTTTTTTTTTTGGTATTTAACAAATTGTAACAAATTTATATAAGCAGTCATAAATTGTCAAGTAATCCATATTTAAGAATTGGGTCTTTTTCTCTCCATCTAAAAACCCGAAAGGGCTTCATTCGCCCTTTTTCCTTCCTCCAACTTTGAGGATTTTCGTGTTTATTTATAAAACTTTTTTTTTTCCCAGAAAATCGAATTCCAGAACTCACTGTTTCTTAGGTAAATCAATTCAATGGTTGTCTTTTATTCTTTCAAATTCCAGATTTAGTTCTTCGTTTTTACTCAAATTTATATATTTCAGATTTAGGGTTCAGTTTATTTTTAGTATGCAAGGATCGCAAAAATCAAAAAGGGTTTCTTGGGCTTCTGATGGGAATCTTTGTCAGGTATTTAACATTAATCGAAATTTATTCTATGCCCAGATGAAAATTTCAAATTTTTCCCATCAAATCTGTGCAATTAATTATTTCGGACGCCCAAGAATCAAATTCAATTGAACCGAAATAAAATAACACTTTTAATTTATTTGAAGTAAAGTGAATTTTCTGGGTAATTGAGAATCTATTGAATTAATGGAGTATGTGTAATTGGGGATTAACTCAAAGTCTCAAAAAACAAAGAAATACATGAAATAAAGTCTCAAAAAACAAAGAAATACATGAAATACATTTCTGGGTTTTATTTTTCTTTAATTAATCTGAAAGTAAGAATCAATCTTTGAATTATCTTGCGAATTAATTAATGATTTGAAAATAAAAAAGATACAATCTTTGATTTATCTGTTGTATAGATGGATTATGCTGTGTTAGTGAACTTTTTCACTAAATTAAAGATTATCTTGGACTCCAATGGATTATGAGAAGTTACATTTACTTTGCTAAGTTTGCTAAAAAAGCTTACACAAAGTTTGAGTTTGTCAATAGAAGTTGAATTTGATTACAAATTTTGATACATATGCATGTAAATTTCGTATAAGTGGTTTTATATGTAGCATGGGATTGCTAGATAATGTCGCATTGCATGTTTTCCATAGGTTTGAGTTGATTCTTTTTTATTGAGTCCTGTTGATTGTAAATTTCGTATAACTGAAGATTTCTTTTTATTGAGTCCTGTTGATTGTAAATTTGATTTTCCATAGGTTTGAGTTGATTCTGAAAAGTAAAAGCAAGGCTTGGATTTTTCTTCCGCTTATTGTTATGCTGATGTTTGACTGTTGATAGACTTCCTATATGTATTAGAGAAGATTTCAGAGTATGCAACATTACCTTTTGCAGAATATATGAGGCTTTTCACTCCAATATTTGCATTGTCATAAACTGATTCATGATGGATTCTCGAAATTCATTAGTGCTGATGTAGGTAAAAAAAAACGAGGAAAAAAAAAAAAGCTTATGTCCGAAGTTAGTGGACTTGTGTAATTATTTTGACGTTTGATTTTTGTCATCATGTACTAGTTGATTTCTCTTTTGGCAGGGTGTAATGCTTTGCTATCCAAATTCATACCCGATTGTTGGCAATACCTAATGAGAATGAATTGTTTTGTTGTGTTTATTAGGTTTGCCTTTTGTATTTTGTTTCAGTTTTTTATTGTCACTATTATTCCTATCTGTAAATTTTAAGTGTTTAGGTGATTATTTTTACATTCCTAGCTATAGTATGATAGATGATTGCTTGAATCTAGTCGTATCTCTAATGGGCTTTGTTGTGTAGGCTCGAGATATAGGGTGATGATAATTATGTTTCAATTAGCGTTTCTTATACAGATGATCATTACCTCTGTGTGATTGCTTAGTGTAACTGTGCAAGGAGAAGAGCTAAAGTCATATTCTCTGGTTATTGCAGGCCATGCTTTTAGGCCATTATTGGGCCATAGTTATGCTAATATTTAGGTTCTATATGTGATGGTTGCTGGTCACAGTAAATCAGTATCTCTAATATACTTGCCTTCATATCATAGTGCATATATTTCATTCTCAGATGTAACCCTGTAACGCACGGCTTATGTTCCTGAGTTTACATGAATATTTGTTGAAACTTTACAAAAAAGAAATGCTGCCTGTAGATATGTTACATATCTAATTTCTGCTTTATATGCTCTTTTCTTGTTACCTATCAAAGATATTGTTGCTATAGGTTTTTATGATGGTTTGAGAAAAATTGAGAATATTTTTATTTAACTATTTTTTTACATTTGTTAGATACATCTTCAGTATGATTCTATTCCTTTACAACAGAGGATGAACAAGCTTGATGCCTCTTGATCTTATTTTTTAATATTTTGGTGATTTGTTTTGATAGGCATTTAATATTCAAAGCCAATAATGGTAATAAGAGTTTAAGTAATGAAGGAAAGTTATGGTTGTGTTAAGAGTTATTTTGGCTTCACAATTGTGTTGATAGCAGTATGTAACTGCACCTTTGGGAATAAAATAATTTCTCTGTTTACTTGTAGCACTTTTAATTTCATGTTTGCCAATGCATTATTTCAATCGTTAATATCTTTAAACATCAATTTAAGTAATAATTATAAGATTTGATATTATGAAATTATAAGTAGAGGCAAATCTTACAAGATCCCACATTAACTATATTTTTCATTAATTATAAATCATCAAAGCTAAGTAGTGTATGTGAGAGTACATAAGTCAATTTGTTGCAAGTAAAAAGAAATGGAGGAAGTGTATATAGAGGGTTGTTTTAAACTAAAATACGAACATGAGCGTCTTGGTTACACTTCCTCGAGATATTCCTTCATCTGCATTTTTTCCTGTTTATACATGTATTGATTGCATTTTTTATCCCTCCCTTCTGATGTATATATGGTATAATTATAAATTTTCTCCATTTATGTTATGCAAATCAATTTATCCTGCAAAACTTATTGATCTGAATCAATCCATAATTATAAATAAATTTGATGGATACTGATGTGTATGTAAATTTCAGTGCCACCTCCTTTGTTGTAGTTCCTTTTTTAATCTCAAGATATGGCCCCTTCCCTATTCTATTTCTTCCTCTAATTTGCATCTGCTATATTTTTTTTTTCTTTTTCGCAATTGCTTCATTTTTCATTCTTGTTAGGTTTTTATATGTTCTTACCCTTGGGCTTAACTTTTTTTTTGAATTCCTAGACTGAAAAAGATTAGTAATAGTCTTAACTTTTTATTTTTATTTTTATTTTTTTGAACAGTAGTATTGTGAAAGACTGAAAACCTGTAGTCAATATTTTTCATTTGTTTTCCTATTCCTATTCAAGTATTAATAAAGCAGGCACATATATCTCAAAGACAAGCTGCAAAAGGATGACCTATCCTATTCATATATCTTAACATGCTTCCTGCCATTGACAAAACAAGCATGTAATTGTTATCTTGGTGACTTGGTCTTTAATTCTCCTTATATTTATTCAAGCTGATTGATTTTGGGCAACCTGATACTGCTTTATGATGATGGTTATGAACATGATCATAATAAGTTCCTTTGTTTTCTTAATTTTGACATCTTTCCGTAAATACTAACCCTGGTCTACAAATTTTGAAATATTTGGAATTTTACAATTATCTAAACACCGCCTTTTGACCACCTTTTGTCAATTATACTTCAGGAAAAAAATATAGTCATGTAGGATCTTATTTGATTTGTCTTGATGTATAGTTTCTAGATGTTAACTTTGTATGATTTTAACTTATTAAGTAAATATTAATGTTACCAATAAAAAAAAAAGAAAAAAGAAATTAAGTTAACTTGAATATTGTCATGTGTGATTGGAAAAATATGGAAGAAACCAATATAAATCAAGGACATTGTAATTATTGCACCTTGCACCCTTTTTTGCACCACCTCAAAGTGAAATGCCAATCCTTACACCTAAGATGGATATTCTCCATTTACCACTGATGTGGTGTGACAAAATCTTATCTTTGTTGCTAGATTTTGGTATTTATAATTCGTAGTTTCATATTATCCCAGCTTAGTCATTTACTGTTGAAGAAGTGAGAACTCTGAGAAGACGTTGCCTACTTGCAGTATACACATTAGCATTATGTTTGGATAGGGTGATTTGGAGGGACAGGAAAGTGAGATGAATTTTTCTTTGTTGGGTTAGCAAATGAGGAGGTGGATGAAATGGATGGGTGGATTAGGACTTAAGGAGAGACTTACGGCCCTTCATTCTTTAACAAATCAGTTTTTCAAATTGGAGATTTGGAAGGAAAACTATATATACCAAGTGATCCTGAATTAAAGTAAAAAGACCAAAATATCCTTACTAGTCAAACCCAGCCAGTTATGACAACTGGCCTAATGCTCGCTCCTCTTCCCCTCCCCTCCTCTCTCTCTTCTAGATGGAAAAACCTCCTAATAACTCAAAAGTTTTACCTTCTTTCTTCACCTTAATGACTCTCACTCGCTTGCTTCTTTGTTTTTATTTTTTGAAAAATTGATAAATTTTATGATCTGCTAAAACTGCGTGCATTTTTATCAGTATGTTTGATCGGAACCTATCATATTGAATTTTCTAAGTTATGATTTCAGTTTTGTTGACAGATGAGACATTAGAATATTATTGTAATCACAAAGTTGCAATCTGCCTTAATTTTTTGGCTTCTGTTTTGATGATATGGATTCAGAGATGTTGATACTATACCTTTCTCTCTTTTTTTTGGTTTTCTTTTAATAGTTCCTCTACCTTCTCTCATCTTCTTTTTCCTTTTAAAAGTTATCCAAGCGAGCTGTAATTGGCTGTGAGATATCTAGTTCTCATCTTTCAGCCTTAGTGATGTGGTATTTGGTCAATGCATATTGAGGAGGGAATGGGAGTTGGGATAGCTGCTGAATACCAAATAACTATGTTATGCACATTTATATAGCTTGAATTATTGCAGTATATTGAATGTTACGGTGCTTTTTTTATTTTGCATTATGAGTCATTGAGCTCTCTTAGACATGATTTGAGGTTACAACTAATTAAGGGGAGCATGAAAGATGTTTTGTACATTGATCATGATTTGTGAGCCACTCACTTTGTAACTTAGCATCTGCTAAAGCAAGATACAATGTTTTATTATAATGATCCTACTTTATCTTCTGTTACATTAGTTTATGAATATGACGAGGATTTGTTGTTGGATGACAAGAATGATTAACATAGGTATGATGTTTTGATTCGAACAGGTTAGACTGTTTCTCTCGGAAGAATCTCCCTCACAAGTTGGGGCAGGTGCACAAGATCACCTTCAAGTAAAGAAAATTGTATCAGGCTTGCCTGTAAATGGATTAGTGGCAGATGACAACCTTCCACCTGGATTTGAAGGTTTCAATCCTGCTAATCAATTGAAGAACAGGTTAGCCCAGATTCCTGTTGTCAAATGGCGGTCCCCTCCAAAAGTAAGTGGCTAAGTCTTGGAAGACCTTTCTATGATTTGCTTGCAGCTTCATCTTTAGTGTAGCCAGTGACCTTATCTGCTTATGCATTTGTTTTGATAATTAATTATCTGTCTGTCCTCCTTTCTTTTAGCTTTCATTTTATTTGGCCGGGGATTTGCATGCTGTGCCATCCACCATGTCCATGATGCCTTCTATGCTTCCCAATTTGGCAATGTAACACGGAAGCTAATTTTATTTTGTATTGGAGTTTTGCAGTTTACTTTGGGGGTTGAGTGGCAAGTAGTAAGTGGGGAGGAGAGTAAAGAGGTGGAGATCCAAAGTCAAAGAGAATTAAGAGTGCTTGAAGCGTATTATCCACGCCAATCTGCAATTCCTCCAAAGTTTGAATCTAAACCTTAAAACATTGTTTAGCTCTTTGTCTTGGGTCTTATGTACCTACTAATCCTTGTCACTTGTTATTCTTTGCAGCCCTGCTTCTGCGCCAGATATAGAGTGTGCTGGACAGGATGACCAAGCATTGCCTTCAGTTCCCATTACTCCTATTGAAGAAGAAGATCTGTCAGATCCCTCTTCTGATTCTGTTGCTTCTGCTTGCGCTACTACTAGCTCATACATGTTGGTGGCCCAAGGGACGTCTTCATCTCATGGTGTTTCCCATAATATCAACAGTGGGACATTGGCTGCTGGAGTAGCAACTTCTGGTCAAGAAGATGTGTTAAAAGCTGCTCTTGCTGCTGTCGCGAAGGGCAATGAGCAGATTGACCACAACCTGCTTGTAAAAATTCTCAGTAATCCGACTATTTTAGAACAATTAGTTAGGCATCAAGGCCCAGGCACGGGACTTCAATCTGTTTTGCCAAAGCCAATGGAAGGCCCACATACTATTTCTAGGCCCTTATCTCCTGGAGCTCCCATGTACAGGATGGATACACCACCTCCTCCGGCTCCTCAATATAACAATATGGAAACAGGACCATCCTCGTCTGCAATGATGTCAAATGGGTTTATGTACCCGTATACAAATGGCACGGGACCTATGACCCATCAGCATTCGGTCCCACCGCTGCCTGGAGTCGCCCTCCAAGCTCCCCCTGTACAATCTGGTTCTTCTTCTCAAGTGAAGGACCTCAACTACTATAAGAACTTGATTCAGCAACATGGAGGGGAAAGGCAAGCTGACCCTCAACCACCGTATTCAACGAATCCCATTCATCATACAGGTGTAGATCAAGATGTAGATAATTCAAAACCAAGAGATGCCAAACATAAAAGCATGAAGCCTTGTGTGTATTTCAATGGTGCAAAGGGTTGTAAACATGGAGCAAATTGTATGTATCAGCATGACATGTCGCTCCAGCAACGGGTTAGTAGTATTTCAGAAATGCAGAGTGCAAAGAGAATGAAGATGGATAGAGAGATTAGAGGACCACAATCGTATAGTTAATTTGAAGACTAATTCTTGATGTTCCAAGATAAATTACGAAGTCTGGGATCGTATTTATGAATCTTCATAAGTTTTGGGCCAAGTTCTTGCTTGTGTGCCTCTTCTTCGAACTACACCTCATGGGCACAGTCGGATTGAAGCTTGGGTTTCCAAAGATCAGGGGTATATTGTCTCAAATCCTGCATATGGCTTCGCCCTTGTGTGTATACGAAATTTAATCCAAGAGGAGAGAGTTTTCAGCCTCATTTGGCCTGGTGTATACTGTTTCGGCTTATTTTATCTGTTCCCAGAGGATTTATTTTGTTACTAATTGATTTCTTTTATGCCTTTTAGCATACCAAATTTAAAAATAACAGTACATGAAGGCTGGATAGGTTCACAGGATGCAGATAATTACTTTCCATGGAATGATTTTCTCTGATATCTTTGAATCATCAAGATGTGATTTTGTTCGTTTATTCGACTTTTCCACTTACTAAATCATGCAAATACGGTGAGTCAATTTGCGTGATGAGACTCACCAAAATAAAGAGAAATTTATGTGTGATTAGACCATAAGTAATAAATTAATAAAAGGCAAATCCAATACTCTCCATACCATCTGAACCAAAACACATTGGCCATGTTTGGTAAATTGCTTTTTGGTGGCTTTTTGGTTAGTTTTTGGCTTTTTTATGAGGTCTAATAGCCAAAAAATGTGTTTGGTAATTGGCTTTTTATCCAGTGAAAAAGCTGCTTTGAGTAGCTTTTTTGTTGGCTTTTGGCTTGTTGGCCCACAAATTATCTAATAAACAGCCAATTACTATCAATTAATTTACCAAACACTTTTATAAACAGCAAGCTTTAACAGCCAATTTCAAAATCCATTTTAAACAGCCAAACATACCAGCTGGTCAAACAAGTCAAGTGAACCATCCAACAGCCAACCGCCAACAGTCACTTGCCAAACAAGGCCATTGATGGATTTAGGGGTCTACATGGTTTGAAACTTTGAATCATGGAATTAAAATGGAAATTGATTTTGACACACCCTTAATTGATTTTGACATACCAAAAGCTAGAAGAGCATAGAAAATTATACTCTCACATAGAGGTGTGCCAAAATCATTTTTAGTGTGCTAAAATCATTTCCCAATTAAAATATAGTTTTGGTTGAGATCGCATGAATGGAAATGGTATAATCGTAAGGGACCAAGTAATAGTTATCATGGTAGTCTGATAGATATATGAATTTGAAAAAACAAAATTGGAAAAACAAAGGAAAAATTGATTCTAATTATCCCACCTTTGGCCGGTTCGTTGATATAATTCTACCTTTTGATTATTATCTAATAATCCCTCCTTTGGGGGAATATCTTCTTCTAATGGTCCCTTATGACCGGTAACTTGTTCTTCGTGTAAGTTTTTTATTTATTTATTTGTTTTTATTTTCTTGGCCACACTCCAACCTTCCTTTCACCAACCACCAGTCCCCCTTCATTTCCAACCACCAGGCACGAACAACATCAATTAATTCAATTCGGCCCCTCACACCATGCAATCCCTTTGCCCTCGTTATTCCCTGCTCACTCACTAATAATCACGCCACCAACATCCACACCATTGTTGCATGAGCCATCGTCACTCAACAATGCAGCATCACGCAACCATTTCGTAGTCCTTAAACTCCAATCCGCCACCTATCGACGGCAACAATTCGACCTTCAAACCACCTGCAATAAGCAATGCGGCCCCATAAAAGCAAAATTTTGGCCTCTAATCTAGCAATTTGACATAACAACTTCAATTATTGATGCTCCAATTTGTAGAGTAAGATGTGCCTTTGTTAGGGTGGGGCGTTTCAAGATGGGTAGAGTTGGGCTGGCGTTTTTTTTGGGATTACGGAAGGTTGGGGCTGGGAGGGCTGAAATGAATCGTTTTGGGAAGGGGATAGGTTGAGGTATGGTGTTTCGGGGGTGGGGGTAGCTCCGTGGCTGGGGTAGGCTGTTATAAGGGTGAGTGTGGCTGGGTTTTAGTGTTTCGGGGGTGTGTGTGGCTGGGGTAGGCTGTTATAAGGGTGGGTGTGGCTGGGTTAAGGTGTTTCCGGGGTGGGGTGGTGACAGGGTAAAGTCGTATCCCCAAATCAAAAATAATTTCTAAGTCCTCTAACTAAAGCGGATAGGGAAGTAGGGTCGATCTCCACAGGGAAACAAGTCTTTCTATTCCTAATTACCTAAAATAATCTAGATTATGAAGTAGCCAATATTTATATTTAAATATGAAACTAAACTACTAAGATTCAGAATAGGGAGAAAACAATATATAAAAGGATGTAGGGCATAGGTTCACCAATAAATAATATTCCAGGGTAGAATATAATAATCATTCATCAATGCATACATCAATCAAATTATAAAGGGCTTTCGCTACGTATTATAATCACACAATTAATTTACCGGTATTAAATCTCATCTTTCGAATCTCGACTTAACCATTTATAAATTAATCTGCCTATTGAAACTAGACCTAAACATTAATTCTCATCTGTCGAATCTCGAATTAATATTGCCAAACTCATGCATAAAAGATCAGGTCTAATCTAGTCACAGAGCATTAATTCAATCAATAGGAAATTAATCTAGCATTGATAATTAACAACAACAAATTACCCCTTCATATTATTTATGGATCCCCATAAACCCTAGAAATAAAACTACTCACACATAGTAGAAATTAAACTAATCAAAGCAATAAAGCAAGACATGATAAAAAGAATAAAGTAAATAACTAAGATTAAGAGAAGAGAAATCGTTACCAAAATAAATCTGGAATTAAGAGTAGATTTAAGAACAAAGGTTTAAGAGAAAGAAATCTAAGAGAACAATTAAGAGAGTAAAGAAAGAGTAAAAAGAGAAAAGGGAAGAGATACTAAAATCGTATTACGGAGGAGTATTTATACTCCGTACAAAATCCTAAACTAAAAAAAATTAAAACGACGTTAAGCGTCTCCTAAGAAATACACGCGCCCAATCGGGCGCGCCTTTTTGCTCATAATAACAATCTCGCGCCCGGCCGGGCGCGTCATCGGGCGCCAGCCTAAGCTTCTCCCGCCCGGCCGGGCACGCCTCCGAGCGCCAGCCTCTTTGGCCGGGCGGCTCATTTGGGCCACTATTTGGACTACGATTGGGCTCCAATTCTTCAGGCCAATCTGGGTTTCCTCTTCCGCTCTTGAATACTCGGTCCAAATGCCCCGGTATCACCTATACCGAGCCCTTAATAACCGGTTCGATGGCTCTAACCGGCCCTGGGCTATAGAATCTGGTCGTGCTTTTCCAATGTTTGTGATTACTCCAAAATATCTCGGGAAAATACTCCAAAAGCATAAATCCCTGCAAAAGTCAACCAAATCTACGAAAACACTAGAAAACACCAATTAGTAATAAAAGTGGCTCTAAAGAGCCAAAAACACTACTAATTATGACCAAGGGACGGGGGTAAAATACTGTATAAAATAGACACATCAGGTGGCTAGTTGCAAGGGGAGTATTGGGCTGCCGGCTGCGTAGTCGGAAAATATGGAGGAAGAAGGGGAAAAGGATAAGGAAGAAGGAAAAGGGTAAAAAAGTCATTAATTTTTGGTTAATTTGACTTTTACCACCTGCAAAAAACGAAAAATTTGCTTTTACCACCTCCATAAAAAAAAGTTTTATTTTACCACCACATAAAAAAAAAAAAAATTAAATTTGGCTTTTACCACCAATTACCTTCAACTAACGGATTCCGTCCATAAATCCGTTAGTGGGGCCTACCATGTCCACGTGTCACCATATTATTGGGTTTTGTTTTTTATTTGTTTATTTTTTTACCCAATAATATGGTGGCACGTAACGGATTTATGGACGGAATCCATTAGTTGGCAGTGATTGGTGGTAAAAGTCAATTTTCATTTTTTTATGTGGTGGTAAAATAAAACTTTTTTTTATGGAGGTGGTAAAAGCAATTAAGTTGTTTTTTGGGGTGGTAAAAATAAAAAATTCCTTAATTTTTTTTTAAAAAAAAATAAATATAAAATATAGGAAATTTTGATTTTTAACACCACAAAAAACCAAAAATTGGTTTTTAACACTACCAAAAAAAATAAAAAAAACTTTTATTTTAACACCACAAAAAAACCCCCCAAAAATGGTTTTTACCACCACTTAACCGGTTTATGGATGAAAACCGTTAGAGGGACCTACAATGCCACATGTTAGCATATAATTGGTCCAAAATATTTTTTTTAAAAAACCCAAAACTACCCCAGCCACCCAACCCCTACCGTCAGCCGCACCACCGGCAACCAGCCGCCACCATCCTCTCACCTTGACTGCCTCGTTTCCAGCCCAAGCAACCGTAAAATTTGCTCCCTCCCTTTTCCCCGTCCCCAAAACTGGAAGCCCTCCCCAACGACCACCAAAAACAAGTCGTCGTTGCCGCCGTTTTCTATAACCCTTAAAAACAACCACAATAAACGGCCGCTAGTGGTCGAAATCGGCCGTATTAGGGCTGAAATGGTCGATTTCGACCATAAGTAGCATTTGTGGCCGTTCGTTTTTTGGGTTGCTTGAAAAACGAACGACCGTTTTTGGTGGCCGTTGGGAACTGACGATCAGATTTGGGGAGTGGGAAAGGATGGGCGGCACTTTTCTAGTAGCTAGGGCCGGAAACGAGAGGGTTAGGTTGAGGATGTGGTGGTTGTGTGCCGCCAAGGGTGGGTCTGTGGTGGTTGGGTTAGTTTTAGGGATTTTGTTTTTTTTTTTTAAATTTTAATTTTATTTTATTTTTTTGTCTAAACTAATAATATAGCAACACGTGGCACAATGGACCCCACTTAACGGAAATTTGGACGGCAACATCAAAAATTTTAAAAATTTTGTGGTGTTAAAACAAAAGTTTTTTTTTTATTTTTATTTTTTTTTGTAGTGTTAATTTTTTTTCATTTTTTTGTGGTGTTAAAAATCAAAATTTCCTAAAATATATTTGACGAATCACAAAGTAACACATGGCATGTTAACCCATTATACCGGTTATCAACAGGTTAGAGACCATTGAAAGAAGATGTCCTCTAAAGGTAGGATTATTAAATAATAATCGAAAGGTGGGATTATTAACGGTGAATCAACCAAAGGTGGGATTATTAGAATCAATTTTTCCAAAAACAAAAGCGGTTTTAAATTTGCACCAAAGCATTATAATTTACAATCCTTTAATTTAGGTTTTTTTTAGAAAATAATACCACAAAATCTCAAAAAATGGATATGCATTATAACACCACAAAATCTTAAACTTTTTATTATAACACTAACAAAGAATCCCAAAAATTGGATTTCATCACCTTTTAACTAGGGTTGTTCATCGATCCAAGACCAGACTGGACTGATAATTAAAATTTTAAGAACCGAAGACCAGGCCGATTAAGCTAGAACCAAACCCGGACCGGACCGAAAATATCGGTCTACAACCCGGACCAGGCCGTTTTGGACCAATTAAAGAACTTTTTTTAAAAGAATTCTAATTTTTTTTAATAATTTATGACAAAATCAAAACAAAAGGAAAGGAAAATCTACACTTTAACTTTTTTTTTTTTTTGGTATATTTAGTACAAAAATGTCCATAAATTTAAAGTTTTCTAAGCTTATTAAAGATAATCTTAACCATTATTTAAGGTTTCATGCATATTTTTGATAAAAAAAATTGATCCGGTCCATGACCGATTTTTATAGGGTTTTGGATCGAACCAGACCAAAGACCGGAAAAATAAATTTCTAGACCCGAAAACCGGATTGATCAATTCAGTCCGGTCCGGTCCGGTCCGAGGTAGTCCGGTCCATTTTTTCGATCCGGACCGATTTATGAACACCCCTACATTTAACGGATATTTGGATGAAATCTGTTAGTAGGACCCACTATAGAGACGTGTATTCAAAACAAATTATAAAAATAAAAATAAAAAAAAGAAAAAAGAAAAAAAAAACCTAACCCAACCACCAGCCCACCACTGGCAGCCTTGACCCCACCTCCGGCAACCCAACCCTAGTCGTTGGGACTAGCACCTAACCCTCATAGCCCAGTGTAGGGAATATTTTTTAAGCATCCCACACTTGAGTCCAACTGTGATCATACACTTAAGCATGGTGGCGTACAAAGGGAAGGAAGTTAGAGCAAAAGAGTCGCTAACAAGTTTTAGGAACTTGTAAACCGTTCACATGGTGAAGGTTACACCCTTTTCACGATCCATGATATCGCTAACTCCATAGTGGTCCGGAACCATGACTTGATATTGGGGGATGAAGGTACAATCCAACCTAAAAGAGATTGAACCTGCCCTAAATAGGCTTCTACTTTATTCTTCTCATATTCATGTGCGCTTTCTGACTAACATGCAATCAATATATTAATCCTAAAGTTGTTTAATCTATGTTGCTTGATTATTAATGCACAAACAAATCTATTATTGGCGATTACTTGCATTAAAATCATATTAGCCTAAATAAAATAATAAATTATCTTATTAAGCGTGATTTCCAATACAAATTCCCTTTAAACCTGCAAGAGATGGCGTGATCAAGCAATAACAATAATATCAAGCAACATAATAATATTGACAATCATCGTTATCATAAGAACTATCTCATCAAAGCATAATAATATTAGCAAGATCCTAGGCATGATACTAACATAATACTATGAATTAAAATAATATAAGCATGCTTTCTTAAAAAATAGAGCAATACACTTACTTTGTTGTCTCGTATCTCTTTCTATCAAAAAATACACGCGTTAGTAACTTTAAGGAAAATATTAAATCAAACAAATAATTTAAATAATTGAAATAGGGATTTGGGACCAAACCCTCATAAATTATCAAACTTTCATGTCTAGGGCGAAGGGAACTTCGAGTTTGGTTAGGTGCGTCTAAGACTCGTGAATGCGGTATTGTATTTTGAAAAGGGAAGGCTTAGAAAGAGGGAGATAGAACAAGTTTCTAGCTTTGAGAGAGAAAGAGAATAGAATAGATGATTATTGGTGATTTGAAAACGGGGAATAACGCTCTTATTTATAGAGAAAATTGCCAGAAAAAGATTAGAAAAGAGTTAGAATTCAAATCGGATTAAAATTTTCTTTTGGCGCGGCAAGATAAGGACTATCGATAAAATAGTTTTTTGCGAATTTTGTTTTTATTATAACTTTTCATTCAGAAGTCGAAATAAGACATATAATATGTCGTTAGAAAGCTCTTGAAGTCTACTATCAGATTAAAATCTTTTGTAGAATAAAAGATATGACCAATAGAAGGGTGTCAGTTTTGGATAGGGTTTAGTATTACTTTCATATATTTTTCGTTATAGAGCGGAATTAATATTATAATATATCATTGGAAAGATAATTTCAAGAGCTATACAAACATATAATATTTGGATAAAAATTATGAGGAACAAAAATAATATCTAAAAATATTCCATTTTGCACAGAATAAGGATTCTAAAACGGAAGAGTTTTATTCAATTTCAAATTCTTTGATCTTTATCTTTTCAAAAAGGATAATTAAGATCTTTTATAAACTGATAATTAATCCTAATTGGTTTAGGAATATAATTAAATTATTGGACCCTCCACATGATCATTGAGTCGCACATAAAACTCGTTTAGAACCAGTTTAGTATTTCGACCATAACTTCCTCGTTATAACTCGGAATTGGACTTATAATATATCGTTGGAAAAATCTTTTCAAGCCCCATCCAACAATACAATTATTGGACTCTGATGATTGACTAAATTAAATTGGATTTTGGACGTTTTTCATAAATAGAATACGAAAAGAAGTATTTTCGAAAACATAAATGAATAATTAAAACATTTTAGAAAACAGAAGAATTCACGAGAATCTTCACATTTCACCTTGCTCGATATTTAATAACGTGAAAGGTACTCTGTAACATCCCAATAATTCTCTCTTTAAACATGTGAGGACCCTGAACAATACTCAAGAGAATTACTGGCGTGCTACCGCCACGTGTTCAAACGTTAAGGCTATATCAGAAATTAGCAGCGGAAAAACTAAATCAGTTATATAAATAAGTTTCAAAACCAACGAATGAAACCAAATTAAGTCATACAACTTGGAACCATTAAGGCCCTTATTCAAAATGCAACAAAAGTAGCAAATAAATAAAACCAGAGTTTAAATAAATCAAACTTATGAAAAGAAATAAACTGCGAATAATAACCAACTCTCCACTCAAAATCCCACAACCCTGATGCGAATGCTGCATGTGTAAGAACCTGTGGTTAATCTGCTCCCCAATATTACAAGTGTAAAAATTGGATCGTCACAGGGTCATTGAAAGGCGAAGGCCATGACCAAAGAAAGACACACACAAAAGCACGCAATCAGCAAAGCTAAGTACATACAAGCTGCGAAATAAATTAAGAAAATACCTAACATGCTACTAAAAATCAAGCATAAGCATCATTAAATACAGACTCAACACATGACTCAATTATCAACTTTATTAAGACCTCACTAGCTGATATTAACTAACTCATTTATTTATTTCATTGGATTATGCAATAGACAAGATTGTCCAACCCATGCTCCATTTGGAACATCAATAAAAGAAAAACCCCATGCCTCCTTTCGGAAACATCAATAAACATCCAACGACCACGGGCGCGACTCCGTGACCGTAGTTAGTATGAGATCTCACCTAACTCCTAGTTTTAAAAAAATAATATTTGAAATAGGAGACTCGTAGATAAGACGGCCTCGATAAAAGTACACGGCTAATACCCCATGTACCCCAACCCCTGATTGTCATTACTCCAGAAGTGCACTAATCCAGAGTTTTATTGCTCATCCATCTTGCACTTTACGTGATTTACAGATTTAGACTTGGTGATGACTCATATGCATAACAATACAATCAATCCAATATCAATTCAATCAAGTAAAACAACTTTTCAATTTCAATTCTTGATTTATTAGTGGCAAGCAACATTTATTATTTGTTCCTTTACTACCTCGGTGTATAAACACCTTGAGTGCATAAGGCACCCCAAAACCTTAACCTCGTCTTAGAAGACTTAAATTCTTCCTTTACTCATCCTGCTTGCATAATCATGAATGAGTAATAAATTAATCTTTACACCAATCACATACCTTTGCCTCTAAGCACACCTTGCATAATTAGAGCATAAACAATACTTGCAATATTGAATAGTGCACGTCATACGAAAATTCACAATGTATAACCAAACAATATAACCCAGTCATCCCTATACATGATACTAAGTTCTCGATCCGTCCTTAAACATGCACCTAAAAGCAAGGTTTCATAACTCATACGTACCTTGAATAAACGAATTGGTATGCCACTTTACTATCTAGAAATCACCTTCAATAAACTCCTCTCCTAAACCAAACAATAACATCTCAATCAATACCCAATCAATCAAATTTACAGCAATACTAACTTACTTTAAAACTTTCAAAATCCAAATCAAACAACACTTTAAAACCTTCCCTTTAGTTAAAATTAAAGGCTTATATATAGTTCTTTAAATTTTCTTCATAAAAACCTTAAAATACACTCTTATACATGAAATTACAGCAAGTTTAAAGTTTAATAAAAATCTTAAAATTACTTTGAAACCCCTAATAATCTCCCTTTTTAATAGGTGATTAAACCTTTTTTTATAAAACATCAAAAGTAGTACTTAGAAACTATTTCCAGCACTTAAAACTTCAATAAAAACATATATTTATGCTTAATTAACTTTAAACATAATTAATTTTATTAATCAAACTCAAGGATAATATTTTAAGTATTAAAAAACTTTGTTAAAATAAAAAACTGCCCGAAAATCATATTTAGAGGTTGAATCTGGCCACGAGAGGGTGGGTAGTGAGTCTTTCTTAAAACGCTGATTCCACATGGAAAACACTACTTTTTTGTCAAAATCGCATGAGTTCAGAACCTGATCGGGATTAAAACGGGATTAATATTAATGAACGGAAATCTGAAAATTAAAACACGAATTTACATGTTCAAAATAATCTGGAATTAAGTTAAAGTAATCATTAGTTATAATCACCAAAATTTCAAAACATCATTACTATAAAAGCCCTAAATCAATTGTTCATAAAAACCCTAAAATCATGATTTTCAATAATTAAAAACCCTAGGTTATAAAATTTACAAAATCTGAAAATTATGACATTTATAAAATATGAAATTATCAAATTTAATCATCAAAATATTATTTGATACTAATTAAATTAATTTCAAACAATAAAATCAAAACCCATAAATCAATAATTATAATCATACAAATTAATAAAACAAAGGAGAAAATAAGACTAACCTTTTTGTGTGGGAAATTTTTGGGGATTCATGGGGTATTTATAAGGGAGAATGTTGTACGGTAAATAGAAAGATTGGGCCTCATAAAATTAATGGGCCAAATGATTGAAATGGACTAAGCTTTAGTTGTATTGAAATAAATTATAGAATGAAGGTTCATAAAATGATTTGTACCAAAATAATTTTTGACCATAATTAATAATTTGAATATTTTGAAATTAAATTACGGAAAAATACAAAACAATATTATAAATAAAATTAAATTTTATTTATAACATATTTAAAAATACGGGGGATTACATACTCATCATTGGGTTTGGTTTTTGGGTAGACACAATCAGGTGTCTACACCCAGCCGAACCCACCACCTAAATCCCATTGCCCACCAGCTGAACCTACTACAAGAAAAAGGGGTATTAGCAACTGATATTTGTGACTATTCTAATATTCAGTTGCAAAGAGACGAGTAGTTGCAAATATTGTAACTAATTTTGCCATAATTACTATGCGGTCGCTAATTTCCGAGAAATATTTGCGACAACCATAAAATTCAGTCGCAAAAATATTTTTGCGACTAACCTACTGCAAGATATAGGTAGTCGCAAACTTTGCAACTAAGTTTTTAGTAGTTGCTATGTGGTCGCTAATTTGCGCCGCTCTTATAATTTTTTGACTAAATTGTAGTTATTGGGGTTTATAATTTTTAAAACTTTTTTTTTTATATAGAAAAAATACACATTAATAATCCCAACTATGGGCGATGTACTTTTAATAATCCCAACTAAGGTTTATCATCTAATAATCCTAACTATGGGGTATGTTTGCCTAAAGTAGTCTTGATGTCTATATTGCATAAATAATTTAAATACTAGATTTACTTATGACCGGTCAAACAAGTCATCATTTGACTTATACTATAATTAACTCTCAATTAAATAAGAATTGTATTAATTAAAAACAAAATATAGTTTAATATTAATTTTGAATACAAAAAATTAATTTTAATTATAATAAATATTTTTTTAAAAGACTAGTATTAGAGCAACGCCTATATATAGTAAGCTAATTAGCAAATTAGCTTTTTAGGCTACATAAGATTTTAAAGCTAATTTGTTTTGTAGCTAGTTTGTGCACTGGCTACTAGCTTGTGGTGTTTGCTAGAGAGAAGAAGAATATGTCATGCATGCGTTAAAGAATTGCCATGTAGCCCAAGCAATTTGGAGTAAGTACATTTATTCTATGGTTTTTTCTCACTCTCTTTGTAGTATGGGTGACTGGTAGGAGCACTGTTTTGGTAATTTTGGGGAGGATATGGTGAGTTTAATTACCATGTATTTCGGGGTTTTCTGTGTCTTGCGGGAGAGTTACAACACCAAGACTTGAATCAGTTGCCTGTACCTGCAAAACAACGAAGATTCTGGGTGATTGGAGTTCCGCCTCCGATGGTCAAGTTAGAACGTGTTCGGATAGAGTGTGGAAAAGGTAAAAGTGAGATCTTCTCGGATTTCGAGATAAGGTATTTTCTCTGATGTGAGATAATTCAGGTGTTTATAATAAATGAACGTGCCCCATAAATGGGGAAAATCTCACCATTTATAGGGTCATCGGAAATTGTGCCCCTGCCTAGGTTACAGAAACTTAAGACTAATGGGTTGTGTCGTTTTGCGGCTTTCTCGGGAATTGGGCCATGAAGGCCACCTTTTTTCCCAATAGCTGGGAGGGACACGTGTCAGAGGAGGATTGGTCCACTTGGAACCTCTCGTAGGGTGACACATGTTGCCTTCTGATAGGGCCATGTATCATGGGTAATTTTACCCAAAAACACCATGTGTTGTACTATGTGGGGCGCAAGGAACAAATGGATGATTGAGGGTGAAAATCCGAATATTGAGAAAATTGTTGCCTATGCTTTAAAGATTAATACGAAGGGTCGTGAGGTGGAAAAGTTGAATAACAAAGGGAATGGATGGGTGGAAAGAGTGTCTTTGTGGGTGGGTCTCCTCTAGCATATGATGTGGTTAAAAGTATTGTTTGCCGGTGTTTTGGGGGAGGTGGGGATGGGGCTCGCCAGCGGGGTGCAGTCTGCAGGAATAGTGCGGGGGTGGTGGAATGAAAAATGAGAGACTAAGGCCCCGTTCTTTAAAGCTGCTCTGCTATGCTCTGCTTAGATCAAATCTGCTCTGCTAAAAAGAAATCTTCTATACTCTGCTATATTTTCAAATAATAATTAATAATAACAATAATAATTAATATTCAATAATAATAATTAATATTGTATTTTTTTTGAGGAAATAATTAATATTGTATTGATGATAATAATTTATTATTTTAAATAATTATAATAATTATTAATATTCAATAATAATAATTAATATTGCATTTTTTTGAGGAAATAATTAATATTGTATTGATGATAATAATTTATTATTTTAAATAATTATAATAATTATTAATATTCAATAATAATAATTAATATTGCATTTTTTGAGGAAATAATTAATATTGTATTGATGATAATAATTTATTATTTTAAATAATTATAATAATTATTAATATTCAATAATAATAATTAATATTGCATTTTTTTGAGGAAATAATTAATATTGTATTGATGATAATAATTTATTATTTTAAATAATTATAATAATTATTAATATTAAAAATAATTATAATAATTATCAATATTAATAATAATTAATATTTATTAATCATAATAATAACTAATAATAATAATTATCAATAATAATCTAATATATATAGATATATAAAGGTGAGTTTTTTCCCGAGTTTTTAGAGAGCCATATATGATTTAATATTCTTAACGCGCCACGTAGGATTATAAATTTTTAATTGTAGCCAATAAAATAAGAGATTATTAATTTCTTTTAAAATAAAATAATTCAAATAAATAAATAATAATAATAAAAATTAATAACAATTTTTTTTATAAACATTTGATATTAGAATCACAATGTATAAAAACATTTTATGTGGGTATTGATTATTAGTTCACTGAGTTGAATTATTTTCCAAATCTTTCCATACAATTTATGAATTAAAAAAAAGAGGTTATTTTCAAGTAGTACTTTGTATATTTTTATTTTGAGGGTTAAAATATATGATTAAGACATATTTATAAGTAAAATCATTATTACTCATTAAATCATTTTATTTTAAAATTTTGTGAAATGAATATAAGTAAAGTGTTGTCTTTTTTCTTTCTACTATTAACATATGGTACACATTTATTTATGTTTTCACTCACCTAAATCAATGGTATATGCACTTATTATTATTATTATTAATAATAATGATGATGATGATGATGATGATGATGATGATGATGGTGATGATGATGATAATAATGATAATAATAATAATAATGATGATGATGATGATGATGATGAAATTTGCTCTGCTCGGCTTAGCTCTGCTTGGCTCGGCTCTTCTATCCTGAAATCTGCTCTGCTGAAATTTAATCTGCTCTACTTTGCTGACCCGTGCTCTGCTATGCTCTACCTCGAAGCTCAATAGGATAGGGCCTAAGATTGCAGAGGTGCAAACGGTAATTTAGGGCATGAAGATTGCTAGACACAAGGGAATGAGCTTCATTGGAATCGAGAGTGATAATCTTGTGGTGATTAAGGCAATGAGGAAGCGTTTGTATGACTCCAGTTCTTTTCATCTAGATTTTTTTAATTCTAATTTTACTAGTGTTTCATGGTCTTTTGTAAAGCGAGGGGGTAATAATGTAATACACAAATTGGCTCACTGTCAACCATGGGAGTTTGGGCAACGAGTGTGGAGTGATGTAAGCCCTCCTCGCATTTTGGAAATTTCTTCGGTTGATCTAGATGTTTTTTTATTTTTAAAGTATTAAAGTT
Source organism: Chenopodium album (assembly GCF_948465745.1). NCBI lineage: Eukaryota > Viridiplantae > Streptophyta > Magnoliopsida > Caryophyllales > Amaranthaceae > Chenopodium > Chenopodium album. Next base: position 11,044,335 of record NC_137840.1, read on the forward strand.
GTCACTTCCAAAGTTAATTCACTAACAATTTTCCGTTTTACACATAACACTAACCAACTCATACAATTATACACTTGCTAGTCTGCAACTGCATTTATAATAAAATGTAAGTGACCGTCAACTAATGTTACAACCGCAAAGGTAACACTAAATATACAATTGCATAGTTCACACTTCACACGACACTATTAATTTGCCATAATGGTCACAACAAAAAATCACCTTAACCACATTTTTTTTTCCCGAGGAAAACTCATCCTAAACATGATAACTTGTGATTGACTTATGTTACCATACTTTCCTTTCGTTTTTTGTAAACTCAGTTTTATTAATGTAATTTCATTCGTTTTCAGAATTTTTTTTTAAAAAAAAAAAACTTGCAAACAAATTATACTATTTTTTTTTACGAGACAAATTATACAAGCTTTGGTGTGTGATTGTGTGAAGATAATATTTGGGAAATGAAAGTGTAAAGATAAACAAATACTCCGTACTTTATAAAACAGGTTTACTTTAACCCTTAAATAATTGGACGGAAGTAAACACTATAACAACAAGCAAGCAGGTCCTTTCCTCTCTAAAAATTACCAAGTCGGTTCCTAGGTTTCTAGGGTTCACCTATTGTTCTTTGTTGCTCTTGATTTTTTTTACTCCTTTTCCTCTGATTTGTTCACTAAAATATTTCTTTTTGCCTCCTTTTCTTTGCCATTCGGTGCTAGGGACCCCTTTTCCTAGCCAATCTGATTCTTTGGGTGTTTTTTATATTCCTATTCTCTTAGTAGTGGAATTCTTGGCTATCAAGGCGGTGTTCTTCAGCCCCACCGCTTGAGCTTTGTCTTCCTGTGTTCTCCTTGATGAAACACGTGGAGTGCATGCAAGATTAAGAGTAGGCTGAGTGTCTCTAGTAATTCCTTTGATTTTGTTATTGGGGTTTACTGCTACTCGTTCCTTTCATCCCTTTCACTTTCTTTCACCCAATTAAATTTCCTCAACTACTCAGTTCTTACTCCTTCACCTTTACTCTACTCTTCTTTATTCTACCCGTTGCTGACTACTTCTTTATGGCGAATCTCAATCGTTGGATTGTGTACCAATCAATGATCTATTTAAATCAGCCTCTAGAGAACTATATTTCGAACATCGATTGGAACAAGGCGGTTATTGGTCGGTTCTTTGGGCCCTCTCCTCCATGTCGTGCGATCGTTCAACAGATGGTCGATTCTCAGTGGCTTTCAAGAGGTAATATTATTGTTCACCGTACTGGTTGTTATTATATTTTTGTATGCTCAAACTTGGCGGACGTAGAATCGTTACTTGAACAACACTCTTTCGTTTTGGATGGTCGTATTTGCAATGTTCGGAGGTGTAATAGGCATACCGTCCCTGCTAATGTTCATTTCGACATGACTAGAATTTGGATTCGTGTTTATGGGCTTCCGTTAGGGCTGTTGGACCCAGAGTGGGCGGTTAAAACCCTTAAACTCGTAGGTTTAGTCAAAACCCTTGAATACGACGGGGATGGCCTGCCTGAAGAACCTGAATTTTGAGGCCAAGTTCTAGTGGATCTTTCGAAACCTCTAATCCCTGGGTGTTTTGTCCCAGGTGAAGTTGATCCTATTTGGATTTATTTTAGATATGAAGGTGTGTTCATGTTTTGTAAAAAATGTGGTCTTGTGGGTCATTTTAGAGAATTCTGTCACTCTTCGGATTATGTGGCTGCGAGAAGAATTCAATCTCGGTTGGAGGCTTTTGAGGCTCAAGGATTAACGGTGCTCTACAATCCAAACACAAGACCTTTATACACTAATATGGTTGAGGGATTGCAGGATGTTTTTACAAATCGGAACACAAGGGTCAATCTTCTGATTTTAGCGCAAGATTTTGTGTATGATGACAATAGTTCTAGTAATGATGAAGGTAATTTAGGTGGTGACAATGATGCTTCGGATAATGATGATGATAATCCAGATTCGGAAGGGAATGATGAACCACCGGATAATGATCAAAATGGAGAGGATAATAATGATGATGACGCAAATAACGCACCTGATAACTCTGATAATTCTGATTCCGACTCGGCCGGAGCAGGGGATAATAATCTCCCAAATGGATATGGAAATGCTGCTGCCCCTCGGGGAGGTGATAATGATAATATTGAACCTCAATTTATCCCCATTAATGGGGTGTATCAAAATGGGTATATGTCCCATTCGAATGGTGGTTCGACCTCCTCGCCTTCAGATGGCTCTGCTTCCGACTCTGATCAAGACAAAGATAGCTTTACTTCATGTGAAACTGACCCTACAACTCCAGAATCTTACCATAACCCGGCTTCAACAAGGTTTCGGGACGAAAATCAGGCTGAAGAAAGGCATACTCAGGCCCTTAGAGCAGGAATTCCCTTAGGGGATCCTTATGAGTCCTTCACTTCTCGTGCTACTTCTACTGCTGGTGGGGGATTTCGAATGACAACAACGCTTGAGGAAAGTTTTTTTACGGATAGTTCGGATTCAGATGCGGCTTCTCCTTCTCCTCAAATTATAGCGCACTCTGAAGCTATGCCAATTACTCCTAATTTCCACTCCTTGTTTGAAAATTTATCTTTGCAGGATGTTGATGCGGCTAACCGTGCTAATACTTCTCTTCTCAATTGCCATGTGCCGCAATAACATAAGCCCGTTGAGGTCACTCCTCCTATGCCATTAATGCCGCAATCTGTGACTTGGCCACCAAAAAGGAATCGTCATTTTCCTTTCCATCGGTGCAAATCCTATGATCAAGATCCGTACTTTGGGTACCAGGGTTCCACCTGGTCACAAAAGAGGCGAAAAATTAGAGCTCTGAATTTGCGATCTAAGGGCGGTTTCTCGATGCCCTCTGTCTTTTCTCCTTCGAGCTCTTCTCTCCAATGCTGTTCGGATGTTTCATTGGTAGATCATCTTGGGTTTCTTGGTAGCTCCTCTACTGGGTTAAAGATTTTTCTGGAAATAAAAGAAAGATTGGAGTGTGCAGCAGCTCCTCTGCTAAGAAAAAATACAAAGCTTAAGACCTTTGTTTTTCTTCTATCGTGAACAATAGTGTTAATCACTCTACTGATCCTTCTATGTCCTTAGCTTTCTCAGGCTCCTTTGGTTCGGCGGCTGGCCATGTACAGCTCCCTAAGGTTTTATGAAGATCACATCTTGGAATTGTCGGGGACTCAATGACCTCTCGTCTCCTAAACTACCCTATGTGTTTTGGTTATTACATGCTTTTGTTCCTAACTTTTTGTTTCTTTGTGAGACCAAAGTTTCTGTTTCTGTTGTTACTAGTTTGCTTAGTAGTTCTAATCCTTCCTCGGTTTTTGGAGTTGATTCGATAGGATCTAGTGGTGGTTTAGTGGTTTTTGGTTATGGGAAGGAAGTAGTTTCTTGTGTTTTTTGTTGTACAAATGTTGTTCTTTGTAATATAAAGCTTACTAATGGAAATATTAAATGTGTGATGTTTGTTTATGGTGCTCCGGTTGTTGAAAATAGACCTCAAGTTTGGGGTTTGATTTTAGATTTACTTGTTATCGCTCCTAATTGCTTGATTATTGGAGATATCAATCAAATAGAGCATCATTATGATAGGTTGGGTGGTTCAAATGTCATTAAGGGTTGGGACTCCTTTATTGATTTTAGACTCAAGTCAAGTTTATTTGCGACCCCCTTTAAAGGCCCGCCCTATACTTGGACGAATAATCGGGAAGCCGACCAACTCATTTTACAGCGTCTGGATCGGGCATACATGACCTCTGATTGGTTTCAGGAATTTTCGGAAAGCCGATTACTCAATCAACCGATTCTCATTTCGGATCATGCTGCTATTTTCTTCGACGACTCCCCGGTTCAAAGACAGTCCAATAGACCTTATCAATTGGACAACTGGTGTCTGAATTACCAAGAAATTCATGGTATTGTTCTCTCTACTTGGCAAAAGAATGTCTCTGGCTCTCCTATGTTCGTTCTTTCTAAGAATCTGCATCATGTTAAGTCACTTGTCAGGAATTGGTGTCTTAACAATAAAAAATTTTGGGGTGTCGATTGGAAATTTTTTTCTAAGGATCTTTACAGTGAGGGAGAGTTGCTTCGCTCAGTTAATGATGCCTCTCTCTATATGTCAAATGTCGTGAGGTCAAAGGAGAGTATCTTATTGCAACTCCAATTCTGGAGACAACGATGCAAGAAAAACTGGATACTTAATGGTGATTGCCTGTCTAAGATTCTTTTTTCTAAGGTCAAATGTCGGCAGAAGAAAAATGAAATTAGCTCGTTACTTGATGATCTTGGTGTTCCCCAGCATGGGCAGACAGATATTCAGCATGTTGTTGTGGAAGCTCTCAAAAAAACCTTCAAAACCGATTACATGCCACCTTATGATCCGGAAATTGATACTGTCCTGCGGGAGTTGGATCTGCCTAGGTTCAATTCCTCACAAATTTCCAATTTGGAACGGCCCTTCACTGCCTCTGAGATTCGAATTGCCATGTTTTCATTAGGCAACTGTAAGTCTTCGGGGCCAGACGGAATTACAGTAGAATTTTTCAAGACTCATTGGGACGTAGTGGGAGATTCAGTGAATTACAGTAGAATTTTTCAAGACTCATGGGGTTCCTTTTGAAATAATGGAATCAGCCACTCCTTGTTATGATTCCTAAGATTGGCAACCAACAGAGATGGGCCATTTACGTTCGATCAGCCTGTGTAACACAATGTACAAATGTGCGTCGAAATGCTTGGTGGCTAGACTGCGCCAGTATCTTCCCCTTCTAATTTCAGACTCTCAGCATGCCTTTGTGCAAGGCCGCGTAATGACGGATAATATTTTACTGAGTCATGAATTAATGGAGAAAATCAATTGTTCCAAAACAGACACTAATTGGCCGGCTTCGATCAAAATTGATATGAGCAAAGCCTATGACAAAGTTCACTGGAGTTTTCTTTTGCATGTATTGAAAGCCTATGGGTTCCCGGCTCGTTGGTTGCAGATGATTCAACAATGCCTTGCCACGGTAACGTACAAATCTCTAATCAATGGTACTACCTCGGACACCTTTAAACCACAGTGTGGTCTGCGTCAGGGAGATCCTATCTCTCCGTATCTTTTCCTGTTCTGCATGGATATTTTCTCCCGAATGTTGCATCTGGGACAGGATTTAAAGCTCTTTCAAGGAATCAAACTGCCTAGAGCGTGCCCGTCTATCTCGCATTTATTCTTTGCGAATGACGCTCTTATCTTCTTTCGCGCAACGTCTGCTTCTTGTTCTAATATCATGCAGATCATTCAGCGGTTTACTAAGATTTTAGGAGAAGAGCTTAACCTGTCAAAATCCTTGATAAAGTTTAGCCCGAATATATGGCCCTCTTCTCAGGTGGAGTTCAAATCTATATTCCAAATGAAGCATGTCCAGGTGTTCGATCATCACCTGGGGGCTCCAATCGATTTCGTTGGGAAAAAGAAGGACCACTTCCAATTCATAATCGACAAAATTACTGCAAGAATTAATTGCTTAAGTGTTGTCCGACTCTCTCAATCGCAGAAGTTGATTTCATTAACTCTATTCTGGTGGCAATGGCGTCCCATATTCTCGCTTGCTATGAGTTACCGGTCTCTGTGACTGGGAAAATTGATTCCTTAATAATGCGCTTCTTCTGGGCGCACTCGGATACAAAAGGAATGCATTGGGTTAATAAGGATGCCATGCATATGCCTCGTGGCCTGGGTGGCTTGGGCATTCGGTGCTTGTCTTCCTTAAATAAGGCGTTGCTCATGAAACAGGTATGGAGACTCTTTTCTAATCCTCAGCTTCTTGTTTCCAAAGCTTTCGGCGCCCGAACGACCTTTCTCTCCAACACCCCTCATACTGGCCCAACCTCCTCTGGGCGTCTTTCGTATGGTCTTCGGGGGTTACTGAAGGCGGATACCCTGTTAAAACAGGGGTGCAACTGGAAAATTGGTAACGGCAGGTCTACTCTTGCTGGTTCAGCTAAATGGGTCAATGGTCGCATTCCAGAGTTTAAACCCGGAATCCAATTGCCTACCTCTGCAGCTCAGACCGTTAGTTTTTTCATCCATCCACAATCATTGGGGTGGGATTCTACTAAAGTGCTAGACTGGTTTGTGCCCGCGGATGCTGCGACAATTCTTGCATTGGAGGCACTTGAGGCGACTCAAGAAGACTTCCGCTACTGGGCAGGTACCCGTTCGGGTAGGTATTCGGTTAAAACGGGCTATGCAATGCTTCAAAAACAATTTTCTGTAGAGGCTGCTCTTTCTTCTTCTCATTCTTTCTGGAAGGTACTTTGGTCTCTCCAGTTACAACCAAAATGGAAGTTGATTCTATGGAAATTGCTCCATCGAGCCCTAGCAGTTAAGGTGGAACCTCTTCATAGAGGTGTTCCAGTTTCAGATGTGACATGCGACCTCTATCATTCAAAGCTTGAGGATTTACAGCATCTGTTTAGAATGTGCTTCAATGCACGCTCAGTTTGGAGGGGCGGATGCCTTGGTATCCGCTCAGAATTCAATAGACACCTTTCTCTTTCAGATGGGATCCAAGACTATATCCGACTTTTTATTAGTCAGGATGGCCCTTCTAGTGCTCGCTTAGGCTCCTTTGTTGGCACGCTTTGGTGTTTGTGGTTATGTCGGAATGCTAGAATCTTTAGGAATTCTTCTGCTTCCAGGCCCTTTGATTCATAGTTTGCTGAGGTCATGGACACTCACTCAGTCTTTGTTTCCTCGGCAGTTGAGGCTAATTCTCTTAATATGGTTGGAGGTGACGTAGATACATCTCCGCCGCCTGGTTTTTACTCTGCTCAGCTAGGTCAGTCTAGCCAGGACGGTACGTTACTGTCACTACAAGTTGATGGTGCTTGGTTCCAAGAGTCTCGTCGTGCTGGGATGAGTTGGTGTTTGGATAATTATGATCCGCTGGATGCTCGAATAATTGGAGGAAGTAACTTCGGGGTGTGTACTTCTGCTTTACATGTCGAAGCCTTGGCGTGCTTGTATGAGCTTCAATGGGCTTCGGATCGTCGGTTTCAATCTCTCACGGTTTTTACGGATTCTTATAATCTGGTTACTCTTCTTCAGGGGGATGGTCGTGGTGATGTGGATTATCTCTAGATTATTCGCAAGATTCAGCTTCTAAGGTTCATCCTTTCGGTATTGTAGGATTCATAAGGCGGATCGTTTGCGCGTTCATCGAGCTCATCAAATTGCGGGAGAAGCGGCGGTTAACTTAATTAGCTTTATTATTAATGTGTAATTTGTTTGTATCCGTTGTAAAAAAATAAATAAATAAATAATTTGATGATCGTTTACGATGGAGCCCATTTATTTATTAAACGGGTCTAACCCTTTAATAACTGTGGCGGGTCATAGGGATCCAAGGCGTCCAACCCATAGAATTGATTAGTGAGATATCCATTGAAGCGCATTCAACGTTCTCCATTGAAGCGCAGTTGGCGTGAATCTACTTCTTGTGTCCCCCATTGAAGCAGCTTCTGAGGTAAGTTGTTTGCATTTGTTATCATCATATCAATTATCCCTAAAATTATGAATCAAGTGTCCCTAAAATTTGGTTGCTAATCAAGTATTCAGACTGTTGAATAAATAATTCTCATATATGATATGATATCAAAATTACAGATTCATATTAACACGATAGGAACTTGCTGTCTTGCAGACCCAACTGTATCGGATTGAAAGGAGGAAAAGGAGAGGGAAAAATTCAGAAAATTGAGAATGTTGAAGTTCCTTTCAAAGGTGAAGCTAGAGTTCAACGCACTAGACTCCCGTGCAGGTGCGTGCATGGAGTTCTTAGCCCAATGTAGCGCCGGAAAAGCCAGAGACTCAAACCCCAGTTGCCAAGTCGAAGTTAAGCGTCGCACCGATGATCACCCTCCTCAAATCAAGGTCACCTTCGTCAATGGTGTCGAGGAAGTTTTCGACGCTTCTAAAACCTCTGCTCAATCCATTCGTACTCTCATTCTCGATAAAGGTCAGTACCTTGAAACTGAGCAGATGTTTCGAGATGGTGGTCAAGGTTGGCCTGTCATTATTCCTGAGGAAGAGCTTCGTGAACCTACTCCTAGTATTAAGGTATGATTTGGGTTCTTGTTGTTTTGTACCAGGTTTGTAGATTTTCTTTCAAGCATTTTGTCGAACACCTTATGGGCATGTTTTTGATGGATGCAATTATGTTTATTTGGTATCAGTTGTGTTTACAGTGGATTGATTTGTGTATTTAATTACCATTTGGGTGAAATTAGGTAATTTTGCCTAAAAAAAAAAAGTTAATTTTGTTCTTTTGATGGATTAGGTAATGTTGTGATAAAGCATTTGAAATTTGGAGTATAAACAACTTTGAAATTTGGGAGCTTGAAAATTTTGTTCTCTTGGAAAGCAACCTTGAATTGATGTAATGAAGTAGTGCCTTATGCTGGTAGTTCAACCTAATGTAATTGGTCTTCTGCAGGTTTTTACCTCTTGTGTAGTTAGTCATTTCTACATTCATTATAGCTCAACTTGAATTTTAATTGATCCCTGCCCTGCCTAGATTATGATCAATGTAAGAGCTTTCCTTTTCTTGTAATTCTTGATAGTAAATTCTCTGTATGGGAGAACATATTGTGTCTCGGCAAACACTCAAATACCATCAAGATGAAGGGTGGGAGGAAGAATAGGATAACTGTTTTTTCACCTTGTTCATGGTTTAGAAAGTGTTTTGCCAATTACGAACTGCTGATCTTATGTATTACGTGGTTGTATGTTAGTTACCCCATGTGGCTAAGAGCTTTAACTTACCTGAGATAATTGACAATTCAGTAAGTCATGGCTTATATTATTGCTGCTGATGCTGTTGTACATTAGTAGCTAACCCTATTGTTTACTTTGGTCCTTGAGTGAGCCATTAGAAACTCGGATGGCAAGAACTAATAAAAATGTGAAATTGCTAGAATATCTTGGTGCATTGGTGCATGTGGTTATATTTCTTCCTCCCTGTTTATCCTAATCTGGATTGCTTTGGGCCCTAAACTTTATATAAATACAAATGAAAAGGAATGATGAACAACTTAATATGGGCTAATGGGCTTATTGCACTTGCATTGACGTAGTAACAAGTCGATGGCCTGGTGCTTGCTTTAACAATTATTGTTGGCTTGGTAGTTGGTATGAGATCGATATCTCTTTTTGTTTTAACATTTAGCATACTTGGTCTTTGCCTTGCTGCTTTTATTTCAGCTCGAATCATATTAGCAATTTATTCTGCTTCATGTTTGTACGAAAGCAACTTAAATTCTGATAATGCTGGATTATGCTAATTCAGAGCATTATTGAAAAGTAAATAAAGATTCCATGCTAATTATTGTTTCATTAAAGTCTAAGAGGTTAAGACGCATTATTGAAAATTGTTTTTCCAGAGAACAATGGTGATGCAGCTTAAGAAGTGACGTATTTTCTGTTTTATGTTATTATTTGTTCTTTGATCTTGTACACTTTCTTTCCCTCTTCATCATTTAGGATATAAATCTTGCTTTTCTTTTTTGTTCTTGCAGCCTAGAAAAGCAGAAGACAAAAGGCAATAATAGCTTTTTCTTGAAAAGCTAATTATATCAGTGAGTTTTGAATATCTCTTTCCTCATAATACATTGTTTTCATGGAAAGTCATTCTCTGCCATTCCTAATTGTGTAAATACAGTACATATTTTTACCGAAAACTTTGTTTCTTTCTTTTAGTCTAGTCTTCACTTCTTCCATGTTTTTAAATATACTAGGGGTCCGGCAGCTAGCCTCGATTGTGTGGGTGTTATGGTTAGTTGTAACACTGTTAAAACTCTTGGTAATTTGCTTTTTGATGCTGAAAATCCTTATGATTTGGGGTTTTATTGGACTAATTCTAAGTGTACATATATGAATATGCACACTAAATATCGAAAAATAATAGTGTGCAGTAGTAGAAGTCTCACATAAGAACATTAATTAGAATGAAACTTGTAGAATATACTTGGTTTCAACTTGTGTCGCACTCATATGTGAGATTGATGTGCTTGATATATGTATAAAATCTACATACATATATACATGTTACACCTACAAAATTGAGCAAAATGCAAAATGATTCAATATCAAAAGAGAAAATGGTTGAAATGTCTTCGGTACAACATAAACATATGGCTCCCTACCCAATTTATAACAATTAAAGAATAAATTCCTTCAATATTTTATTATTTCCAAACATCTGTACGCTCAATATTTCTTCAACAAGCTCTTCATATGGATATATCACCAGGATTTCATCAATGATCTTTGCCGCCTCCGATCATCAAAATACTTTCCGATCACCCTTTTGTATCTAGGCCTCTGTTGCACCAGCTTCTAATACTCCACAACGTTTGGCGTAGTATTGTCCTCATTTTCTAATCCTAGGAGCACCAGACAAGCTAATATCAAGATGAGCATAGCATCTTCCATGGTTAACTCTTCTCCCGCCAAGTAAGAAGTATTATTCAATTGTGTTTCTATTTCTTCAAGAAGCCTAATTAAATGTTTTTCACTCCTCCTTATTACCTCTAGATCTTTCAACTTTTCTTTTGTATCATATTCATTTTTTAGCCTAAGTTGATAGGCACTTGCGAGATCAGACATCCTAGCAAAAAGTTTGTGAGTTCTGAAATATATAGCATGTGTTTCCCAGGGATGTGAGAGAGCGTGAAATATTTGGGGTTCTGCTCCTGGATTTTGTCCATACATTCTAGTTCTTCTGTGCTGCTGCAGAGGTTAATGCCATCCTCACCTGTAGTGATAACTGTTATCCTTTCTATGTACCTGCAAACTAAAAGAAAGGTCCATGGAATCAACTTTTCCATCCTTTCAACTCACAATAAACTCGCCAAAATTTTAAATAAAATATAAAAGTTGCAAGTGATTTTATTTTATTTTTATTATTTTTATATATATATCTTATGTAACAAGATTGTGAATTAATCATCGAACAATTACCGTATCAGATTTTATACTTCCTCTGTTTTTTATTTATTGTACCATAATGACTTTTACACTATTCACATAATCTTCTTTGACCATCTTATGTGATTTATCCGTAAGGAATAGTCATGTGAAATCTAGATAGATTTGTCTCGAATTTTACTTTTCAAATATCAATTTTATATAATTTTTACCAAAACATAATTTAAGTTATTAATAGCCAAAATAATGCATTGACAAGCGTGAAATCACTCATGGTGCAATAAAAAAAGAATGGAGGAAGTATATATTTCAATTCAGTACCATGAAAATTCTTCGATATTGAATGAAACTTTAGACCCACCTTTAAGAATGGAAAAGGAAACGAAAATCCTTTTCCTTTTTCTTTGAACAAAGTATACTTGTAGAATGAATGCTATTATGAAGTATTTAATAGGTTGACATTCACAACAACTACAACAACAAAGCCTAATTTTTATAAACAATGTCAATAATAATGTCAGAGAAAAAAAATGTTTATTAAAAGATTTTTGTATGTTGCACCCAAAAATATCCCGTTTTGAACTAACTAGCCATTTTAATTTTTATTATAAAATACCTCCCCAAAAGACAACAAATTAGATTTCACCACCACTTAACACTTTCTGTCAACAAAACCGTTAAATCTAACATTTTAAAAAGTTTCTTCAATTTCCTTGCCAAAAACGTTAGATTTAATCCCCCTATTCACTCCTTTATACCCTGGATTTACCCCTATATCACATAATAAACAGTTAGGATTTACATTATTTTAATGTTATTATTATTATTATTATTATTTTTTTTTTTTTTTTTTTGTAAATTGGAGTAAAGTAGTTGCAAATTGAGGTATTTGGGATATTTTAGTGATTTTAGGTTCATTTAATGGAGATAATTGGAGTAATGGGCTCCATGGATAAAAGTTGTGGCTAAAATGAGAAATTATTAATAAGTAGTGCCATATAAAGTTTTTGATTAAAAATTAATTCAGTACTGTTTTATTTGCCCAAAAGTGGGTAAGATGTAGGTATTGGAGTTTGGTTTTCCAACTTCTTTATTATGTGGTTTACAGTTTGTGAGTGATATTAACGTGTCTAGAATGAGGCCTTTGGCTGTGCTTACATAGTTACCTCCTTAGGTATGTGAAGTTTTCTCTTGTTTTCTTTTCTTCCCTTGTCCACTCTCCTAACATCCCCCCCCCCCCCCCCCCCCCCCCCCCAACGTCCTTCTTTCTACATCTTTATGGTATGTTTGGATAGCAAAGTGGAAGGGAGGTAAGAAGAAGGAAGGGGGAGGCAAAGAAGAGGAGGGAGAAAGTAAGGTCACCTAGGAAGGATTTTGTTTATTAAAGAAGAGGAAGGGAAAACCAAAAAATTGGTTTCACCACCACTTAACTTTGCCATCCAAAAAAACCATTAAGTGGGCCCTACCCAGTTTACGTGTTAATCAACTATTGGATTAAAAAAAAAATTGAAAAAAAAATTAAAAAAAAAAAAGAAAAATCCTAAACTCCTAACCTAGCCACCACCCCTCCACCGGCGCCAGTCCCTACCAACGTCAGCCGTCACCCAAACCCAGCCACCATCGTTGTCTCCCTGACCTGACACCGTTGCCGAACCACCCAGACCCAACCCAAATCAGCCTAGCCTCCATCTTGTCATCTCCCCGCCCACGAACCACGACCCAAACCCCAACACAGCCTAGCCGAGTAGCTGACAGCAGCACATCAACCCACCACCATCGCCGAAACCTCGACCCACACCCATATCCAAACCCTCAAATCGCCCTACTCCTCTCACCCTCACTTGAAACTCATACCCTGAAACCAAATTAAGCTGGTTTTGTGGGTACGGTTGGCTGGTTTCAACGAATGAGGGTGGTCGGTTGGCTGGTTTCGTGGGTCGAGGGTGGTTGGCTAGGATTAGGTGACGGTGGTGGGATTGGGTTGGGGTGACGACGGTGGGGGCTGGGTTGGGGTGACGGCGGTGGCTGGGTTAAGATTTAGAGATTTTTTTTTATTTTCCTTTTATTTGTTTTTTTTTTTTATTCCAATAAATTTATGACACGTGTACAGTGTAGGACCCATTAACGATTTTTTGGATGGAAAAGTTAAGTGGTGGTGAAATCAAATTTTTGGGTTTTTTTGGTGGTGTTACTATAAAAGTTTTAAAATTTGTGGTGTTAAAATCAAATTTTTATGGTGTTATTTTCTAATTTTTCCTTAATTTGTGAATTATAGTCATGTCTCATGTGTGATCTTGTTTTGTGTCAATGTATAGTTTTATAATAGAAAATTTTGCAAAGAACTACCATTTAAATGACGAGTTTTGAGAACAACTACCATTTAAAACTTTTTTTTTGAAAAAACTACTACAAAAACATAAAAAGTTTGAGTAGCACTACCTTATCAAGTTTTCCGACTACCGGCTGTGGGGCCTACCAATTAGTATTTCCCTCCTAAAATTATTTCTCTTTCCTATATTTAAAATTGCTAATCTTTGTTTCCCCCTTTTTGCTTATGTTAAAAAAATTAAAAGCCTAATCTCTTCATGGTTAAAGTCAATTAATTGGTGTTTACATAACAAATAATGAGAAATGAACCCTAGATTGGATAATACAGAACAATTTCCTCAAATCCCCCTAATCTAGAAACCCCCAATTTCAATTCTTTTTACCATTAACCCTAATTTGAAAATTCAATTCAGAAATTATGTCAATTATAAGGCAAATTAGATATACAATATCTTCTATTGAGTTCGCCAAACAATTTTGCTTCTTCTCTCGCCCTGAATCGATTGAAATGAAGAGATTAGGGCCCACATCCGGAGATTCTAGCCGGAAAACTTGATAAGGTAGTGCTACTCAAACTTTTTATGTTTTTGGGGTAGTTGTTTCAAAAAAATGTTTTAAATGGTAGTTGTTTTCAAAACTCATCATTTATATGGTAGTTTTTCGCAAAATTTCCTTTATAATATCAATTTATCAAAGGATATAGCACCCTGAAAATGAGAGGTAGACACAATGACATGTCTAAATCAGTGAGGCATGGAGGGAGGGATCTCTGATTTTGAACGTTTTGAGGCAAATCTTATCAAAAGATTAATGGGTACCTTAAATGGTTGCCAAATTATCTGTGGGACCCTTACCAAACCAAGCATATTGGCATGGAAAATGTGAGATAGATGAACATGTCTACTGATTTCATAGGGATCTAGAGATTGTTTGCAATACATTCTTCACTATGAATTGAGTGCCTTCCCATTGATATCACCAATGTAATAAAGTTGAGGATTCCCTTGTTGAATACTTTATAATGGAAAAACATTAAGTAATAGAACCATTCCAAATAAATGAAATTCCTGATGCTATGGTTCAAGTTCAAATGGAATTGGTTAATTTTAAAGAAACCCGGGTAGATTTTTTTCCAGTGAAGGCACTCTATCACAAGCCTTAGCCAAATTGATTTTCAAAGCCATGATAAATTTTGAAGCAGGAGGAGCTATTGAAGAAATGAGTCGTCTAACAATGTCTTCCGAAACAAAAACTGATTGGGACTAAACATATAATCTTAGAAAGGCTTTAGCCTATTCTCTATGATTTTTGTGATAAGGTTGTAAATAGTAATTATATAAACTAATAGGCCTAAAATCTTTGTAAGACTAGAATATAGGAATTAGAGTAAGTGTTATTGATCTGCTATTGAATAGCTGCACTCTCTATGCACTCATACATGTAATTAGTGAGTATTTTACAAAACATCACAGAAATGTTGGGAAAAGTCATTTGAATGCCATAAGGACAAAAGACCTGGTGACCAGGAGATTTCTTAGGAGCCATAAAAAAAGTTTACAAACTACTTCCATGTAATTGGGATATCCAATGATTTGAGGCTGGCAAATTTGATTTGAAGTGAACTTCTGATGGGAATAAGTTCTGGCCATTAATTGAAAAAAAGACTCCTGAATCCAAATTCCATCTTTGTCTTTGTAACATCACACTTTTGTTCCATATAATCTTAGCTATCCATATTAGAATGTTTTTGTATTCGTATCTCAGAAATCTAGCCTTGACTTCCCAGATTTCTGAGCCTACACTTTTATTCTTAAAGCAAAATATTTTCATACTCAAAGATAAGTTCTTTTTTTAGACTAATTTAAGAGGGAAGATATAGAACTGAACACGCATACTTGCAAGCCTAGCAAGAATCAATCTTTCGTAAGCATGAATTTGTCTGAATTTATATTGCTCCACTGCTTCAAAGAAATAATATGCTATGATTTAACATATCTAAAGCATCATTAGTGGCGGAATATAGGAAGAGGACATTACAGTATATGTGAATGATAAACACTTTTGAGAGGTATTTTCTCCAATCTAGGTTACTAAGCTTACCCAAAATACTCGATCAATAATCTCCATACCAATCCCTTCCTAATCTTCTTTTATTTATAGTACTACTCCTCTAACTCTTTTGTATTCCTCCTCAAGACACTACTAACAGAATCATATTGCACTACCCAATATGTCTCTTCCCCTTACATCAATTCATTGCATAGTATCTCGTCCTTTTAGGAAATAAATGTTACCCTCCCCCCTCTTCTAGGACATCATCCAACTATAGCTCATCAGAGTGCGGTCCGCCGGTCCGGGCTTTTTTTTAATTTTTGTATAGAGCCTTAATCTAAATATTTAATTGAACTAAGCCTATCTTGGACATTGAAGAACCCAGGGCCTTTATCTAATTATCCAATCCCTGGCATTAAGGCTTTACACTGATTCTATCTAGAGACTCTCACCCTCCTTTTTCGACTGCTTGCTAATCTCATAGAAGTCTCCGACAAACATCCAAGGTATATCAGGAGGAGAATTATTCTTAAACTTGCCTTGCCTCAGAAAAACTAAGACCATGCATGTCCTTCATAGCCACCAACAAAGTTTCTATGTGTTCGGGAGTAGGATGAAAAAAATGAAGAACATAATGCAGATTAACATTGTTCTTCCTGAACAACCAAATATTATTTCTCCATCCAAACATTGATAAAACCTTGAACTCATCAAAACCTAGCCCTGGCAAAGCCTTCCCTTGCTTGAATCTCAAAGAATTGTATTTCAAGTATGACAATATAACAGACATTTGAGTCTTAACAAAGTTCCATTCATGAAGCACCCCTAGTATTCCACACTTGGACTCTCATCATTAAATTTTTGTTTGAAGGGGTTGTAACTTGTAAGGCCTCATCATAACCTGACAGTTGCTTCTCATAGTATAGAAATTTAAATCCAAATCTATTTACTCCACCAAATCAGTTTGAAGCTCGAAGGGGTCTACGTCATGTGAAGATTCTTCATCTTCATTCCTTGAAACTTGAAGTTTGACTTGATCAGGATTCCCACCCCCCTTCCTATATCATGAAAGTTTTGAGGTTTGAAAGTTGTCCATTTTTGCTCTAATTGTCTAGAAATTGGAAAAGATAGATTGATGGATTTTGGGAAAATGGTTATTAATGAATGTATAATTCGATCCAATTTAATCTAATCTTGGACCTTCATCAATCGACTCAGAACGTTGTGAGCCAACTCTATTACACTGCCCTCCCGAGTCCCAAGGGCTAAATGTTATGGACCAAAAGGGAGGAGTAGGAAAAATAATTCTGGTGCTTCAAGTAGGTTCAAAAATCAAAAGCCTTTGCTGGGTTTTTAGAAAATTCTGATGAACTTACCTCTACTTTTTGAATGTTATTTTAACGACACACATCTATTTGTCTTCAAGACATTCTCAATCAAGAAATATAAGTCTGAAATGTTAATACTCGAGCACTTTTTGCTAACATGAGTATAAAAATGGTTGGGTTCCATGGCTTTGGAAATTCCAAGAATGTCTGCTAACTTTATACTACTGGTTAGGTTGTACAAGAGGTAGATGGTTTATAGATTATGGATGGCTAAATAGCTTGTTGCAAACTTCTATCATTCTTTTATTCTTACCATCTCTAAACTGTACTGCCTCTTACATCATTGTTATTTTATATATCTATTTATTTATTTATTTTCAGCAGAGAAAAAGCCCGATGAGAGCAGGCAATCACATTGTGTAGCGCCTTAGCACAGAGGAAGTCTGCTTTTAAAGACGGTCAAGTTTTTGAGAAGTATTTGTATGTTCGGAAATGTACCCTCTGGTGCCTGACTGATAATGATTTGGCGCAACAATTTCATGTCAATCACTTTACCTCAATATTGCCGTGTCAATGGTTGTATGATCTTATTTCACCTTTTCTCCTTTTACAACTCACAATTTTGATCTCGAATTGCACTTGAGCAGAATATCCTACACCTGGTGTAGCCTTAATGATTTATAATGTGAAACTTAGTAGCTTTTAGTTTTGGGATTTGCTCTTAGTTGTGAAGGTAGATAATTAATAAATAGTCGGTAAATTAGCAATGCCATGCCAAGATTGTACTATTTTTGGATCAAGGTCAAGGAATCGTCAGACTGAAATAAAAAATGACCCAACCTAAGCATTAAATCGCTCAACACAACAAACTCATCCAATTATTCCGTATGTGTTCCACTACATTGTCATATCTTATGCGTTTAATGATGTAAGAGCTTATTTTATACACCATTTCCTAAGGCTATAGCTTTTGTTGAACATAACAGACTCGATTTCCATTTCCTTCCATTCCTCAGTACCTTCCTCTCCCAAAAGAAAAGAAACAAAAAGTTGTTCTTGAATCTGACATACTGTATTTGGGGCTATTTACCTTCAGCAGTAGTAATAATTAATGAACGGTGCGAGGAGTAGAGAACTGAGGAAGTAATGCGGCGCAAAATCTTTAAAAAAAAAAATTGTATTTGAGTCATCAAAATGGCTGTTTTAGAGAAGTGTTGTACTCAAAAAGAACCGGAGGGAGTAATTATAAACATAAGATGGGATGGTTAACTTGATATGAAGAAAGATTGTGATTGAATTGAGTTGAAGCTCTTCTGGCCAATGCGTGATCCTGGAGCTTCTGGCTTTCAATCAGACTTGGTACAACAACAATATGAAGTTTTGATATATATATATATAAACTTGTGCAGTTACAGTTTTTTTAAAAAAAACAAGAGGCAAAAGCTCGTTTATATTACTTAAGATACATCCCACCATAAATACAAACATACAGGTCATCTGCTATTTCAAAATGTGAAATTACCGATCCTCACGTCGAACTGTATTCGGATTAGACATCATGTCCATCATCATCTTCTCCGGAGAATCTTCCCAGTTAGTAAATGTTTTTAGGTCAATCTGAAACCAAAAAACAAGTTAATATTTTTTTTCCTGCATCTGTATCATTGTTAGCAAAACCATCAAATGACTGTGACCTAAATGGAAATTTACCGTGCGCCTTTGCTCTGTGAAAAGCTCCTCCCTCTTCTGGTATGACATTTGTATTTCCCTTGCAGTCTTACCACCCAATCCCCACACTTCCACATCAAGGACTGATGCTTCAACAGGAAGGTAACCCTACAAAAGATAATCAAAGACCTCAACAATCACATATATATCAGAAAGGGCTGTTCATGGTAATTGCACTAGACAAGATGGATGATCTGAGCTGGAAATCCAACATAGCTACGGGCCTACGGCATAGAGAATGTTTTGTGCCCTGCCCAAGATATCTTATCCTAAAATTCCAGAAGATGGTTTGTCTGAAATCTAATCATGTACCCAAAATGTACACTTTTTTTTTAGTAGAATAAACAAAAACCAAGTTGGAAACTTGTAGCTTTACACATGCAAATGAACTCCACCAACATTGTAATATAAGGATGTACATTGGTACCACAGATTTATGGAGGCTTACTACCAGGATTCAACTCCTCACCTGATTAGGAAATAGAGAGCCATGCTGGTATGTTTTGTCGACAGCATGATGACGTACAGTAACCTTTGCAAAGTCATCATCAAGGAATATTCTTTCATGCCCGCTAGTTCCTCCAAATGCAATCCCAACAGGCTTTGGGTGTGGATCATATGCTCTAACAGTTGAATGCAAATGACTATAAAGGTAGTTCTTCTCCGTTCCTGCCCATGGAAAGGGCTCTCAAATTTAAGTACAATTAGTAAATATCATACAGTCACTTAAAAATTTCCCAAACTATCACGTTCACATACCAGATGCAGAGAATACATGAAAGACTGGGAATATAGAATATAGACAACCCCCATTCCCATAGAATCCATCTCTGTTTTCGAACCCTTGTTGTGCGAGTGCCCCTATGATCCATTTCTGGCTGATCTCACTGGATTCACCTGAAAAGGCAGAGATCAACAATAGTAATGGTCCATGATAACCATCAACATTCGACCATAATCTGTTTAGCCCTTTCCCGTGATGATAAGACCTGTAAAGCAATGACAGTAATCAATCTCCGGCTCATAAATAGTGTGTCCAGCCAACATGAGACTGAAGGCTATCCAATCCACACACACACACACACACACATATATATATATAATAAGTAGATTTGAACTTCAAGCTTTATTTTGCAGCAGGTGTTCAATAAAATTGACATAAAATTTTAAAACTCAGGGTTTGCTCCTATTTCAGGTGGACCTAACTACTTAAACAACCCCCAAATGGCAGTTACACTTTGCATCAATAAAAGTTGCTGCTACATGTTTATTTATTTTACATATAATTTTTATTTTTTTCCCTCAGAAGCATAAAACTTGATATTAGTGACCAGTCACTCTATAAAATAATAAAGTAATACAACAATCAATTATCAAGGAAAATATTTCATAATTTAATGGTGCATATTTAACACAGAACATAAATGAAAGATGCAGAATTTGACAAATTATCATCAGATGACCTCATATAGTCCAATAAAGAAGTTGTTAGTAAATATTACTCCTTCAGTTTCAGAATAATTACACAGTTGGGCACAAGTTTAAGAAAAAATTGAGTGGAGACCATTAAGTTGTTTAGTGTAAAGTTAGTGGAATCATTTTAAATTGTAATAAAAGGGGGCATGTGAGAGTGGAAAAAGTAAGCGAGCCATGATATATGAGAAACAACATTTTAATGATCGTGTGTCAAATCTAATATAAGGAACTGTGTCAATTAGTTTGAAACAGCCAAAAGAGGGAAGTGTGTCAAAGGGAGGCGCACTGGATTAATAAACTGAATCTATGCTACAGTACACTTCATAGAATACCACTATTATGCCAAAGCACGCTACATAGATGTACTAAAACAGAGATATGTTCATCCAAAATTTACAACAAATAGCAAAACAATATACAAGTAAAAGAAATTTTATTTATTCTCAGCTGGGATTTAAAGTAAACCTTTTCAAAGCCACTTATGCTTATATTGGTAGAATGAGTTGATTTTTTATAACCACATCAACATTGAGACAACCAAATCAAGTACAAGATTGTTCATTTCATGGATAAAGCATAGCAAGGCAAATGTGCCCACCCACGTAGAGTAGTTTAAATCGGGGTATGGGGAGACATATGTTGATATTAAAAAACTACATGTAGTTCAACTAGAAATTTTCAGGAATTCCTTCGAACATCAAACAAATAAAAGGCAAACAGAAAAGTGCAATCCAGAATCATAGATATTGAAGACGAACCGATAAAGAAGGCTATCCGGTATCACATCATTGTTGCTAGGGAAGCATATCCTCAAAAGCTCCTCACTTATGTTACTTCTTTGGGAAAGAGCCATTGCCCATGCCCTACCACATGTTAGAATATGAACTTCGTTTGACTCTGCAGAAGTGGATTCAGCAGCAATTGTCCCTGAATTTTCTGTTCCAGTAGGCTGCCGATAACAAGACAAGAATAGATCAAACATTATTGTTCTTTCAAACTTAACACTTTGTTTGGATAGGAAGAAATGGAAGGAAAAGAAGAGAAGAGATATGAAGGGGGACAAAATCTCTTGTTTGGGTAAAAGATTGGGGGAAGGAAGGGGAAGGAGAGGGAGGGATACATTTTCCCTTTCTCTATAATAACCATAATCTCTCCAAAATTGGAGAGATTTGGAGGGAAAATGGAGCTCACCTCCCCCTCCCTTTCTTTTCCCTTCCCTTCCTCCATTTTCCCTCCCCTTCTTTGCTATTCAAACAAAGCGTAACACTTTGTTTGGATAGCAAATAAGGAAGGAAAGGGAGGGGAGGGAAAGAAGGTGAAGGGAATGGAAAAGAAAGGGAGGGGAAGGTGAGCTTCATTTTCCTTCCAAATCTCTCCAATTTTGGAGGGATTATGCTTATTAAAGAGAGGGGAAAAATGAATCCCTCCCTCTCCTTTCTCTTCCTTCCCCCAATCTTTTACCCAAACAAGAGAGTTTGTCCCCCTCCTTTTCTCTTCCCTTCTTTTCCTTCCATCTCCTTCTATCCAAACAAAGTGTAAATAAATAATGAATTTTTATAGTCCACAAGCAATTAGATTAAAATCAGGAGGAAAATGGGAAAAGACAGTCAAGGGACACCAAATACTCGAGTCAACAAACCACTCGCATTCTAGGCAAGCTGTCTACTCAGCTAATCACAACATCCATTGTTTCAGATAATACTACCTCCATTACTTTAGAAGAGAAAGTGTGTACAACTAAGTTATAAATGTAGATTTGTCCTCATTTATACAGTAAGGGTAGTGAAGTAACTCCAAAAAAATGAAAAAAAATTTCCATTGGGAAAATGATGCAAGTGTGGTGAAATATCCCAAAAGAGAATATGTTGCATGTATTGAGAAACAGAGTGTGATTGAGGATACTCTTGAGCATTTTTTTTTTTCACTATTATGATGAAGTTCATCAACATAATCTTGTGCTGCTAATCCTGATAATCAAGCTAGTTTTTAAAATGCTAGGATCTTGATATACTAAAAACATAATTTTCATTCGCTCTCCACACAACAGCGAATCACGATTTGAAACTTAGGAACAACTACATGGTCTGCAGGTGGACTAGCTTAACACTACTAAGTAGCAACTTAAGTTCCCACTCCGTGTTGCAGCTTGCAGATAACATAAAAAGAGAGCATAAATAATGTGAGACATGAGATGGTCCTTCAGTGGATAAACATTAAGGGGAACAAAAGTTATCCAGGCATCATCACCAATATATGATATTATAACATGTCATTATCCAAACATCTCTAACAAAGCACTAGAATAGGTAAAGATGAGGACTAAAAGATAGCAACTTGGTTAGTGATATTACAAAAAGACATATAATAAGATAGATTTGTATAGAATTCTCCATGGGTTCCTTAATTTGTTTCAGCCTCTCAGAAAGAAATGTCCCTTATTCACAGTAAATAGAGCATCAATAGTTTTCAAGGAAGAACCAAGGAAACCCAATCTAAAAAACTGGGAAATTGGGTATTGGAAAGGTTGTTGCAGCTGGGATCAACTAGCTGAAATTCAAAGTAGCAAAAGATCAAGTGTTGATCCCCAGAAATATTATCCTGGTTAATTGGCAGCACATAGTTGGTAATGGTGAGGTATACTCGAACATATACAAAGCTTAGTCTCCATTTTTCCTTTTTGATAAATGAATGTTTCAAATAAATTTGAAAGTTCTTTAATCATATTTTATTGACTGCTCAAGGCAGATTATTGAGCCATAATATTGTGTTTGCACAATGCTGTATGCTGCAAGGGAAACATGAGCCTACGAATTTGGTGTGCCATGCCGCTATCCAAATGCCAAGGAATGCATTAGTACTAAACATTTCAAGGCCATGAAAGCGGTGATCTCCTTTCAATGACTTCATAGTCAATACTTTGAGAGCTGGCTGGCATAAATATATAAATAACTAAAAACAAAACAAATTATACTGAGGAAATCATAGAAAATATTGTGTCTTACATCAGTTGCTTCGAAAGTCCTCCAAGATAACATATCTTCTCTAGCATATAGTTTTTATATTCTCAAGGGGTATTGCACACTCAATATTAATATATTATTACAATTTTGCACGGGGTGTGCTTAATGATCTTACAGCAGATAAGTTGTGACCAATATTGTCATAACGATCCAATTCTTATAGGTAGAAGACCTACTTAGGGGCCAGTAAGAGAGATTGTTATAATTAATGCAGGAATTCAGCCAGTAAAAGAACAGTTAATTATTCAGTACAACTGAATTACATTCTTTTGACAATGAACATTTATATACTTAGTCATAATAGGGCCAATTTGCATCGCTAAACTGATAAAATGAAGCTATCATTCGGCTAACCTAACCTCCTTTGTTCCTTGGGACCGGCAAGAGGCTTCCTGTTTTCCATTGACTATGCTTTTCAGCCTTTCAATTGGAATTTCTTTAATCTAATCCAAATCCTGAAATCTACCAGAAAATATGATAAAAACCAGTTTGAAACCCCTCAAACCTTTTTATTTTTTTCCACTGCTTCCTATACAATTTTTATTCTTTACACACTTTATTCTATTAGATAATCATAATGCCTATAAATAAAGAGTCACAGGATGCTCATATTTGCTACAATAAGTAAAATAGCTTATATAAAGACCCACAATTGAGTCAATTTAAAACTAAAGAGAATATTGTAAGGGGAAACATAAAAACTATTTCCCTACAAAATGACAATTACTTTAAATTGTAAATGACCAAAATGGAGATATTGCCTGACCAAAATCCAACTTGATCAACTTATCATATCTCATAGACACTCTTATTTGCACTTCATGAGGTACAGTAGCACACTTGTAAGTATTGAACTCAATGAAATCTATATGTTTCATTCAATTGAATTTGATGAATTTAAAAAAATCTATATGTTTCATTCAATTGAATTTGACGAATCTAAAAAAAAATAATAATTATAAAATAAAATCATAAAATTAAGTTCAATGAAAACCATATTTTCCATTTAATTGAGATTCATGAAGCCAATTCAGCTAAAACATACAGTTTGTCAAACAAGCTAAGGCAGGATATCAATTGGAAAGATAATAAGTTTTAACTACAAATACCTCAGTAGATGCAGCTTTAAGTCTGAAACTAATGAAATTTGAAAAGCATTCTGCGAGGTTGGGCAGTGTCCTTATGGCCCACATATGTATCTTTCCAGCAGTCAGCTCAGCTTCGAGACTTAATACATCAGTATTCCATACATCAACATCACTACCATTGTCCATACAAGAAACAACGGCTGAAAACACCAAATGATTAAGATCAGGTATGCTCACATGCTCACTTTCCGTGGCACTCTTAGAACTCCTTGAATTCCAGGACATAATCCAACATACCCAAATTATCATCCCCAACTCTCTAGGTGAGATTGACCCACTTATCTTTCCATCAAGTTCATCAGAATCAAAATGTATATCCATTGGGCTCCCAGCTCTATCAGCAGATAATGCAAACACCCGTAACATAATGTTCAACAACGATGAAGCTGATATCCTCCCACAGCATTTCACATAACCTCTTAAAAATTCCACCCAAGTTAACCCTCCTTTTTGAGGTACAAATAGTGTATCAGTTATAGAGGCAGCCATCTGATCCAAAAACCCCTGGAAGCAATCCGGCACATTGGCTTTTTCGCAGCTTATGCTGGTATACTTTAGAGAAAAACATTGCTGTAAAACCATAGAAGCAAAAAAAAATAGTTAACCATCTACTCACTAATAAAACCAAATGGGAGAATGAGAACAAAATTAGATATTACGCGATATTAACTACAACATTGAGAGAACTACATATAGCTAATTCTATCTACTATGTACATTCCAATACAAATGATATCGATTTTTATCACGACAAATAAAAACCAATATCTCATAAAATCACGGTTACTGAGTACACCATCAAAACAAACCAAGCTTCCTATTTTGTTCATCACTTGCGGTATCACAAATTATCGGCAGAAAACAACTATTACCATAAAAATGGCATTAACATAGAATTAAAACCAAAAATTAATCACAATTCTAAGCACTAAAACGAGTAATAATAATAAATTATGCACAAGTTAGAATAATCGCATAACTAATTAGCCACTACGATTATTTGATTGCATTATTACTTTCCAAAAATTGATCAAGAACAAAAACGAATTTCAACCAAAAAAAAAAAAAAAAAAAACAATTCAACCACAATAATCAAAGAAAGTGATGAAATAATGATTCAAATTAGGGCAATTGAAACCTGAAGAGAAGAGAGAGGAATAGATTGAGAAGAAGGATCGGCAAGTTTAGAGAAAGAAGTCTGAAGCAAAGGAAGAGAACCAGAAGAAGCAGCTTGGCCTTCCAATTCTCTCTCCTCTTTGGAATTGGGTGTTTCCGTTGACGATGATTGTCCCATTTTTCTTTATCTTTCTCCAAATCTATCTATCTCAAATTCTCTTCCTCTTTGATCTTTTGTTAGTTTTTTTTTTTTTTGTCCTGATTTAATAATAAGTTAAGTAGTATTCGGGACTCTGTCATGGCGCCACATTTGGTTGTTTGCGATGTCACTGTCACCTGAATTTTACATGATTATGCTCTTACCCGCCCTACGCATATCATTTGCCGACATGATTGGTATCGGATTACAAGTGTAAAATTTTAACCCTAATCGATTAGGCAACACCAATTGGGAATGAAAACCGACCTGATCTTATTTACTACCTCCGTTGACAGAAATTTGTAACAATTGTCATACACAGGTGCTACCTATTATGTGCAACAAATGATTTTTTTCCTCTTTTAGTAAGTTTTTTTGTAAGAAATGACCAAACTGCCCTCACTTAACCAAATTACTCCCTTAATTATTTCACTAACCATACTCTATTATAACCAACTTAACTCATCTAATCGTACAAAAAAAAAAAAAATAAATAAATAAATTCAGGAACGATTTCCATAAAAATTGTTGAATTGTAAATTAATTCCCTATTTGCGTTGATTTAAAAACTTATTCCCATAATATTGTCCACGTAAAATTGGAAAAAGGTTTGGCCTTTTTTTTAAAAAAAATTTTTTTTTACAAAGAACCGCTAACGGTGATAGCGGTTCTATACTTGTTATTAAACCGCTAACGTCGTTAGCGATTCTTATATTAAGTTTTAAATTGTGAAGTTTTTTTATTATACAAGAACCTAATACAAGAATCGCTAACGACATTAGCGGTTTTATAAGTATAGAACCGCTATCACCGTTAGCGGTTCTTTGCAAAAAAAAAAAAAAAAAAAAAAAAAAACTACCAAGCCTACGTGGACAATATTGAGGGAATAAGTTTTTAAACCAACGCAAATAGGGAATTAATTTACAATTCAACAATTTTTAGGGAAATTTTCCAAAAATTCAGATCTCAAAACAAACAAAACAAAAAAAAAAAAAAAAAAATCGAATATCTCAACATTCATCTTCATCATCAAATTTCTCTCTTCTCCTTCATCATCAAAATCTCACTCCTCTTTCATCTTCAAGAATCAAGATTTCATTCCTCCTTTATCTTCCCCATCTTCTGTCCAGATTTGAAGGTGGTCGCGTGTGGGTTTTGTGGGTGTGGTTGTTCTAGGTGGCACGAATTTCGTGGGTGATGGTCTAAGTTTTGTGGGTTTTGTGGGTAAATCTAGATGTCGTGGTCTGGGTCTAGGTTTTTGTTGTGGTTGATTTCTAGGGTGGTAGGTGGCGTGGTGTTGGGTTTCGTAGGGCAGTGGGCGGCGTGGTGTTGGGTTTCGTCGTGGTGGTTGTTCAATTAATGGGTTCTTGGTTTCGATGGGTTTTGGGTTTCGTGGTGGTGGTTTAATTGGTGGGTTCTAGGTTTCGTGGTGGCGTTGGATTAATTGGTGGGTTCCAGGTTTCGTGGTGGTGGTGGTTTAATTTGTGGGTTCTGGGTTTTGTGGTGGTGGTTTTCGGTGGGTTATGGGTTTTGGTGGTGGGGTGGTTTTCGGTGGGTTTTGGATTGCAGCGGCGGTGGTGGTGGTTTTCAGTGGGCTCTGGGTTTTTGTGGTGGTGGTGATTCTCAGTTTTGGGTTGGGTGGTTTGTTTCGGTTAATTGTGGATTTTTTTAAAAAAAAAAAAAATAGATTAATACTTAAGTAATGCCCTTATATTTCAATAATCATGTTTAAAATCTGCCTTGGAGTCCGTGCTACCCCTTTTATTGCAAATAACTGTTAACGGAGGTAGTATTTTATTTAACTCAAAGTCGAACTGAATTGAATTTAATTGGACTGAATATAACTCGTACTCAATAATAAATCGACCAATTTCAAACATTAGTACAGTGATCTAAATTGTTTACGTGTAATCACACATGACTTATTTTACCTAAATTACTTAAAACTTGAAAAATTGAAATTGTTCCAAGAAAACCTAAATAAAACCAGCATGTTTCAACGAACTCGTGACTATTTTAATTAAACACGTTTACAAACCAAAACATTTTGACATGAGAAACCCTAGATAGACACATTTCTATGAATATTGTTGAAGTAAATCTTCTTTAATATTGTACTCAAGCCTTGAATATTTTTTTTTCCAGTTTGTTCAATTGCTTAATGAACAAGCTTTAAACAAGTTTATTCACAATTTTGTGGTAATAATTATACTAGGGGGAATATACTAAATTATCAATTGAAAGAAAAATGCTTTATTCTCTCTCCTCCTTTCACACAAAAAACCCTTCTGAAACCTAGACCTCACTGGAGTTCCGGAGCCGAGGCCGGTTGTTCAGCGAGTTTCCTTTCCTTTTTTTCTCTAATTTTCTACAATCTATTTTCCGGTGTGGTGAAGTTGAAGCGGAACTAAGCTCCACATAGAGCTTCTAACTCCGTTTAGTGTTTTCATCTTCTCACCGGAAAGGTTAGTTTGGTTCCCTATTAGATAAGGAGATGAGGAGGTTTGTTTCTCGCCGCTTAGAAGAAGGATCTAGGTATAAATCTGTTTTTTCAAGGGACGAAATTGACGTTTTTAGGGGTCTTTGGCCAACTGTAATGCCGCCGTAAGGGGATTATGAAATTGCGACGGTAATTGGTGAAGTTAGGGCTAGGGTTTCGTAGATTTCTTGCGATCGATTTCGAAATTCTTTGTTCTGGTTTCTTCTTTGGTTTTGGCTAGCTTCGATTGCTCTGTATTTTGGGCTTTATAAGTCTTCGTTCTCTATAGTTCTTCTTAATTTGAAGCTAATATGTTAGTTTTGAGTTTAAGTTCCTCCTGCATGTTTGAATGTCTCCCCTTTTGATTTGTTGGATTGCTTTTTTCCTTGTATTCTGTCCCTGTTTGGTTTGTGGTTACATGGCCATGGTGGGCTTGTCCAATCTTGATGTGATAAGGGGAAGTAATTTTGGGTTAGACTCTAGGTTTTGGGTGGTGGGAGGGAAATGTATATTTCCCTTCGCCTTTTGTTTCATGTCTGGTATTTAGAGATGTTGGTCTCCTTGTTGTAGTCAGTTTTGGCTTATGCTGCCTGGGTTGTTGGTTTGCCTTGAAGAACAAGTTGGGTGAAAGTCATGTGTTAATGACTCTTCATCTGTTAGGTTTGCGAGTGTTCGTTTAGAAGGTTTTGTGTTTTGTTTCGTTGTCAATTGGCTCTTATTTTAATAATTGGAGTTCTTTTAGTGTTTTCAGGTCTATAGTGGGTTTTGAACTCATTACATTCAAAATTTTAAATCTGTGCGCTGGTCCCATATTACTTGGGGTTCATAGTAGCTACCAATCATGAATTTCTTTCTCGTAAAAGGAAAAAAAATCAAGTTTCTTGTTACTGTGATATTACCTTCCTTTCGTTTCTGGCTTTGGTTTTGTTTTTCAAGCTCCACGGTTATGAAGAGTTTCTACGGTGGTCAATTACTCAAGCTTCCCCCTTGGTGGAAAAAGGACACTGGGAATAACATGTAATGTAGGCTTCGACTCGCTAGAATCGCGACGGTGCTACCTATAAAGTGGTTCCAATACTCATTGGATGACAAAGAAAGCTGTTTCTTTTAAGTTATTTTGTTTTCTTTAGTTCATAAGAGCAAGTGTTGCTCATAGCTTTGTTATTGTAAGGTCTTAATAGGCCTAATTTTTGTTGTTGTTGCTTAAACTCTTTCAATATATGCAACTTAATCTTTTGTCAAATAAATAAATAATAAATAAATAAATAATTTATACTAGGGGGGGATGATGTGTAATATTACTGTCATTATGAGGCATATGATTCATGCATGTCTCCATTTTCCTTAAGTTTGTCTCATCAATAACTATATATTAAAAGACACACCAGTAATAATACGTGTCATCTTTTGGTGCATCCTTATTATTATTTTTTTGAATTTTTTTTAACTATAGTTATACAAAAATAATTTCTTATATAAGTTAAAAATGATAATTACTTTAAATAAAAAAAAATATTTGATATATCTTTCCACACAAACATTTATGACTATAGTAGAAAATATTAACATAATTGCGTAATATTTTAATCTATTTCAACGAAGTATTCATATTTTTTCCCTAATAAAAATAGTTGTTCATTTATTGATTAAAATTCACATCAAAATAGTGTGTATATTTATTAATTTTTTTAAATTTTTTTTGTAAAATAACCAATTATATTTAAAAGTTAATACGATGTATTATTTTTTTAAAATTATCGTGCGTGGCACGGGACCTAAACTAGTATAACACTATCTCTAATCACTTACTTCGTACATCCACTAGTAGAAAAATACAAAAAGGCAACCCCCAAATGGCACCGGTTCAGACCAAACCGGTGCCAAAAACCGCCCTAAAAATGGGCGGGATTTTAGACCCAGAGTAATGGCACCGGTTCAGATCAAACCGGTGCCAAAAATACAAAGGGCACCGGTTTGAACCGGTGCCACTGAACCGGTCCACGGTTTTTAGGAAAAATGGGAAATTAAAACCCTAAACGATCTCCTTATCTCTCCTCCTCACCGCCTCCATTCCCCCATTTCATCTCCTTTCCTTCTCTCTCCTCCTCCTTCTCTCTCCTCTCTCTCTCTTCGTTCTTCTTTCGTCTTTAATTTCATCTCCTTCGATCTCCTCTCTCTCTCTATTCAGTCTTCTTTAATCTTTCAACTCCCTTCGATCTCCTCTCATATGCAACAACCTAAACTCGAGCACCACCACAAAGCAACAACAGCCGCCGCCATCACCACAAAGTTCGAGCACCACCACGGCATCAACATCAACAACAATTTCTGGGATTTTTTTTCAAGTTCTAGCTTTTTTTTTTCGATTTTAATTGTTTTTGTTTTCGATTCACCAATTTTGGTTTTTGATTTTGATTTTGGTTTTTGATTTTGGTTTTTATTTTGGATTTCGTTTTTAGGGTTTCGATTTTAATTTGCCTTTTATTTTGGATTTTGGTTTTTTTTCCTATTTGTTTTTTTTTTTTTTCCGATTTTGATTTTGTTTTTTTCGAATTTTTGGTTTCTTTTTTACAATTTCAATTTTGGTTTTTTTTTGGTTTTTGATTTTGATTTTGATTTTTGTTTTTGATTTTGGTTTTTATTTTGGATTTCGTTTTTAGGGTTTCGATTTTAATTTGCCTTTTACTTTGGATTTTGGTTTTTTTTTTCGTATTTGTTTTTTTTTTCCTGATTTTGATTTTGTTTTTTTCGAATTTTTGGTTTCTTTTTTTCGATTTCAATTTTGTTTTTTTTTTTATATTTCGATTTCAATTTTGGTTTTTTTTTTATATTTCGATTTCAATTTTTTATATTTCGATTTCAATTTCTGTTTTATATTTTTATAATTTTGGTTTCTTTTTTTTTCGTTTTTGATAATTTTTTATATTTTGATTTCAATTTCTATTTTGTATTTTATATTTTGATAATTTTGGTTTTTTTTTTCGTTTTTGACAATTTTTCTATTTTTTTTTTTTTTTTTGAAACGAAATTTTTGATAATTTTTATATAATCTTAAGCTTATTTTTACCAATTTTTTTTTTCTATTTTAATTAGTGTGTACAGATTATGCAAGAATATTGATATGTTCATGTTGTAATTTTTTTTATGATTTATAATGTAATTTTTTTTTTTTTTTTTTATAATGTTAGTTGTAATTGATCTATATTGTAATTTTGGATATTGTAAATTTTGGATTTTATTATGTATTGTAAATTTTGGATTATATATATTGAAACCAATTCGATTTTTGTTGTGAATTGTTATTTTTTTTTTTCAGTTGATTTTATTGGTAAGTGAAAAAAAACCAAAAAAAAAAAAAAAAAAAAAAAAAAAAAAAAAAATTAATTAAAATTTTGGACATTTTTGGCACCGGTTAACCGGTGCCAAAAGGAGGATAAATATTTTTTTTTTTAGTATTTTTGGCACCGGTTAACCGGTGCCAAAACCTGTTTATGGCACCGGTTTTGAACCGGTGCCAAATAGGGGGTATTTGGCACCCCCCACATAGGCACGGGTTCAAACCGGTGCCTTAGGCCGGGTTTGAACCGGTGCCAAATGTGTTTTTTCACGTAGTGATCTTTAATAGTTTGATTTTTATTACTCCTTAATTCATTTAAGATGGCTTTGTGAGACAAGCCCAAAATAAAGAAAGTCCAGCCTTTAAGAAAATGCACGGGTTTGTGGCCCGAAGAAAACGGGCTTTGCGGGCTTCAGATATCTGTATTTATGAGCTTCTTCTAGCCTAGATTCAATGTCCATCATTTTTTGACGAAAAGGGATAACGGCCATATCAATTCTCTCTATATTCTGGCAAAATCGGAAGCTAATATGAAAGTAGTTATTGAATTGAGGATATCAGATGATCGACAAAATAAATCAATTTCTCCCAATTCATCTACAATAACTACAACATCCCCGTCAAAAAAAATAAAAAATAAAAAATAAACCTACAACATCAGAAAATCTAGGTATTTCATATTCCTATATTTTCCTCTATTTTCACAAAAAAATTGGATGATGTTCTTTTATTTTTTCTAATATAGAAAAAAATAGTTCAAGTACAGAGAAAGAAAAGGTTGATAAACAAGCAGTTGCAAATGATGTTGGTAAGTTTTTTTTTTTTTTTTTTTTTTTTTTTTTTTTTTTTTTTTTTGAAACCTGGTAAGTTCAAATTTATATTGACTGTTTAGGGAATCGTTAATTGAGGATATGAGAAGTTGTATAATATCCCATAAATGCAAAAATGCTACACGACATCTATAATAGTAGGTTTTTTTTTTTTCAGCTGGGAAACAAAATAATTGTGTGTTACCTCTACCTCCATTTCCTAGCCTTTACTGCCAGATCATGAGCTCTAGAGGTAACACTCTTGGGAACATAACAACAACAAAAATAAAAGAGTCTAGAGCTTAGGTGAAGGATATCCTAGACCAAATTCCTGAGGTCCTTTGGTGCCTGGCGCGGGTTCTGATAGCTTCATACTAACCTTGCTATCCATTCTGATTTCCACTTGGTCGAATAATTGGTATGCATTAATGATGCCTTCCCTTATAGCCAGCAACTCACATTGAAGAGTCGAGTTTCCTACCACACGTTTACCTCCCTCATGTACTAAGCATTCCTCCTTCGAGATGACCCATCCTATTGCCGGTGAGTTTAAACTCCTACGTGCCTTTTCCATGTCCCGTCCACTGTTTACAACTACTACTTCCTGTGGATCATGCGTTCCCCCTTTTGCCAATAATTTAACTCCTCTCTCCCCTGCGCTTGCCCTCTCATAACTGCACTCCCCTTATTTAGTCCCCCCCTATCACTGTAGTCATTGCTTCATTAATCATATGCAAGATTCGGATAGGCAAAACACTAGCGCTTCTAAATATTATATGATGTCATTTCTATGCTTCCAAATTAAACACACCACAGTATTGCCAAAATACTTCCAGCGAGTGCGGGATACTCCTTCTTCATTTTGATTGAGTATGCTATCATATTTCTTATCCATACCTCGATGGGCAACATCTCATCCTGCACCTTGATCCCTATATGACTATAGAGCCATACCCTCTTAACAATTTCACAATCTCTGAATAGATGGGAAGGCGTTTCTCTCCCTTTTCTACAAAGAACACATGTGGGGCTGACATTCAGCCCCCTCCTAGCAAGTCCTGCACTACAACTGCTTGCATTTTGTATAATTTTCCATCCAAGTAAGATCTAGTTAGGCGGTAGTCTCAACTTCCAATACTCCTTCTAGAATCGAGGCCCTTTCTCTCCATCCCGATACCCCTCCAACCATCTGTATCTCGATTTCACAGTGTACTCACCATTCTTTATCTCTCCCCAAAGGATCTCATCATCCAACTCATGCCTTGGGTAAGTGGAAAGGATGTGTTTCACATCTTCTGTGCCAAAGAGTCTTCAAATTACCCCTGTTTTCCATTCTCCTCTATCATCAATCAGATCAGACACTCTTTCATAATTCCCCTATCCTCCTCGCTAACTCCATCCTTCATGCTCACCCTCCCTGCTACAGTCCACCTATCCCCCTCAACTCTCACATCTCGACCTCTTCCTATCTTATACCAGAAGCCCTCCTTCATGTGGATGGTTGTTTTCGTCATCCCTCTAAATGCTCACGAGCATTTTCCAGGTATTTTCTCCTTAATTCCCCGCTTTATTGGTGAACCTGCATACTTTCCTCTATTTTATGATACATAATTACATATCATCATATATAATAAAAGATATCATCATTTCATAAGATACAAAATTAAATATATATAATAATACAACTCCTAACAACTAAAATTAAATTTATTTTAAATGATATCATCCATCGTAATTAAAAATACACAAAGTTTCATATGTGCCTGGCCGCACCGTAGGACCAACCACAATATAATTTTTTTTTTTTTTAATTCTTCTTCTCTATCTCCTCATTCTCTCTCCTCTTTTAATTTCTTCTTCTTCTCTAGTTAGCCACCCATATCACCCCCTTCACCAAGCTATCTCTTCTTTCTCTCTCCTCATTTCTCCAAAAAAGGGCAGTATATTTGCAAAACAAACCACTTGCAATTACAAAGGAAGAACGCATGTCCTCCCCCAACTCGTCGTCGTACTCCGTGAGCTACTCGTACTCCGGGTCAGAAAAAACTTAAAGGTCTTTTAGGCCAAATTCGGCCATAAACTCTAGATCTAGAGTTTTCATGGTCGAATTTGGCCTTTTTAGCCATATTTGAAGTGAAATTCAAAGCCATTGTTAATTTTAAAGGTATTTCGATTTAATTTTTTTTTAACGATTTGGTATGGGTTCGGTTGGATCTATGTTTGTTTGTGGGTTTGGTGTATGGTGGTCGCGGTTGCATGGCATATTGGGGTGGGGCTAGTGGCGTTTTAGGGGTGGTGGTGGGTCAAGGGTTACTAGGTTGGGGGTTACTTAAGGGGTTACTAGATGGGTAGGTCGGGGGTTACTTAAGGGGTTACTAGATAGGTTACTTAAGTGGGGTTACTTGAAGGGGTTACTTGGGGGGTTGTTTGGGAGGTTATTTAAGTGAGGTTACTTGAGGGGCTATTGGAGGGGTTATTTGTGAGGGGTTACTAAGTTGGAGGGGTTACTTAATTGGTCCGGTCAGGGGTTACTAAGTCAGAGGAGTTACTTAAGGGGTTACTTGAGAGGTTACTTAGTCCGGTCAAGGGTTACTTGGTCCGGTCAGGGGTTACTAGGTCCAGTAAGGGGTTACTTGGTTCGGTCAAGGATTACTAGGTCCGGTCAGGGGTTACTTTGGTTGGAGGGGTTACTAGGTTGGTAGGGTTATTTTGTCATTTGCTGATTTGGCACCCAGCCGCATGGCAGCACCAGAAACACACTGTTAAAAATAACGGCAGAGATATATATGATATCTTCTTGTATAACTTCTAAATAAAAAATGCCATTGAATAGTCTAAGTAAATGACATAAATAGTTTATTTGAGGATATGATTTATATCTACAACCGATGATATAAT
The DNA here is from genome assembly GCF_948465745.1 of Chenopodium album. Classification (NCBI taxonomy): domain Eukaryota; kingdom Viridiplantae; phylum Streptophyta; class Magnoliopsida; order Caryophyllales; family Amaranthaceae; genus Chenopodium; species Chenopodium album. The sequence goes on from NC_137840.1 coordinate 11,079,248, forward strand.
TACTATAATTAATGATATAATATTCTACTTCCGTTTTATATTATTTGCAACAAAATTTTATTTTTATATCTTACAAATAATATCTATTTGTTGCAAAAAATATGAAATGGAGGTAGTATAATTCTCTACAACCAACGATATTATTACTTTAACTAGGGATATTAGATCATTTAATATTAATACAATGTTAATATCCTCTTTCCTATAGTACATATATCATACATTATAAAGAAGATATCATCATTTCATTATATATCATAATTGTATATATTATTACAGAGTCAATCAACTAAATATTTATATAAAACGGTAGAGTTTGATTAATTTAAATATGATACTTACGAAAAAATAAGTTATCATTGATGGGATGAGATGATGATCATGAAGATGCATTGCATATGTACAAAGCTCCTTTAGAGCTATAGTGCTAAAAAAAAAACTACTATTAGAAGAAGTAAGAGTGATGAAAAATTAACGAATTTTACTTTGTTGTTCAAATGAGGGATTCATGGATATAGAGAGACAGAATAAGAAGAGAAAATAATAATATTCCTTTTAGTGAATCCTTCCGCGCGTAAGATATCCTTATTTAAAATCTGAAAGAAATATAAAGGAAGAAATGGGAAAGGTCATTAAAAAGATGATTGAGAATGTGGTCAAACTAATAGATTGTTACACTTTTCTTACAAATGAAGTAGGATAAGAGGAAGTTATGAGGGAAACCATGATAGGCTTCCTAAATTATGTCACTGTATATAAAACACAAAGAGTTGAAGGATGATGCTACCCATTTAAAAAAAAAAAAAAAAAATTTACATATTGAAGTTTGGTGAAGTTGATCAAATTGTGAGTTACTTTTGGTGTGATTCGTTGATGTAAGAGGATATCAAAGCAATTGGAGATATCAATATTTTTGACACCACATAAGATAAGTAATTGTGGATTAGACAATTATTGGAGAACAAAAATGTTCGGTAGTGCTTTCATAACCAATGAAACAACAAAATCACTTCAATGGATTCTTGAAATTTTTAAAAAGTCTATGAAGAGATTAGAATCAAAGCAAGACAATTTTCACAAATCAAGATTAAGCAATAAGTAATGCAATTGCAAGAGTATTCTACATAACTTTTACTTTTAACTCTACAAGAAAAAGGTATATTTCTAATGGATAGCTTTTGATGGCTAGGTCTTAGCTAGGTTGGGTACCAATATCTCATTCTCTGTTTTTTAATCATTAGAAAATACTTGTGAACCACCCTACAAAATAAAGAACAAGTAATAAAAGTAATGATTAATTAAATTATAAAAAATTCATTAAAAAATAATTAAAAAAATGTATATATTATAAATTTATATTACAAAAAAAAAAAAAATTAAATTTGTATAACTTTGTCAATCATCACAGGAAATCCTTTCTTCTTATCAACCAATTTTTTCACTTGAATCAAATTTTCTGTGATAGAATCCAACATCTCAAGAAATTCATCATTCATTTCAAAATTTGATTCTGGCTGAGAAGCTTCTTGTGATAATATTTCAGCATCTTTCTTAAGTTCCTTAATCAAACTTAGATTAACAGATGAAGAAATCTTCATATTACGATGAAGAACCATCAACTTCTTTTCAACATCCTGCAAATGATATTAATAAGTCACATAGAAGAAATTAAAAATGTTTTTTTTTTTAAAAAAAAAGGTATTATATTAAAAACACAAAAAAAAAAAAAAAAAAAAACATTTATTAGATCCCATCTCATATGATGGAATGAGAATATCATTTAAAATTTATAATCAATAACAAGAAGGGCACAATTTTATTAAAATTATAACCTATTTATAATCAATAACAAGCAATTCCAACCTATATGATGAGCATTTTTCGAATTCCAGATTGTCTCATTGATGAAATTCATTCTACTTTAGCTCGATTTTGGTGGGGCTCGGATATCTTAAATAGGAGAATTCATTGGCATCGGTGGGAGGATCTTTGCCTTCCCAAATCAATGGGTGGATTGGGCTTTAGGGACCTTAAATGCTTCAAACTCTCACTCCTAGCTAAGCAGGGTTGGCGGTTATGTGAGAATAATAACACAATGTTGCATCAAATTCTCAAAGCAAAGTATTTTAAATACTCTGACTTTTGTGGTGCTTCAAGGGGGTTTGATCCAAGTTATTCTTGGAGGAGTATTTGGGGGGCAAAATCTCTGCTTCTTGAAGGCTTGCGGTGGAGAGTTGGTAACGGCTCTTCGATTAAGGTATGGGAGGATGCTTGGCTATGTAGGAATGGCTCTAATTCATCTCCGACCCCCCAACTGCATTGCGATATTGATTTGAGAGTGAACGAGCTAATTGATTTTGAAAATATGTGCTGGAATTCAGAGATGGTGACTGAGGTGTTTAATGAAGAGGATGGGCGTGCTGTCCTTGATATCCCTTTGACGAGTATGGGGGTGGAAGATAGGAGATTTTGGTGGCCTACGAAATCTGGTTTGTTCTCTGTCAAGTCTGCCTATTGGCTTGGCAGATTAGGCAATACTCGCTCTTGGGAATTGCTTTATGGTGATGAGGAGCATCAGCTTTATGGTGATGAGGTGTGGGACTTGAAGGGGCCCCCAAAACTGTCTCACTTTGTGTGGAGAGCCTGTAAAGGGTCTCTTGGGGTGATGAGTATGTTGCATTTTAGACATATTCAACCAACAAGCAGGTGTTCGATATGTAGTGCTAATTGTGAGACTATAGTTCATACTCTATTCTTCTGTAAACATGCTCTTAAGATATGGCAACACAACAATTTTCGTGAGCTATTAAATGATGCGTCAATGTCTTCCTTTCAAGAGTGCTTTTGCTGGATTTCGAGCAGGTTGGATAAGGCTCAGTTGCGTACCTTTTTATGCCTTGCGTGGGCAGCATGGTGCTGTAGAAATAAAGAAATTTTTGGCGACGGGCATGGCATTGATGGGGTGATAATTGCAGCAAGTTTTGTCAGATTATGTGAAGACTATTGCTCATACAATGCCAAGGTGGGTGGGTGTGTGGCTGCACCAATTTCTTTTTCGAGAGCAAGCTGGAAGCCGCCTCAAAGCACCTATGTTAAGGTAAACGTGGATGCATATGTACCTAGCAGTGGTGGTGTTGGCTTGGGGGTGGTCTTCAGAGATGAATGGGGTAAAGTGCTGCTTGCTGTGACAAGGAAGATTCCTTGTAGATGGAGTGCTGAAACTGTAGAAGCAGCGGCTGCTTGCTTTGGGGTCCAATTAGCGTGCAGATATGGATATGCAAATGTCACCCTTGAGTGTGATTCCTTGAATGTTGTTCGAGCTGTTCGAGACAAGCGAGAAGGTGCGGCTCCAATCTACCACTTCTTTGAGGAGATAAGTAGACGGAGTAATGAGTTTGTTAATTTTAATTGTGTTCATGTTAGACAGGCGGGGAATACTGTAGCTCACTTTGTGGCTAGAGGGGATACGGGAGATAGTTATGAACGTTTTTGTATGGACTCTATTCCCCAAAGTATTATAACTTTGGCGGAGCTTGATTTATAAATTAATTCCCCGCGGTTGTCAAAAAAAAAAAAAAAAATTTGAGGATATCATTATCATAATAGAGAGCGGTACGAGGGTATCATTATTTTATTAGAGTATGTGATTAAAATGCATAAGAACATCATAATTAAAACATAGGATAAGATTAACTAGGTGTTTAGGTTGCATGACATCATAAGTAAAATGAGGACATCATTTTAAAAAAAAAAAAACTATCAAACAAAAAGATTTATAAAAAATCAGGATATCATTATTAGAACAAAGGACATGAATAACAAGAGTGAGGATATCATTATCAGAACAAAGGACATGATGAACATGGATAAGGATATCATAATTAGAACGGAGGATAGTAAGATTTTATTAATGCCATGATAATATAAAACGAGGATATAATTTGAACACACATTAACATACATTATACAAATGATATAATAAGTACAGTAAAACAACACAGAAAAACTTACTGGAACATCCATAGACTTGATTTCTCTATATGTGGGAAGATCATTAGGGATCTTGTATTGCACATACAATGTTGACTCATCTTCACTTGAAATTCGCAATTTATTTTTATATTCCAAAGCTAAAGGCACAACATGTTCAATTGCTTCAAGTGCCTTTGAATTTTCATATAATACATCAGAAGAAAGAACAATATCTTGCTTAACAATACCAAAACCAAACTGAGAACGGTCTTTAGTTTGAGCCTTGATTCGAGCATTTAAAGTATCAGAATTCCAGTTGCTGATAAATGGTAACTTAACACCTGCATACTCTCCATAGTGGACTTTTTGAACAAAAGTCACTAACATAGCTGGCAAACAACCGCCAATTTTTCTAACAAATTTGGTGGGATTTTGGCCCTTAGATACAGTAGTAGTAGGCCTCTTCTTCTTATCAAGCAAATACTTATGTAATTCCTTAATTGAATTACACATATTCTTTATAATAAATCCACATCAATCAAAATCCTTAATCTTCTTAACATCAGATATTGACTTAACCGCACTAAGGTTGAGAGACTTATCACCATAAGGTGATAAAAAATTAGAAATCGCAAATAACACAAAAATCTTTTTGAATTCATCTCCACCATCCCTTAATTCCATAAACTTTTCTTTCCAAACATCCAAAGTCACATATTTCTTTTTAGTCACAGTCTTATCTGTTAAATAATATTGAGAAGAAAAAAAAATTAGAATGCAAGATATATAAATAAAAAAAACCATAATTAGATAGATGATATTATTTTTTCAAAGAAAAATTAAAATATATCAAGACATAAATAATTACCCTTTTTTTCAACATCAGACATATTCTTCTTTGATGTACAAGATTTTGTAGGAACTATAAAATAAAAAAAAATAAAAAAAATAAATAAATTAGAGTTATACACAATGATAAATAAAATAAGAGGATAGATTAATCTAAGATATCATTTATGTATAAGAGTATATCATGTGCATTAATTAGAGATATTATTATTTAAATAGAAACCATGATTACAACAATTAAGGATATCATAATCAAAATAAAGGATTCGATTTACTAGACTGGCTCATACTTCAGAAGATTGAGGATATCATTGAAAGAAAAAATTAATATTGAACTATATATCCATGAATAGAATACATAACTTGTTAAATAGCTGATACCATTTACATAAATAAGGACATGTTCAACAAAATGAACGAAATCATCGAATGAAATTTCAATTGTAGAAAATAAGATTTTTAAATAACAATTAATGCATGAATGATATGAAATACATATAATAGATTAAATAAGTCATGGAGGATAAATAAGTAGAAAGAGGATGTGTGATGTCGATAAAAAGATAATTACCTTTTTCAACAATTTCTTCAGTCTTCAAAGCAGCTGTTTCAGATGCAAAATTGAACTTCTTTTTAACTTGCTTAATATTTTTAGTTTCATGATTAGTTTCATCCTCAACATTATCTAAGCCAAAATAATCCCTCCATTCCTGAATTATATACTTATCTGGGTTAGAATCAGACTTCAATCTAGACAACTCAATCACTAGAGTAGAAGTGTGAGGAATCCCAAGCACATTATGCAAATCAGCGCTGTTGAATGATATCTTATTATCTCCGACTATCAAAATCTTTGCAGTAGGATTGTAATTAAGAACAAGATACTCATACATTGATCTATTGAGATCTTTCGCCAAATTCATCTTCAATAATCCCCCAAATCCAATTTCTTCAACATTGGTCCTTTGTTGTGGACTTAAAAGATTAATAAAGTATGTCATTGAAGGAGCACTAGACTGACTACCTATTATAACATCTGACATATCTTCTGGAATAATATCACTGCAAACAAAAATATAAAATAAAAAAATAGTATAGAAACAAAACACTATAAGATATCAGTCCCATTTTAATAAGATATAGAATATTCATTGATATAAACTCGATAGCTGAGGATATGACTGCTAAAAACGCTGATACCATCTACATAATTGATGATATCAAATTTTTATTTCAGAATAAGTTTTAATAAATAGTTTATGCATGTCAAATTAGAATAATTACTAAAAAAAATGCATTTAATACATAACATATAGAAATTAAAATCTAATACCTCAAATCAAAATGTTCTTTCTCCAAATTTCTTCTTTTTATAGGAACTTTTGATTCTTCATCAACCTTTGCAGCATGAACATTAGTTTTCTTACTAGGAGAATTCTTTCCAAATTTACTGAAACAATATGTAGATATACAATAAACATCATAAATACATAAATTTAATGTAAATCAAAAGATGGTTAATTGAAGGCACTAGACTAAGGACATCCCTAAAAAAACAAAGGATATCATTTAAACATTAAGTTTCATAAAAAGCCTAAAACATAGGATCTAATGGATTAAACATACCTATATTTTAAATCTAATTTTTATTTTAGAGGAACTAATTTACCGGAAAAACCTTTAGAACATGTAGCCTCTAGTTGTTTCGAAAAGAAACAATAGATATTCTGCAAATTATAAGAAAAGATCAAATGCAATAGTTCGTCTTCTACCTCCTAAGTATATCCTCTATTACAGAACACATATTGTTGCATAAAAAACAAATATTAAACCAAAAGTATAAAATAATTGATAATTAAAATTTTAAAACCCTAGTTGAAAAAAAAAATCATCAAACACCTACAAAATATCCTTGATTGCAGTGAAGATATCTTCAAAACCATGTGAAGAAAAAAAATATTCAAAAATATAAAACATTCAAAAATCAAAATTTCATGACCTTAAGTTGGAAAAAATTTCATTAGACACAAAAAATATATCATCTATTACAATAAAGATATACTCAAAACCCTTAAATGGAAGAAAAAAATTCAAAATTAATATGATCGATTTCATCCAAAAATCGTGGCATATCTTCCATTGTAAAGTAAGATTAAAAAAATTATTCAAATGTATACCTTGATTCTGAATCGAATTTTCGTTTTGAACTTCCGTCTTCACTACCGAAAGTTTTAAGATTCCTAGGCGGCGATTGATCAGCATTCTTCGTCCTCATTTTTTTGTTTTTACAATGATAATGCAAAAAAAAAATTAAAAAAATCTTTCATAAAAGTAATTAGCAGAACCAAAGAAGAAAATGAAGTTGAAAATGGAAAAGAATGAAGGTGATAACTCAATGAGAGAGGAAAATTAGTTTTAATGTGAGAGAGTTTGAGAATAAAGTGGAAGAAATTTGGCGGTTTTTTAATGTAATAAGAAGGCCAGTTAAGTGGGCTCAACCGCTACGGGCTAAGCTCAAAAAATGCATGTCTTACCAATGGTTGGGTGAGACAAACTTTGTGAATTCATTGTTCTTTATCCAAGCATGGCCTTATACAAAATTACAAAGAGGATAAAATTATACATGATAAAGAAAGGGAGAATGTATAATATCCAAAAAAAAACTAGGGATATTATATACATAATTAGATGATATGATTTACACAATTAAATGATGATATTTTCCTAATAAAACCAATGGTATGATCTTAATAGAGAATATATTGTCATGATAATATCATGATATATACTTGATATTATATTTCATCTAAAAACAATGTTGACCCACCATCCATACCCTACCTAAACTAATTAATGGTTAAAGTTATGCATTGGCGAAAATGGTAATTTAAATGATACACTTATTCTAATGTAAATGACATACTTTACCCAAAAAAAAAAAAAAAAAACCTCGATAACTGTAGACACCTGATTGTATCTCCCCAAAAACCAAACCTAATGGGGAGTACGTGTCACGATTTGATTAATGAGATTGGTAAAGGGTTGAAGAGTCTCACAAAGTGTGTTAAGCCTTGACCATATTTCTTACCTTACCTAAAATGTTTTGGACCAAAATCATTCATTTCGTGCCTTTAAACCCAAAATCATTCATTTCACGTCATCAAAATCATTCATTTTGTGTCCAATCCATAAAAATGTACAAACAAGATTATTATGGTCCATAATCTCAGTCCAATTATTGGTTAGTTTGATAGGGCTTGAAAAGATCTTTCCAACGATATATTATAAGTCTAAATCTGACTTAAAACGAATAAGTTATGGCCAGAATACTAAACCAGGCCATTCTAATTTTGTACCTCATAAATTTTATCCAAATATTATATGATTGGATATCCCTTGAAATAAGATTTCCAATGATATATCATGATCCCAATTCCGAGCTATAACGAAAATGATATGAACGAAATACCAAACTCTATCCAAAGCTGACACCATTCCACTATTTCGGCCATATCTTTTATTCTACAAAAGATATCATTTTTATTCTATTTGGCTTGAAAAGTAGAATTCCAAAGTTTTCCAACTATATACTATTTATATTATTATGATTTCTGGATCAAAAGTTATGATAAAAACAAAAATCGCAAAACTGCAGGACCATCTCACATCGACAAACCTGACGCGGCGCGTCAGCTCCCAACGCGGCTCGAAAACATTGTTGCATCGTGTCAAAATTTTTCTATTTTATTTAGAACTTATGGTATTTTATGATCGTCCAGACTCTCTTTTTCCCTATAAATAGAGGTCGTTTTCCCCATATCCAAATCATGGACAATTCCCATCAACAATCCTTATGGACAATAACCATCAACAATTCCTATCAACAATTATCATATTCTCATAAAAATACCCAGAATTCCTTAATTCTAATGTTCTCAGCCTTAGCATAAACACATCCTTGATACACCCCTAAATCAGTCACAATACCTCCTTCGCGAGATTTGAATACTCCAAACCACACTACTCAGCGTTGTTTTTGACTTCGACGTGAGATATGTCTATTTTATATAGTGATTTACCCTCATCCCTTGGTCATAATTAGGAGTATTTATGGCTCTTTAGAGCCACTTTTATTACTAATATGTATTTTCTAGTGTCTTGGTAGTTTTGGTAGTGTTTTGTAGGAAATTGCATATTTGGAGCTTTTTCCCGGAAATACTGGAGCCACTACGAGCACTTGAAGATATTGACCATATTTCATAGCCCAAGTCCAGTTAGAGTCATCAAACCATTGATTAAGGGCTCGACCAACGAGAACCCGAAGCATTGGACCGAGTTATCAAGCCCTAAAGAGGAAATCCGGATTGGGCTAAGAATTGAAGTCCAAACGAGAGTCCTAAGCAATGCCCAAGTAGTCCGCCCAACGGGAAACCCTCGCCTAGAGGTGCGCCTGACCCGACATGGCGGAAAATCAAGAAAATGCTCCCGTGCCCGAGGTCGCGCCCAACCGGGCGCGAGAGATGTCCCTTGAAGAAAAAGGTGTGCCCGACCGGGCGAGATGGCGCCCGGCCAGGCGCGTGTTTTGGGAGACAATTTTCGATAATTTTTACTTAGTTTCTAATTAGGATTTTAAAGCTTTGTATAAATACGCTTTGTTTAGTTTTGATACAATTACCTCTCTTTCGTTAGCTAAATTCTCTCTTAAGCTTAGGCTTCTCTCTATATTTCTCTCTCTACAACTCTTGGCTTTTATACAATTCATTATTTTCGTTAATTTTGATAACGATTTCTTCCCTTTTAATTTCAATAACTTATATGCTTTTGTTCACCATGTTTCAATTTAATTGCTTTGATTAGTTTAGATTTTATTATGTTTGAGTAGATTATTTTCTAGGGTTGTGGGGATCCATATATAATATGAAGGGGTAATTTATTTTTGTTAACTGTCAATGGTTGATAATTTCCTATTGATTGATTTAATGTTATGCAATTAGATCATTCATGGTTTAATTATATGAGTTATGCAATATTGATTCTAGATTCAAAAATGAAAATTGATATTTAGGCTTAGTTTCAATAAGCAGGTTAATTTATAAATGGTTAAGTCAAGATTCGAGAGATGCGATTTAATACCGGTAGATTAATTTTGTGATTGTAATACGTAGCAAAAGCCCTTTATGATCTGATTAATTATTGCATTGATGATTGATTATTATGTTTAACCTTATTTATTGGAGAACCTATACCCTAGGCTTTTATTAATTGATTTCTTCCTATACTTAATCTCCGTAGTTTAATTCCTTTTACAACATTAAATTGGTTACTTAGTAATTTATATTATATTATTTAATTAGGAATAGAAAGACTTGTTTCCCTGTGGTTCAACCCAACTTCCCTATCTACTTTAGTTAGAGGACTTAGGTAATTCTTTTGATTAGGATATACGACTTTATCCTGTTAAAATCTGGCGTCGTTGTCGGGGAAACGTTTTTATTTTTATTTCTAATCGTTTTTGTAGTCTAAATTATTTTCTCCCGTCTCAGAGAACGCGAGTTCTTTGAGACAATTTTCTCATATTTGTTTTTTTTAGTTATGTGTTTATGCCCGGGGGTTCTAGATCAGGTTACATTCCATTTGATCTTGAAATTGAACAATCTTTTCATAGACAGAAGAATCTTTTCAGACAGGTACAAGCTACTCCCGAGGGTAATACACCTTTGGAACCCCCATCTGGTTCTAGCGATTAAGAAGTTTCTTTAGAATCAGAATCAGAGATGGCATATCCACCACCTCCTCCACCTCACAAGCTTAGCGATCATTCGCAGCCATCCCTGACGGATTTTCCACATCTTACTCCTAATCCATATCTCGAGGGAGTGCAATTCGAGATCCAGCCCTAGTTTATTACAATGATTGAAAGAAAGTTATTCAGTGGAGCTAAGGATGAAGACCCTAATCTTCATATTGTAGATTTATATTAGTATTGCAATACCATTAAGCAAGCTAGGGTCACGCAAGACTAAATCAAGAAGATTCTTTTTCCCCTTTCTTTATGTGGTAAAGCTAAATTGTGGTATAATGGATTGAATAGAACTGCACTTGGTATTACTGACTGGAAAGCTCTTGCTTTGAATTTTTTTAATAAATATTACCCTGCAGAAAGGACAGTTTTATTGAGGAGTCCAATTCAAACCTTTTCTCAAGAGCCGGACAAAACTCTATATGAGGCTTGGGAAAGATTCAAGGATTTGCAGAGTGAGTGCCCCCATCATAATTTAGCACAGTGGCAGTTAATGCAAGCCTTTTATATTGGGATTGGAAATTTATCCAGAACAATTTTAGATTATGCAGCTAATAATGGTAGATTTATGAATCTATATGTAGAAAATGTGGGTGAGGTTATCGAAGAGATGACAATTCATAATTCCCAATACGCCGGGAATCCTAAAGGCTTTGCAAACAAAGACAAACATAATGTCGATTCAGTATCCTTTTTGCATGCTCAATTAACTTCAATTAGCCAGAAATTAGATAATTTTAGTACTGCTATTCCTACTTCTATAGCTAATATTTCTGCTGTTAATAATTCTAATGAAGCTTTTTGTGAAAATTGTGGAATTGTAGGACATTAGGAGCAAGATTGTAGGAGTTCCATGGAGCAAATTAATGCTTTCCAAACCTATAGGCAAAATAACCCATACTCCAACACTTATAATCCTGGCTTCCGAAACCATCCATATCTTTCCTATCGAGTTTCCGGGGTTACTTGAGTTTCTCGGTCAGGGATTACTCGAGTTTTTAGGTCAAGGGTTACTCTAGTTGCCGAGATTACTCGAGTTTTTCGTTCAGGGGTTACTCGAGTTGTCGGGACCGGGGGATACTTACTTATGTTTCTCGGTCAGAGATTAGTCGATTTTTTCGGTAAGGGGTTACTCAAGCTGTCGGGGTTACTCGAGTTTTTCGGTCAGGGGTTACTCGAGTTGCCGGGGTTACTCGAGTTTCTCGGTCAGGGGTTACTTGAGTCACAAACTCGAGTAACCCCAGATTGAAAAACTCGACTAACCCCTGGCTGAGTAACCCTTAACTGAGTGAACCCCTCGAGTAACCCCTATCCGAACCCCTCAAGTAACCCCTAACCGAGTAACTCAAGTAACCCCCTAACCGAGTAACTCAAGTAACCCCCTAACTGAAAAACTCAAGTAACCTCTGACTAAAAAACTCGGGTTACCCCTATTGCATGGTGTGACCTGCTGCACCAAAAAGTTGCTGCTAAAATATATAATTTTAAAAAAGTTGATTACAGAATACTAATTATCCTAAAATAATATAAAATCAACTAAATTATCATATTATACTTTTCAAAGTGTGTCAACAAAATATAAGGACAAATGTATAAGGGTTCATGATATATGGATAATAACCTAAGCTAATATTTTCATTTTCTTATATAAAACCTTATAGCTTCTAAGTTTCTATTACTTTTTTTATATATAAAATTAAATTCAATAACTTATATGCATTTGGTCTTCGTGTAAATTAAAAGGAAAAATTGAAAAGAATAATCCCACCTTTTGCACATCTTCTCAAAGTAATCCCACCTTTGCGTATTCTAGAAATAATTACACCTTTGTTCCTCATATTCTCAAAATGATCTTTTTTACCTTTAACCTGTAAAACAGGTTAGATTTTTTTTCTTTCTAATTTCTGATTTTTTTTTCCCTTTAATCTCTCTTATCTCACCTCACCCCCTCCATCCATGTCAACCACCTCCACACCACCACCACACACCAACTCTCACGCAAACACCACCCCTCCTCCACTGTCCATAACAACAACCACAACTCACAAGCCAAAACTAATTCCCACCTTCTGTAGCCCCCATACTCAACCTCAACTCCAACTCCCCAACTAATCCCCTTTTCTTACCAATGCAAATCAATTGTGAGGTTAACTACCACTAAATGCTGACCCCTAATCCTACGAGCTTAGCCACCGCTCAAAATCCTCTTTCTCTTTCTCCTCCTCCTTTGAAGCTCATCAAACCTCCTACCTTCATGACTCCTTCAATGGCAGAATTAGGGCTTCAATGAATCTAAAATTGGGCTGAATTGGGGCTTCAATTAATCTGAAATTGGGCTGAATGGGGCTTCATTTAATCTGAAATTGGGCTAAATTGGCCAACCAAAAGTATAATGCGGCTGTTGCAACCGATTTTGTTGTTATACGCGGCGGAAGCGGTGTTGTTGAAGGTGTTGGTTTGCGGCAATGGCAGTCTGATAGCTAGCTGGTTGCGCTTTTGTTGTTGTCGATTTGGGTAAATGGTTCAGGTGGGGAGTGAGTAAGTGACGGGGAAGGGAAGTTAATATTTGGGGTTTTTTCCCCTACGTGTGGGTGGCTAGATGTGGTGGTGGTGGTGAATTAGGTAGGAGGGAATCAAGGAGGGCGGTTGAGATTGGGTCTGTTTGGTCGGCTTTTGGCTGTTCCGGCGGGCAGCTGATATGACGACGGAGGGGTGGCTCTGGCAGGACAACAGAGCAAGGAAGAAGAAGGCCTTTTTTTGTATTCCTTTAATTTTTAAAAATAAAAAATAAAAATAACCAATTAGAAGGCAACATGTGGCAAAATACCTTAAAAATCGGTTACCAATTTCACTAACAGGTAAAAGGCTCATTTTGGGAAGATAGGGGTAAAAGATGGGATTATTTCTAGAATTCGAAAAGGTGGGATTATTTTGAGCAGATGAGCGAAAGGTGAGATTTTTCTTTTCAATTTTTCCAAATTAAAATTCAAGTATTACAAATATTGTTTTTTTACCATTCTTTATAATTTTAGTTATAAAGGTTAAATATGATCGTGCATGGCACGGAACTTAGGGCTTGTTTACTTCAACTTAATTTCAGTTCAGTTTAGTTCAGCTCCTAATTTCATTCTCTCATAAAATATTCATTTCATGTCTATTCAGTTCAGCTCCTATTAATTCAGTTCGGTCCAGTATATGTAAACAGGCCCTTAACCTAGTTGATTAGGAAAATTCGAACCTCTTAATTAGATATATATATTTTTCTTAGTTAAAATAATAATAAGAACTAGGAACTAATCTAGGCCCTTAGATCATGATAATCGAACGGTCAACATGCTTTTCGCGTCATTATGACATTTTTGTAATATTTCAACTTTACAAAATGATTTCCAGTTTCATTTCTAAACAATAAATAAAAAGTTAGTATAAGTAAATGAATCATTCATAAAGTAAATGAAATTGCCTTAAAAGTTAAAAAAAAAAATGGAAAAAAAGGTATAAATATTCGCAAAATTACAAAAATGTCATTAATGAATGCGGGTGAGATGTCAGTCGTCGGATGTAGCGTGATTAAAGGCTCAGATTGGTTCCTATTATTCACCTTAGTTCTCACATAATCTCAATTCAATTATAATGAGAGTCAAGACTAAAATAAGAACTAGGAACTAATCTAGGCCCTCAGATCATGTTAATCGGACGACTCACATGCTTCTTGTGTAATTAATGGCATTATTTATATTTTAACTTTATAAAGTAGTTTCCAGTTTTATTTCTCAAAAGTAAATGAAAATTTAGTAAAAGTAAATGAAATCAGTCTTAATGTAAAAGAAATTGCCTTAAAAGTTAAAAAATAAAAAAAAAATAAAAAAAAACTGGAAAAAGATTTGAAAACAGCAAAATTACGAGAATGCCATTGATGAGAGCGGGTGCAATTCGAGCCATTAGATGGAGTGCGATCAATGGTTGAGATTAGTTCCTAGTTCCTATTATTCATCTTGGTTCTCACACGATCTTAATTCTAATAGGAACTAGGAACCAATCTTAGCCTTTAATCACGCTACATCCGACGGCTCATATCTCACCCGCATTCATTAATGGCATTTTCGTAATTTTGCGAATTTTTAAAGTTTTTTTTCCAGTTTTTTAACCTTTAAGGCAATTTCATTTACTTTATGATTGATTTCATTTACTTTTACTAACTTTTTATATACTGTTTAGAAATGAAACTGAAAATCACTTTGTAAAGTTGAAATATGACGAAAATTTCATTAATGACACGGGAAGCATGTTAACTGTTTGATTATCATGATCTAAGGGCCTAGATTAGTTCCTAGTTCTTATTATAGCCTTGGTTCTCATTATTATTATTATTATTATTATTATTATTATTATTATTATTATTATTATTATTATTATTATTATTATTATTATTATTATTATTATTATTACACACACACACACACACACACACGATTTTAAAAATGAAATAAATGGATAATAAATCTTATCCAAAATAAACATTAAGTTTTAAAATGCTTTTGGCACCAAAATTCAAATACCATTTTGGCTCCAAAATTCAAATAGTAAAGTAAATTACTAAAATTCTCTTTTTAGAAAATATTAATTGATTAATTAATTAGAAAGTACGTTTTAAAAATATTTGGTATTACAGTTGGGGGAAGTTACATTTGTTGCAATGGTACTAATACTTACGATTTATTTCAGTTTAATTCTAATATGATTTTTAATTTTAGAATTCTTTGTTTTTAAAAAAATTCCGACATTTGTTAGTGATATGTCCATTTTATATATTGTTTTACCCCCGTCCCTTGGTCGTTATTAGTAGTGTTTTTGGCTCTTTCGGGCCACTTTTATTACTAATTTGTGTGTTCAAGTGTTTTCGTAGTTTTAGTTGTATTTTACAGGAAATTGCACTCTTGGAGCATTTTCCCGGGCTCTATGGATCAACTACGGAAGCTAGAAGGACATGACCACTTTTGGAGCCCAGGATCGGTGAGAGCCGGTGATTAAGGGCTCGGTAATTGGGATCCCGAGGCATTTGGGCCAAGTATTCAAGACCCGAGGAGGAAATCCGGATTGGGCCGAGAAATCAAGCCCAATCGAAGTCCAAGCTCAAGGAGAAGCAATCGCCCGATCGGGCTACCTCTAGCACGATCGGGCGCGGCAAGGCTTTGTTGCTGAGCGTGCTATAGTGTTCCCGATCGTGCGAGCCTCTAGCATGATCGGGCGACGCTGATGGGAAGGAACGCGAAGAAAAAGGCGCGCCCGATCGGGCGCACGTTTTTAAGAGACCTGATTAGTTTAGTTTTAATTCTATTTTTAGAAAACATTTAAGTACGATTTTGTACGGATTATTAGATTACTTTTCTTTCTTAGACTTTCTCTCTCTACTTAGTATTTTTCTCTCTCTTAAATTCTCTCTCAACTTTTGTTCTTAATTATTCCTTTAATTCCAGATTTCTTTTTGGTAACAATTTCTTCCCTTTTAATTTCAATTATTTTATTTGCTTCCTTGATTATGCTTTTACTTATTTATTTGATTAGTTTAGTCATGATGATTTGTGAGTAGTTTAATTTCTAGGGTTTATGGGGATCTAATAAATGATATGAAGGGGTAATTTTGTGATTGTTAATTATCAATGCTTGGTTGATTTCCTATTGATTGTTTTAATTCTATGCAATTAGGTTTGGCCAGATTTAATTGTATGAGTTTAGCAATATTAATTCGAGATTCGACAGATGAGAATTGATATTTAGGCTTAGTTTCAATAGGCGGATTAATTTATAAATGGTTAAGTCGAGATTCGACAGATGAGATTTAATACCGGTAAATTAACTCTGTGATTATAATACGTAGCGAAAGCCCTTTGTAATCTGATTAACCAATGCTTGATGATTGCTTTTTATGAATTGCCCTGGAATATTGTTTATTAGTGAACCTATGCCCTAGGCCTTTAATATTTGATTTTCTCCCTACTTTATTCCTTTCGACTTTATTCTCCGTAGTTTAGATTTTATTCATAAAATATTGGTTATTTAGATAATTTAGATTATAATAATTAATTAGGAGTAAAAAATACCTGTTTCCCTATGGAGTTCGACCCTACTTCCCTATCTACTTTAATTAGATAACTTAGGTAATTATTTTTTATTAGGGGATACGACTTTACCTTGTCAGTTAGGTACAAAATAAATTATAACTTTCAAATTTTCAATAAATATCTTATGAGTCTTATATGGAGTATTTTTATAAAATGAAATTTTTTTTAAAAGGTATTTTAAATGAGTTCCATTTAAGATTATATAAATCAACTAATAGTATAAATTTCAGAACCAATTGTTATATTGTAGTTCATAATATTTGTAAAGACATTGGAGATATTATTAAATTAAATCAAGATCCACCTAAGTTTGAAATTTTTTGAGGGATTTTAGTTAACATAAGTATTCCAAATTCATATAAACCTCCCACTTAGCTACTATTTAGGCAGTCATATTACCCGCCTGTCAAACATGAGGATAATTAAAAACATTAAGGACAACTTATCTTGAATACATCATCCAATAACATGAAAATAGGTGCAACTCTAAACTGATTTATTTTAATAGCTCTTACCATGGTACCATATTCATATCCATAAGCATTCCAAATTCATATCCATATTTTATTTGGCTACCTTATAGCAGTCGTATTACCCACCGGTCAAACATGAGTACAATTAAAAGACATCAAAATCATAACTTATCCTAAATATATCATCTAAAAACAAGAAAATAGGTGCAACTCCAAACTGATTTCTTATAATTGCTCTCACTGTGCTATTTTTTTATTTTATCAATGATATGTTTTAAAATTTGACAAATAAATAAAAAAAAACAGGAAATTTTGTCAGAAACCACCAGTTAAAAACACTTTTTTTTTTTTGTCAAAAACCACCCAAAAAAAATTTTGTTGTCTAGTACCACCCATTTTCAAAAAATTGTTGTTAAACACCACTGGAGTCTATTTTCTGGCATTGACTCCAACCATGAAAATAAAAAAAAAAACCCCTCACCACCGTTTCCAGCCCCCACCGCCACTACGCTTAACCAATTTATTTGCCTTAACCCACTAAACGCACCACCATAACCCACCCACCACTCACCTAACCCGAACTCACCACCTTAACCCACCTTACCGGAACCCACCCACCACCTTTACCCATCTAAACCTAACCCACCACCTTTACCCACCTAACCCTATCCCACCACCTTAACCCATGGTCGAATTTGACCTGAATAACCATCAATTTCGTTTCGACTGCACCTCCACGCGACGCCGGCGAGAAGATCAAAATGGCATCGTGACCCAACCCTTTGCCGACGAAAAAGAAAATAGAAAAGAGAAAGGGAAGGAGAAGAGGAAAGAGAAGAGAGAAAGAGAAGGAGAAGAGGAAAGAAAAGAGAGAAAGAAGAAGAAGAGCAGCAGATAACAAAGAAGAAGAGGAAAGAGAAATGGAAGGAGAAGAGAAAAGAAGAAGAAGAACAACAGCAGATACGAAGGAGAAGAGGAGAGAAGAAAGAGAGGGGAAATAGAAGGGGGGAACTAGGGAGGGTCAACGCTGGAGTTTTGGGTCTATGCCAGAAAATAGACTCCAGTGGCGTTTAACAACAACTTTTTGAAAATGGGTGGTCTAAGACAACAAATTTTTTTTTTTTTTTGTGGTTTTTGACAAAAAGGTGTTTTTAACGGGTGGTTTCTGACAAAATTTCCTAAAAAATACAAAATTTTGACTTTTACTACCTCCAAAAACCACTAATTGGCTTTTACTACCTACATAAATTTTTTTTTCCACCAATAAAATTTCCAAAAATTAAATTTCACCACATACTAACAGATTCCTTCTATGAATCCGTTAGTAGGGCCCACCCGTTTGACGTTTCCTCTTCATCTCCCTTGATCTTTCATGGCAATTAGCAGGCAACGGAATCAACTCACCTTGGTTGGTCGGAATTTTGTGTGAGGCTAGAGAGGGGTCGGAATTAGGTAGTGGCTAAGTTTTAGAAGTGCGAAATTGGCACTACTAGAATTAGGCCTTTTTCTGACCAAAAATATTCGTCGCTAGAGCCTGAATTTCTGTTGCAAATCACATCAACGACGGAATTCCGTCGTTAAGGTCTGTCGGAAAACAGTTCGTAGGAAAAGGTGATTTTTTGAGGAAAAATCCGTCGGAAAGGAGGGTTCTGACGGATTTTTCGACGGATGTTTGTTTGACGGGAAAATATTTGTCTTTACTTCACAATCCATCGCTATTTTACGACGATTAAATTCCAGCGTTGAATTGCGTTTATGATGGAAATTTCGGTCGTTAACAAACCATTTGAGTCAGATTATTTTCGTCGCAAACCGTAACCATTGCGAGGGATTAAAATTCCGTCGCAAAATTACGATGGAATTATGCGTCGTAAATTTACGACAGAATTTTATTCCCTCGCAATGTTTAAGGTTTACGACGGAATTTTCACCCGGTATTTCCGTCGCAAATTCCTTCTTCCGACCGATTTAAACCTCAACATTTCCGTCGGAAATTCCATTTCATTTCAACAAATTCTGATTTATTTTATAAAAAAATTAGCATCATTCAAAACCTATGCTCCTGCACCTAATACCTGTGCTAATTAAAATCATAATCGAATTATGGAAATACTGATGTATATATATTTCCACAAAAGTTATGGTGAAGTTGAACATAATCAAAAGCTACATAATATATAGTCATTTCTACAAAAGCGGGAATATAATCAAACGCTACATAATTCAAATTAAGTACATTTCCATACTACATAAACCAAAGCTAGGCTAAGCAATTGTCGGGGTACCCTGGCTTGCTCCTCCACTACCCGGGTCGTCCCTAGGGTCTCGATGCTGAGGCTAAAAGTGGAACATGTGTCGTTGTTGGCGAATTGACTCATGAACTCATTCCACCTCTCCTGAGCTCTCCTCTCCATTTCGGCCACTTCAGCTTGAATTCGGGTTTACATCTCAGCTTCCATTTCACTTCGGATTTCACTCCGGAGTTCACTCCAGATTTCACTGCAAAGAGCATGCACCCTATGCTCCATCTGATCCTGCATCTGAGAAACAACGGACGGTGTGTACTGTTGTGAAGACTTGGAAACTCAACCCAGGCCATCCGATTGCCATAGTACAACTCTGCACTTTGGCTAAGTCCCCTCACACGACCCTTCTTGTTGCGACCACCCACAGTCTCCCAATACAACTCCTTTGGACTCTTTTTAATCCCTAGAGTGGTGGCTTCTTCAACCTTCTTCTGGTAGGTCTCCTATAATGTATACATTATACAAACATATATTGTTTTAAAAGTTTACCAACAACATAAGTTACAAGTAAAGCAAAAAAGCCTTCTAGTTTGCCTATTTTTTTCATTACTTAACTAATGAACTCATTCTTACTCAAACCATCTCACTATTACATAGTTATACGTGGTTATGACTTGTAATCACATAAAGTAAGCTATTTTCTAAGTTTTAGGAATCATTTCATAAAAATAGAGCCAAGTAAAGCCAAAATGGCTTTACTATGCCTATTTTCTTCTTTCTTAACTAATGAACTCATTCTTCCTCAAACCATCTCACTATTACATAGTTATAAGTGGTTGGTTACGGTGGATTAGGTCGTTGAATCTACTACCTTAATCAAAGTAACTATTTATAAACCTAGATCTTCACTAAACTAGTTAGTGGCAAGTATAGGGTTGAACCACAAGGAAGCACACAAGTTAAACATCAAATCCACTAATGCAAGAGTAGATGGAAGAATGTTTTTGTTGGTTTCTTTGATTAAGGAACTAAAGCAATAAAGAAAGAAAGATAAAAAGGATTAAACCAAAGATAAACAACGCTAGGGGTACGGTAGTGTCAAACATGATCAAACAAAGATGGTCAACGATGATTATCATGAAGAACATGCCATAGAATACTAAGTTCTACTCAAACAACTCACTTTCATGGAATTGTTTAAGCAAATCAATGAATTAAGTCTTGTCCTAATTGAGATCACTTTCATGCATCCAATTAGTCACTAATCATGGCAAGAGATTAAGAGTGCACAATGCATAAAACTCTACTTAAATAATTCATTTTCATGCAATCATTAAAGTAAAGATGACCTTAATCTAATTCAAATCATTCTCATGCATTTAAATCAGGGAACATCAGTTAATGTGCTACTAATAATCTCAAGCTATCAAAAATCATATTTTTCATCAATTTATGGCATGAGTTAAATCAAATCATCATCAATCATCAATATTAACACATTTTTTGCACCCCCTTCCCCTAGCTAAAAACTTAGCCTATGGAAGAGAAACTAACCATTATAACAAAACTAAATAAGGATTCAATAAGCACAAAACTAAACATGATTAAAAATAAATAAAAACAATTCCAACAAGTTAAACTAAAGAGATGAATGAAAATAACAATAACAAAGCAAATAAATCAAACTAAAAGAAAGGATTAGAGATTACTAAAGAGGAACTTGATTAAAGATAAAAACTTGAAAATTTTGCTTCGAATTGAAATAAACTTCACCCAATGTTGAATACAATGAAGAAACTTGAAGAATAAACTACTTTCTCTCTCTAAAATACTAGGTCTCATGTTGATTGAAAATAAGATCATTACAAATTCAATAAGAAGGCTATTTATATGCATCTATAAACCGGAAATAAAAACCCAAGGAGAAGCATCTCTCGCATAGTCGCGCCCTCTAATGACTGGGTACGGCTTCGTCTAGCCTAGAAGGTCGCGCCAGTGGATCGAAGGTGGAGAGGCCTCAATAAGGAGAGGTCGTGGCTTGGGAACAGGGGAGATGCCAGGCTTACAACACCTCGCTCGCGGTTCCTAGTGTCGCGCCCGTGGGTCAGTGAGGAGAGACCTCTTCTAGGGCGCGGTTAGGCATATACTTAAAAGTTTGTGCAATTGCATAGCAGTACCCTGCGGCCGCGGGCCGCAGCTCCTTGTATTGCTTTCACCTTCTCCTTGAGCATCTCTTTCCCCTCCATAGCTCAATATGCTCCTATAGGCTTCTCCAAAAGGGCCAACAATCTACAAAACAACGAAGAAAAACTAAGAGAATCATAAGAAAAGGGAGAAAAGGAGGGATAACACGAGAAAGGATAAAACATCACAAAAATGAAGATAAAACGTTTTGAAAAGGATCAAACAAGTGCAAATGAGGGGAAAATTCTTAGAGAACAAGGATAAAAGAGTGACATAAATGCCACTCATTAGTGGTTATGACTTGTAATCGCATAAAGAAGCTATTTTCTAAGTTTTATGGGTCATTTTATCAAAACAGAGCCAAGTAAAGCCAAAAAGACTTCTAATATGCCTATTTTCTTCATTTCTTAACTAATGAACTCATTTTTTCTCAAACCATCTCACTATTACATAGTTATAAGTGGTTATGAGTATGCCTTGAACATGTATCTAGGCAAATGTTTATGCAAATGATTCATTGAAAAATATATAAAGTTAAAAACACATCCATTATTATAACACATCCATTATTATAACACATCCATTATTATAACACACTCATTTAAAAATATATAAAGCAAATAGCACAACCATTATAAAGTAAATACACTCATTTAAACAAATATATCATAATCATAATTAAATTGATATAAACAATCATATATAAAAAAATTAGTGTTCATAATTAATTGATATAAACAATTATTAATCATTACATTAAACATTATATAAAACCAATATATTTAACTAAATTAACTAATATACATTATATTAAACTAAACTAAACTAACATACATTATTAAATTATAATAAATTAAACTAAACTAACATAAATTATTATAATAAACTAAACCAAACTAAACTAACATATCATGCCGTACATTATTATAATAAAATATCAACCTAAACTAACATATCATGTCATACATTATTATACTAAACCAAACTAAATTTACATATCATGTCTTAAATTATTATAATAAACCAAAGTAAACTAACATATCAACCATTATTATAATAAAGTAAACCAAACTAAACTAACATAAAATAAAAACAATAATAAACTAACATATATCTAAGTCACTAACATGCCAAGTATAAACTAAACTAAGAATTTTAGGGTTTATAATGTCATTAATGTCTAGATCTTCACTTTTTATTGAGATTCAAAGCAAGTAAATGTACAAATCCTACAAATAATAAAAATTAAACCTTATTTAGGGTTTAAAATGTCAATTTTTATTCAAAAAAAAAAAAGAAAAAAAAGAGGAACACTTACCGGCGGCAGAACGGCGGGAGGAACACTTACCGGTGGCAGAACGGCTAGAGGATGACATAATTTTCCTACGGAATATTCCGTCGGAAAGGTAATTTTTCGACCGAAATTAATTCCGTCGGAAATATTGCGATGGACATTCCTTCGGAAATTAATTTTTCCGACGGATTTCAACGACAAATGTAATTTCGTCGTAAAATTTAAATTTTACATTGAAAAATATGGTCTGTCGGAAGAAGTCCATCGGAAATAAGCCTTTTTTCTAGTAGTGTTGGTGGTGGCTATGGTTTTAGGATTGGTCGGAATTCGGTAGGAGGGGGCTTATGGGTGGTCGAAATTCAGTGGCTAGAGTTTTGAGGTCGGAATCCGGTGGGGTGGGGTCGGAATCCGTGGCTTGGCTGGTGCATGATGCGGTGCGGTGGTGTGGTGGATGTGGCTGTGCAGTGGCTGTTGTGTGGCGAGTTGGTGGTGGGGTTGGTAGCCGGTTTGACGGTGGGGGGTGGCCCAGCGGTGGCTGAGAGCCGGTTTGGTGGTTGGGTTTTATTTTATTTTTTATATTATTTTTTATTTTTTCTAAAATTTTACTCAATAATATGGTGACACACTACACGTGTACATAGTAGGTCCGACTAACGGATTTATGGATGTAATGCGTTAGTTGGAGGTGATTAATGGTTGTAAAAACTACTTTTCATTTTTTATGTGGTGGTAAAAAAATAAAATAAAATTGTTATGTAAGTGATAAAAGCCAATAATTGATTTTCTTTTAGGTGATAAAAGTCAAAATTTACTAAACAAAATTATCCTAAAATTCAATAAACAACTTGAGCATAGCATGGGGTACAAAACTAGTTAGCTATTTAAATCTAATCATCTCAATGGAACAATTGAACGATTCCATCATATAATTTTAATGACGCATTAACAATTGGTACCCAATTACCCACCAGGCCACCATGGAGAATCATCTTTCCATTCTCATCACAAGAATCAGCTCACAGCCGACAAATACGTTATTTGTAAACCGACAAATACGTTAGGCCCCAAAGTATTAATTTTTCACTAGTTGCCTTAATTATTCGTTGATAATTAGCCTTTAAAAAACCTTTTTGCTAATAATACATTTAAAATATTACTGCTCAGTATTTTCCCGTGAGTGATTTTTTATTTTTTATTTTTTTTGTTTTATTTTGTCAACCTCACTCAGTCATTATAATTACGTTTATTTGAAATTATTCCCTATGTTCTTTTTTATCTTTTCATTATCTATTTATTTTTTTGATAGAAAGAAAAATGATTTTATAATTAATAAAATAGTCAAATGACATTCCAACACAAATATATATCACCCTACAACTAATAACATCACAGATTCTCTTTCAAAAAAAAAAAAAAAATAACATCACAGATTCGATCAACATTCGCTATTATAAAATCCTTCATCCGAATCAATACAATCTTTTCATATTTTATTTTGATATGTTATTAGTTTTTTTATTTTTATTTTCACGTCCACATGGTCCACAAAAAAACTCTATAAACATTTATTCACCCATTTAATCATTTACGGAATAATACATAAACATTATTGTATAATATTGTAGATTTCAAAGTATCAATCCGAGGTATCGCTCGTGCCAAATACTACTTTTAATTATTATAAAAAGCATCATAGTGGATATAAAGAAACTGGGGAATACAAATTATCACAAAAAAATTTTCTTTGTTTACTTTTATTTGTAACAATTGACTTTAACGCTTGTTGACAATTAACACAAAGTTTAACTTTAACCATTAATATTGTTTATTATCAACATACATAATTTTAACCTGATATTAACATTGTCAAACTTGATACATTATTTGGCAATTCATTAATTTGACTTTAAAATAATACTTTCAATTATGGAGTATAAGATAACATTAGTTTTAATATGAAGTAAAAAACTATGGTCGATAGATAAAATATTACTAATTTTTTTTTTTTTTTTTTATTTTTATTTTTATTTTTTTTATTAAAATAAATCAACATTTATTAGTTATTACATTTATTTCTAGTAATTGACTAGTTTGTCAACTCTCACTATCCTTTCCACTCTAGATCTCTTCTTCCTCCCTCAGACACTCTCACTCACTCACTCATTCTTACAGAAAATTCCACTTCCTAAATTCTATTTTCTCTGCTACAAATTCATCAACAACAACAAGAACAAGATCAAAATCCCAGAAAAATGGGGTCAGTATCCCTAAAAATAGGGGATGGAACAGCAAGATTCAAAAGAGCAACAATTTGTACATCAGCAGTAAATGGATTAATGCTATTTTCAGTTCTTACCACAAATCTCTTTGCACTTTATGCATTCACTTACAATCCCAGCAACAATTCATCACAAAATCAAACCCCACTTCACCAAGCTCACAAAAACATCTCTTTAATCACTGAACAAGTCTCTTTAATCATGGATGAGATCCAATCTTCCCAGAAAAAGCTAACCCAGATCGAAAAGGAGCTTCTGGGTTACGAATCGATCGATATTACAAAACCCGGTTTATCCAATGAGCTCAAGATCTTCTTGCAGAGGCATTCATTGCCACTTGGAAAAGATTCAAGAACTGGGATCACTGAAATGGTAGCTTCAGTTGGTCATACTTGCAGCAAATCAATGGATTTATTGTCTCAATATATGAATTACAAGGTTAATGGGCCTTGCCCTGATGATTTGGGGTTGGCCCAGAAGCTGATTTCAAAGGGGTGTGAACCTTTGCCAAGAAGAAGGTGTTTTGCTAAGACATTGAATAAGGTAGGGTTTCTGTATCCATTTCCTGCATCTCTTTGGAAGACTGTTAGTGATAAGATTGTTAGTTGGAGTGGTTTGAATTGCAAGAATTTTGCCTGTTTGAGTGGTAAAAAAATAGGGAAAGATTGTGTTAATTGCTTTGATTTGAGTAATGTGAATGAGAATCAGAGGTTTGTTAAGGGTAAAGGAAAGAATGATTTTACTATTGATGATGTTTTGAGTATGGGTGGTGAAGGAGTTAGGATTGGTCTTGATATTGCTGGTGGTTCAGGAACTTTTGCTGCTAGAATGGCTGAGAGGGATGTCACTGTGATTACTCAGGCATTGAATGTTGAGGCGCCCGCCAACGATTTCATTGCTTCTAGGGGGTTATTCCCTTTGTTTATGAGCTTGGATCATAGGTTTCCATTTTATGATAATGTGTTTGATTTGGTTCATGCTGGAAGTGCATTGGATGTTGGAGGGAAGGCTGAGAAACTCGAGTTCTTAATGTTCGATATTGATCGAGTTTTGAGGGCTGGGGGTTTGTTCTGGTTGGATAACTTCTTTTGTGCTACTGATGAGAAGAAGAGGGATATAACAAGATTGATTGAGAAATTTGGGTATAAGAAGCTGAAATGGGTTGTAGGAGAGAAAACAGGATCAGGGAAATCTGAATTGTATTTGTCAGCTGTTTTAGAGAAGCCTGTAAGAGTATAATTTGCGAAGAGGTTCGTTCCAATGATCATTGATAGGTAAGAACAATATCAGTTTTTTCGGCATAGTTCATATCAAATTCATATGAACTTGTGCTATAGATTTCGCAAGATATATTTAATTTAATTGCCTAATAAACTGAGAAGGAAGACAACTAGTTAGTGTTTCTCATTTCTAGCAAATGTCATAGAAGAAGATAGAAGTTATTTACAAATTACAATGCAACTAGGATATATAGTTTCTAAGTTATTTCTATTTTGTAATGGATACATACTCGATTAGAAGTTAATGAAGTTTAAATCCATTGAAGTGTTCCTTTTGTTAACTTTTATTGACCTGCATTTAACTAAGCCCTCGTAAAAAATGAGTTCAGAATGATCATATGTCCCCTTCTGTATCCCGCCTTGTGTCCGAATTCCCCTCCAATTTAACATGTCACCAGCTTAAAATCAGTCACTAATGTTATATGGTATAACCAAATATAATGGGACAGAAGTTATGACATAGAATGGGATATTGCTGAAAATGCTAATTTGCCCGCTATTCCTTCTCTATACAGAAGATTTGCCTGTCTTTTAAACAACATGCACTACAGTAATGAATTAGCTTAGCGATTTTAATGTGGCGACACCATCCTGTCATTCCTTTGCTTGTTGAAGACATGAAGTGAGTACAGTTTATTGATGTACTAAGCAAAACAAAGTGAACTACCCATAACAATGGGAGCTGAAAAATAGGGCTCACTAATCACTATATGTTGTATACTTCGTAAAATTTTTTCTGGCAGATTTGCTGAAATGTCTAAACCTGTTAAGTGGATTGCTGTAAAACCAGAATTAACTGCACGTTGCTATATTCAAAAAGTCTTTACAAGTGAAACTTTGGTCTTTCTGAAGTCTGAACGACATCAAGTCGATTTTTATTTTAGATTTTTGCTTTGAGAAAGTTGAGATGCTTCTACTACAGCTCATACTTTCTGAGGCGTCTGAGCGCTTTAGCCTTTTGAAGCTTTATTTTCCAGTTACTTTTGCATCTCTTTATCACATTCAAGAAAAGTTTATCTTCTTTCTAAGCTCTTTTTAAAGTGAAATTGGTAACCTGTTAAATTGAAAGAATTATAGAGATCTACAGTAATCAGTCTTGCAACTACTGATATCTTGTGTCAATGGGATAATAGTAGTAATCTGATCAGTCTGGTTGAATGTTTCATTTGGAAATGTTGAGAGACGGCAGTGCACCGAGCAAATTTTTTTGCAAAAGCAGATTGATCTTGCTTGTTTGTGTAGTCGATATTGTGTAGTCTGTGTGATTTGTATGAGAATCAATCTGTATGACTTATGGAGTACATCCTATAAAACAGAGATTAAGACTATAGTTGGAAACCAACAAGAAAACAATCTAGCTAGTCGTTGGATTGTTTGTGGCGCTGTGGGTTGTATGCTTGTATCCAAATTGAAAATTGACTCATGCGGACTAGTCAATGGAACAGACGAACCAGTTTCCTCGCTACACCCTGCCTCGCCCACCACAGTCTGTCTCCTAAACCAGCTTGGCCTTCTTAAACTTCCCTTGTGGGCTGTGGGACGACTCAGAGCACCATTATAATGGCATATAGTCTGAATTCAGAAGTGCAAGAATAACTGCGAAACGGAAGCAAAAAATGCGGACCACACTTGATGAGTTACGGGCCCATTCGGCATAGTTGATGCCCATACAGCTCAATATTCATTGAAAGTCAGAAAGGCAATATTCTGTGAACTCTTACATTAAGCATTATGATACAAATCCTGACTACAAAAAAAATAAAAAATAATAATTAAACATGTAGTAAAAATAATATATATATATAAAACTAAGTTATAATGAGAATCAAGGCTAAAATAAGAACTAGGAACTAATCTTAAATCATGTTAATCCAACGACTCACATGCTTCTCGTGTCATTATTGGCATTTCATAAAATTTGAATGTTACAAACTTATTCCCAATTTTATTTCTAAAAGGTAAATGAAAAGTTAGTAAAAGTAAATGAAATCAGTCATAAAGTAAATGAAATTGCTTTTAAAGTTAAAAAACTGGAAAAAAGTCGAAAAATCCGCGAATTACGAAAATGCCATTAATGAAAGCGGGTGAGATGTGAGGCGTCAGATGGAGCACGATTGAAGGCTGAGATTGGTTCCTAGTTCCTATTATTCACCTTGGTTCTCACGTGATCTCAATTATATATATATATATATATATATATATATATATATATATATATATATATATATATATATATATATATATATATATATATATATATATATATATATATATATACATATATGCCAGACGCAGTTGATATCTGATATCAACAAACTTTTGTTAATATCATCAATTTTTCTCTCTCCTCCCCTCACATGACCAATTTTTCTCTCTCTCCTCCATTCCCATGGCCACTACTTCCTTCTCTCTCCTCCATTCCCATGCCCAAGGTCGACCACACACGCGGATCTACAGCGGCCGACCGGCCAAAAAAACGACACTCTAGTAGCAATTTAGAAAATTGGGGCCATACAAACGCTTTAAGGAAAGGGATTTGCTCGTACTAGCTTAGTGGTGTTGCAGCGCTCGAATGTTGGTGCAGCGGCCTGTGGTTATCGGCTGGGGTCGATTCGTAAAGGCTAGTGAAGCTAAAGGTGGTGTTGTGGGTGGTAGCTAGTGGTGTTTGCGGCGGTCGAATGTTGGTGCAGCGGCCGTATGGTGGTCGGCAGGGGTCAATTGGTGGTCGACAGGGGTCGATTCGTGAAGGTAAAGGTGGTGTTGTGGGTGGTAGTAGAGGTTGCACGGTGGTGATAGAGGAGAGAGAAAGGGGGTGTGGTTGCTAAAATTACAATATTACCCTTGGTGTGGTAGCTAAATTTACCAAATTATCCTTAACAAGTTTTGTTGATATCTGATATCAACTTGTATTTACTATATATATATATATATATATATATATATATATATATATATATATATATATATATATATATATATATATATATATATATATATATATATATATATATATATATATATATATATATATATATATAAACTTTTAACCAGGTAACGAGGCAGTGACACTTGGCGTTACAACTTTTTGTCAAGTGTCGTGCCACGTTGGATAGATTTAAATAGACTTTATAAGATATTAAAAAAAAAAGTTAGTTTAGAATTCTATTTGGATATAATTTTAGGATAAAATTGTTAGTTTAGAGTTTTATTTTCGATAAAATACCAATATTTCAGATGTACAAATTGAATTATAATTATATTAAAAAAAATTATTAAATTATAATTATAAAAAATTATCATAAAAATTTATTTTTTATATCATAATATTTTTCTAAGTGAACGAAGTAGTTTAAAGCGTAAAACATCCATTTATAATATATACTAATCGGTTAAAATTATATACTTCACAATCCAATAGAGTTTTATTACTTTATAGACCTGCCAATTAAGGTCGGGTCATGAGTCATCTCGGATTGGGTCACTTTAGGTTATGAGTCAAGAAATGTTCAACCTCTGCCTTAAGTTTTGGGTTCAGGTCAACCCAACGTGTTTTGAACATTTTATTTAATTTATTTTTGCTAATTTTTTTTAATGTATTCAATTAAATCGAACATTTGCACTAACATTATTATTAGTCATTACATGCCTACTAAAGGGAATATTTTCAAGCGTTAACCCCTGGCTTGAACCCCACTGTGATCATACACTAAAGTACGGTGGCGTCCAAAGGGAAAGAAGATAGAGAAAAAGAGTCGCCAACAAGTTTTAGGAACTTGTAAACCGTTCACAGGGTGAAGGTTACACCCCTTAACGATCCAAGAGATCGTCAACTCCATAAGGTCTTGAACCAAATAAAGGTTGAGGGATGAAGGTACAAATCCAACCTAAAAGAGATTGAACCTGCCCTAATAATAGGCCTCTACTTTATTATGATCGTATTCATGTGCGCTTTCTAACTAACATGCAATCAATAGGTTTAACCCTAAACCTGTTTATCTATGTTGGTTGAATATAATGCACAAATAAATCTATTATTGGCGATCACTTGAATTATAATCAAATTAAACCTAAATAAGATTATTAAATTATCTCATTAAGCGTGATTACAAGTACCAATTCCCTTTAAACATGCATAAAAGGTGTGATCAAGCAATAACAATATATCAAGCAACATAATAATAATAATAATAATAATAATAATAATAATAATAATAATAATAATAATAATAATAATAATAATAATAATAATAATAATAATAATAAAAATAAACTTATAATCATCACAATCATAATTAAAAATAATCATTATTATAACAATCATAATTAATTAATAATAATAATCATGTTAAGGCATAGCAAGATCCTAGGCATGATATTAACAAGATTAAAAACAAACCCTAGCATGTCACTAAACAATCATAAATATCATAGGAAGAACATAGGAAGCATCGTAACAATCATATTTGATATTAAATTTACCCTAGACATGATACTATGAATTTATTGTTGTCATCCTAAACATCAAATTAAGAAAAACATCCTAACATGATATTAGGAATCAAAATAATAATCTAAGCATGATTTCTATATCATAATATCAATTAAAACAATTAAAGCACTTACTTTGATGCCTCCTACCTCTTTATAATAACAAAATACACGCGTAAGTAACTTCAAGGAAAATATAAACAAAACAATCAAATTAAATAATTGAAATAGAGATTTGGGACCAAACCCTCAGAAATTAAACCTTTCACATCTAGGGCGAAGGCAACTTCGAATGTGGCTAGGTGTTTCTAGATCTTGCGAATGCGGAATTTTTATATTTGAGAGAAGCTAGTTTAGAAAAGAGAGAGAGAGTAAGAGAGAATCTTGATGAGAGTTGGTGAATTATAGAGGAGAATGAGAATGAGTTGATGAATGAATGAAAACTGGTTGCAGGTGAATTCTGGTTAAAACCGGTGAATGAAAACGGAGTTTTTACGACGTTATTTATAGAGAAAATTAGCCAAAAAGATAAAATAAACAAAACAGAGTCTGGCGCATGTGAAACTGAACCAACGCCAACGCTGGCTTTTGGCGCCAGGCGCCAACACTAGCGCCAAGCGCCAATACTGGCGCCAGGCGCTAAGCTGGCGTTTGGCGCTGATTAAGAAAATCACGCGTTTTCTTAAAATCAGATAAAAATTGCCGTGCAGGAGGATAAAATCGTATTTCCCTCAAAAATGCTCTTTGATTTTAATTAAAACTCTGAAAAGTAAACAAAAGTCAATTTATCAATGTTAATTGAATTAGGAAAGAAAAAAACCCTATAGAAGAATCTAGAAGACTAAAACCGTTCCTAATTGTATTAGGAATGATAAATCTATATTAGGCCCTCCCCTAGATCATTGGGCTGTATATAAGGCTCAAACCGGGCCCAGTTTAGTAAATTGGCCATAACTTCCTCAATATTCATCGGAATTGGGCTTATAATATATCGTTGGAAAGCTCTTGTCAAGCCCCATCCAACTACACTACTATTGGACCCATATCATGGACCAACCAAACTGGATTGACTGTTTTCTTAAAATAAGTTTTCAAAACAGAGAGAAGAGAAAAGAAATTAAAACTATCCGCAACACTAGACTTTCCACACTTTCACTTCATTCGATTATGATTCGACGCGAAAGGCACTCATCACTGGGTTTGGTTTTGGGCAGACACAAATGGGAGCCTACAGAAGCCCCCACTTTGACTGAGTTTGGAGAAACGCAAGTTTCGAAAACAAAAGTCAAAGTATCGATAGGGACGGAGAATGATTCATAACGTTCTGCGATTCAAAATCACTCTTGTAACGCCGATACCTGCAAACTAGCATTAGTTAAACAGATAAAAGAGTTAAGAAACGCGTATCTTGCACCGTCGAGCACACGTCTCTGAAAGTAACCGATTTGTTTTGATGACCTCTGGCAAGCTAGAGAATGCCATCCCGCTTGAAAACCGCTACGCTTGTAACTGCTCCCAATTTAGAAGATTGCTTCGCTTGAAACAATCCTCCCTCGCATTGATAATATTCCACGTCCAAGGGAATACCACCGAAGATTGTTTTGCTTGAAACAATCCCCATCCGCATTGATAATATTCCACGTCCAAGGGAATACTATCGAAGATTGCTTCGCTTGAAACAATCTTCTTCCGCTTTATGACCATCTTCCACATCTTCAGTTGCTTTTTGACAACTTTCCACAATCTATGGAACGCCATCTTGCTGCTTGTTTTGACGATCTTTCGCAATCTAGGGAACGCCGTCGATCAATGTTGCTACATCTCGAGCCTTTTCTTGAATCATAGTGACAACCTTTCCAATCATAGCAAAATTCGTCGAAGACCGTCTCATCATGAACCGCTCTTCTCATATCTTGGTGATAACCTCCACAATCTTAGCGAACGCCGTCGAAGACCGCCCATCTCGTGCTATCTTCTCAAATCTTGGGTGACAACCTTCACAATCTTAGCGAATGCCGTCGAAGACCGCCCATCTCGTGCTATCTTCTCAAACCTTTTCTCAAATCTTAGTGTCAACCTTCACAATCTTAGCGAATGCCGTCGAAGACCGCCCATCTTATGCTATCTTCTCAAATCTTTGGTGACAACTTCCACAATCTTAGCGAATGTCGTCGAAGACCGCCCATCTCGTGCTATCTTCTCAAATCTTTGGTGACAACTTCCACAATCTTAGCGAATGCTGTCTAAAATAACTTTACTTGAAGTCATCTTCAGTTGTTATGATAATATTCCGAAGAAAAATTTCCGAAGACCAACGCTTGTCGATCTCTAAAGCTCGCTTGAACTTGCTTTAGCTAAAACCAGTATATCGGTGTCTCCGTGATGAGCCAATTCTTAGGCGCTTTAAGCTAAGTGAGACGATCTTTCATCAGGTCGATCACTTATTGCGATTGTAATCAAATCGATCATGTCAAATTGCTTATAGGAGCTAACTGGCGTAACAAGGAACCCGAAATTGCTGTATGAGGCTTCGAGCTCTGTCGCTGCTGAAATATCTCTGGCGCCAAGAATTGGCTCTATCGCCAGACGCTGAGATCTAGCACCAAGCGTTGAAATCTATTTTCAGACGCTGGATGTTTTCGTCCGGCGCTGGAGTAGGGGCTTCCCTGTTTTGCTGCACATGTATTTATTTTTGACTATAGAACTTTGCCAATCTCTTTAATCATCTTAGGGTTGACCTAAGGTTTAATGTGTCTTGACTCATTGTCTTGACACGACTCAAGGCATAAACTTGACTCTCTGTGATTGACTCGAGGTTGACTCGACTCAAAGTGAAATAACACGTGTGACTCATGACCCGTGTGTGCATAGTAATGATTCAATGTGACTTAAAAATGCAAAAAAGCAAAAATTTTCCGTCATTTTTGTGGAGGGTACCGACTTTCTCCCGAAAAATAAAGACGTAAAAAAAGAGAATCGAATGCATGTTGAATGAGCTTAGTCAAATGTTGTTTGATACTATCTCTCAAGGTGCAAGGATTAATCCATCCTAGGCTATCTCAACGGTTGACTCAATGATGAAAGTAGTTGGGTAACTTAGGCACGGAGGCTAAGCACTTAATACTTCGATATGCAATGATGATTATGAGTGATGTTGACGAAGCATGCTTCAGCGTTAAGATTTCATGACAAAGGGTTCCTAAGGGAAGGACTATTTGGTCATGTATCTGTGCAGTGTGTGAAAGTGACACTAAAGTTAGGCCGCAAGTGCTAAGTGTGTGGAAAGATATTATTTTTAAAAGAGTCAAATGGTGGTGACTCTTAGGCTAGGTAAGCTAATGATATAGGGATCAGGCCCCCAAGTCTAGCTCTACATGGATAGGGATGAGCATAGGAGATCCCTTGATATGATCAATTATGAATGTAAATATGAATGCATTTTTATTACGGCCGCACCTCGATGTGAGGTTGCCTACGTATCCGTTAGGAATCAGGCCGAACGTAGCTCTAGCCGAACCTCGCACAAGTATGTGTATACCTCAAAAAGGTCTTTTTAAGGGTTGTAACGTGGTTAGGCTAAAGGTTTGAAGAATAAGAGGATAAAGGCTCAAGACCCTAGATAAGCCCCCAAGGTGTGCAACCTCGCTTTTGAATCTTTATATTTTTATGCTTGAGTTTCTATTCTTTTTTTTTTTTTAGCTTTTTTCTTTTGCTTTAGCATTTATCTTATTTTCGTAAGTGTGGGCAATCCTGATCATGCGGTCTATCACTCACTTGGCATTCATGTTTCTCAGGCACGTTACCGAGCACTCGATAAGAGACGCAATCTGAGACGTGTTCTTATCAAAGACATTTTCATGTCAAAGACATTGGAACACTTTCCCTTTTGTACACTTGGATTTATTTTTTACTTTTGCTTATTTTTTCTATTTTAATTTTTTGAATTCACTCAAGCCTTTTTGAAATTGCATAAGTTACACACCATCCCATCCCAAAGTTAGGTAGATATGGGTTGAAAAATGAAAGGTCTATCGTTAGACGAGGCTAAAAGTGGTTTATCAAAAAAGGATTGTAAATTTGAAGGGTGAAAGGAGATATCATGTGGCTACAAGGGGTGCCTCAAATCATTGGTATACCTTGTGCTTAGTTCGACATGGATTTTTTTTTTTAATTTTATTTTTATATGCAATATAATGAAATGTAATGAAATGATCATATATAAGGAAATAATGCTCATTTTATATAAATAATCTACAAAAGTAATCTAAGGGAAAAGAAAGGTGCCTATGATAGACTTATTGGGGAAAGAGTAGATAAAAAAGAAATAGAAAAAAGAGGTCACGAAATCTTATCGTTGAAGCTCGCCTCTTGTCTTGTGTTGTTTCCTTTATCATCACTTGCTCTTCTTGTTAACTAGAGGCATGAGAATCTTGTTATTATCAATCAAATGTTAGATAGCCTCATTTAGCTTCCAACAACTCTTAGTAGCATGACCCCTACCTTGATGGTACTTGCAGTGTTCGTCTGGATTCCAACTAGGCAATCTCTTTTTAGGTGCGGGATCTTGAATAGGTCCAATGGGAGTAATGAGCCCTTTGGCATGGAGTCGATCAAAGGCAGTATCGTAGCTCATCCCAATGGGGGTGAAGTCTTTCCTTAGTTGCTTCTTAAATCCTTGGTTATCCATGGCTAAAACTTCACTGAGATCAAAGGTACTAACATTATTACTAGAGTGGGCGTTTTCGGAAGAAGAAGGATTGTCGTTCTTCTTTCCTTTCCAGCCACCATGGTTACTATTGTTAGTAGCTTTTTGTTTTGCGAGGTCATCTTCGATTTCAATTCCGATGTCATAAACGGCCTAGAAAGTATTCAGATTGTGTTGATATTTTAAATGCTTCGAATACTTCTCTTGGAGATTCTTGATAAACATCCTCACA
Source organism: Chenopodium album (assembly GCF_948465745.1). Taxonomy (NCBI): domain Eukaryota; kingdom Viridiplantae; phylum Streptophyta; class Magnoliopsida; order Caryophyllales; family Amaranthaceae; genus Chenopodium; species Chenopodium album. The sequence continues at coordinate 11,115,172 of NC_137840.1, forward strand.
GATTCTTTTTCAGTGGGCACCTCAATCATCTTAGCGGAAGTTTCCCTCCATTTATTAAAGAAAGAAGTAAAGCCTTCATTCTCTTTTTGTCTTAGCATCTCAAGTTGTCTATGATCGGTTTCAACTTGAATATTTCACTTGTACTTATCAATGAAAGCGTTTACTATCGATTCCCAAGTAGAGGTTTTCTCTTTGTCAAGGGAGAAGTACCATTGTTGGAAAACGATTTCAAGAGATAGTGAGAACAGAGAGGGGAGAACCTTCTTATCGATACCCTTAATATTCATTATAGTTTCGAAAGCTCTTAGATGGAAGTAAGGGTTATCTGTTGCCTTGAATTTAGGGATGTCAGTGGCGTTGAACTTATGCGGAAGAAGTTCCTTGTCCAGCGAGACCCCTTGTGAACTCATGCCCTGAAATTTATAGTCACTAGATAGCTTTCTCAAGCTTTCTTGCATGAGGTTCATTTGTTGTTGCTTCACAGGGTCATCAACCTTAAGTGTGAGGAGATTCAGTGTTTCAGTCATGGTAACCAGTTAGTTCCTAAGCTCATTGACTTCTTCTTGAGTTGCCATTATCCTTTTAGCCTTCCTCTTTTGACGAATTGGTTTATCAAAAAGGGAAATTTGAATAAAGAGGTTGTCCTTGATTAATCGCCCTTCCCTCCCCGACCAAGTACTGTGGAAAAGGAATTTGGGGATATTCATTGTTAATTATTTGACTCAAACTTTATTCAACATGCAATGGATGGAGGAAGTGAAGAAAGATTAGAATAGAAGAAGAATGATATAGATGGAGGGATATGAATAATTGGGAATAGGATGTACCCCCAACTTAAATGACGGAAAAAACCGACTCATGCATGAACCTAAGACATGGTCATGGTGACATATACTCGAAGTGTGTGCTAAGACTAGTGAGTGTAGGTGACATGTTAAGACTCGTGTCATGACCATGTGGCTAGACTATGTAACTAGACTCAATTAATGACTTAACAAAGTACTATTGACAGCGAAAATTAACCGAATTAATTAGCAAACTGATTAATTAGACACTAGGTGATGACTCGACCAATAATCCGAATTGTCGGCAAAACGACAGGACTGGCGTCGCATTGTGTAGCTTGGCGCCAGACGATAGAGCTGTCGCCAGGCGCCACACTCCATAGAGTGGCGCTACAGTCCAGACTTTGGCGCCAATGCTGGAGCTTCAATCTGGGACTGTTTTTGGCGTCAATGCTGGAGCTTCAATCTGGGACTGTTTTTGGTGTTATTAATCAGCAGGGGTATGCCTAAAGTCGTACTAGGTCAATTCTAATTAGACTTTATAGACTCAAATTAATTAATCAACTAATTAATTAGGCAAAGTTCTTTAAGTCATTAATTTATTTAATCTCAACACAAGTCAAACAAAGGGTTAAGAAAACATAGAGTATATGCACAACAAATAATGCATAATTAGTCAAGTAGGCACAATATGATGCAATGAGTTTGCAACCTAACCATGGCTCTAGTTCTCTAAAGTTCGGGATATGGTTTAGTCAATAGAGGGTCCATGGTTAATTGTCCGGATGCACCGCGCGGAAGCCTAACCGTGAAGGGTTTGCGCGAGTGGATGGGACACCGCGAGTTAAAAACTCGCTTCCATGGTTTGGTGAATTCAACATTCTCGGATGTACCCTTTGTTGCTCAGAGCGTTCAATCAGGTAGATGGAGCATGAATTCCTAGAGGGTTATGTCCATATGTAGAACACATATGGGTTTCAGAAAAGTGAGAAAAAATTCAATCAGGAAGTAGGATCGAGCAAACAATACGAAAAACTGGTCGAAATTAGAACGCATATTTTTGGCTCGGTATTGGAAGAATTTGGCGCCAGCAAATAGAGACTGGCGCCAGGTTTTAGCTGTAGCGCCAGGCGCCAATGCTGGCGTCTGGCGCTACGGCTAAAATTCTGGTGCTAATGCTCTGGCCCCTGGCGCTAATTCCTACATGCCTCAGCAGCTTTCTGTGCTCGATAAAATTTTCCAGTTTCGCGCGGTGTTATTTTGGCCTAGTTGTGAAAGATATTTCTCAAATTTCCTACGTGTAAAATCCTATGTTTTTAACTCATTACGGATGGTCTTTCCAATGAGATCTTTTTTATGCATATGACAATAATGTTAATCAAAATTACGCACATGAAATACTTAGAACGTTTCGAGTCTCATCCACTCATTGTAAATCATTACCGAAACAAATTCAGGAATTAAAATAGAAATCCTCCCCAGTGGAGTCGCCAAAAATTGTAGGGAATATTTTCAAGCGTTAACCCCTGGCTTGAACCCCACTGTGATCATACACTAAAGTACGGTGGCGTCCAAAGGGAATGAAGATAGAGCAAAAGAGTCGCCAACAAGTTTTAGGAACTTGTAAACCGTTCACAGGGTAAAGGTTACACCCCTTAACGATCCAAGAGGTCGTCAACTCCATAAGTTCTTGAACTAAATAAGGGTTCGGGAATGAAGGTACAAATCCAACCTAAAAGAGATTGAACCTGCCCTAATAACAGGCCTCTACTTTATTCTGATCGTATTCATGTGCGCTTTCTAACTAACATGAAATCAATAGGTTTAACCCTAAACCTGTTTATCTATGTTGGTTGAATATAATGCACAAATAAATCTATTATTGGCGATCACTTGAATTATAATCAAATTAAACCTAAATAAGATTATTAAATTATCTCATTAAGCGTGATTACAAGTACCAATTCCCTTTAAACATGCATAAAAGGTGTGATCAAGCAATAACAATATATCAAGCAACATAATAATAATAATAATAAAAATAAACTTATAATCATAACAATCATAATTAAAAATAATCATTATTATAACAATCATAATTAATTAATAATAATAATCATGTTAAGGCATAGCAAGATCCTAGGCATGATACTAACAAGATTAATAACAAACCCTAGCATGTCACTAAACAATCATAAATATCATAGGAAGAACATAGGAAGCATCGTAACAATCATATTTGATATTAAATTTACCCTACACATGATACTAGGAATTTATTGTTGTCACCCTAAACATCAAATTAAGGAAAACATCCTAACATGATACTAGGAATCAAAATAATAATCTAAGCATGATTTCTATATCATAATATCAATTAAAATAATTAAAGCACTTACTTTGATGCCTCGTACCTCTTTCTAATAACAAAATACACGCGTTAGTAACTTCAAGGAAAATATAAACAAAACAATCAAATTAAATAATTGAAATAGAGATTTGGGACCAACCCTCAGAAATTAAACCTTTCATGTCTAGGGCGAAGGCAACTTCGAATATGGCTAGGTGTTTCTAGATCTTGCGAATGCGGAATTTTTATATTTGAGAGAAGCTAGTTTAGAAAAAAGAGAGAGAGAGTAAGAGAGAATCTTGATGAGAGTTGGTGAATTATAGAGGAGAATGAGAATGAGTTTATGAATGAATGAAAACAGGTTGTAGGTGAATTTTGGTTAAAACTGGTGAATGAAAACGGAGTTTTTACGACGTTATTTATAGAGAAAATCAGCCAAAAAGATAAAATAAACAAAACAGAGTCTGGTGCACGTGAAACTGAACCAGCGCCAACGCTGGCTTTTGGCGCCAGGCGCCAACACTAGCGCCAGACGCCAATGCTGGCGCCAGGCGCTAAGCTGGGACCTGACCCTAATTGACAGGTCTACATTGTATTTTATTAGATTATGGATTTTTACACTTTGAACTACTTCCTTAGCTCCAAAATATATTATGATATATAAAAATAAATTTATATGATAATTTCTTAGAATTATAATCTAATAATGTTTTTGAATAGAATTATAAGTCAATTTGTACATTTGAAATATTGGTATTTTATCGAAAATAAAATTCTAAATCAACAATTTTATCCTAAATTCTATCCAAATAGAAATCTAAAATAACTTTTTTTTTTTAATCTTGTGAAGTTTATTTAAATATATCCAACGTGGCACGACACTTGGCAAAAAGTTGGAACGCCAAGTGTCGCTGTCTCGTGACCTTGCTAAAAATTTAGCTTTGTATATATACTAGTTTTGTGCCCGTGCGATGCCCAGGTTGTTTTATTGAATTTTAAGATAAATTATTAATCTATATGTCAAATTTTAAAATATATCATTGATATAACTTAGTTAGGAATTGATGTATTTTTGTGACGATTTGCTATTTAGTAGGTGTAAACACCCATTTGTGTCTCCCCAAAACCAAACCAGTGATGAGTGCCTTTCGCGTCGAATCATAATCGAATGAAGTGAAAGTGTGGAAAGTCTAGTGTTGCGGATAGTTTTAATTTCTTTTCTCTTCTCTCTGTTTTTGAAAACTTATTTTAAGAAAACAGTCAATCCAGTTTGGTTGGTCCATGATATGGATCCAATAGTAGTGTAGTTGGATGGGGTTTGGCAAGAGCTTTCCAACGATATATTATAAGCCCAATTGCAATGAATATTGAGGAAGTTATGGCCAATTTACTAAACTGGGCCCGGTTTGAGCCTTACATACGACCCAATGATCTAGGGGAGGGCCTAATATAGATTTATCATTCCTAATGCAATTAGGAATGGTTTTAGTTTTCTAGATTCTTCTAGAGGGTTCTTTTCATTCCTAATTCAATTAACATTGATAAATTGACTTTTGTTGACTTTTCAGAGTTTTAATTAAAATCAAAGAGCATTTTTGAGGGAAAGTCATTTCGAATTGAGTCACTTAAAGTTACGAGTCAAGAAATGTTCAACCCTTGCCCAAAGTTTTGGGTTCGGGTCAACCCAACGGGTTTTGAACATTTATGTAATTTAATTTATTTTTGCTATTTTATTTTTATTTTTAAATGTAATTAAATCGAATATTTCCACCAACATTATTATTAGTCATTATATGCCTATACTAGATAACAAATCGTCACAAAAAACACGCCAATTACTAACTAATTTTGTATCAATGATCTTTTTTAAAATTTAGACATATAGATTAAAAAATTTATCTTAAAATTCAATAAAAAAAAACCCGGGCATCGCACGGGCACAAAACTAGTATATATATAAAGCTAAAATTTTAGACAGATCACGAGGCAGCGACACTTAACGTGCCAACTTTTCGCCAAGTGTCGCGCCACGTTGGACAGATTTAAATAATCAAAGATAAAAAGTTAGTTTAGAAATCTATTTGGATAGAATTTTAGGATAAAATTATATTGTTAGTTTAGAGTTTTATTTTCGATAAAATACCAATATTTCATAGGTACAAATTAAATTATAATTTTATTCAAAAAAAATTATTAGATTATAATTCTAAAAAATTATCATATAAAATTTTTTTTAGATCATAATATTTTTTGGAGCAAAGAAAGTAGTTTAAAGCGTAAAACATTCATTATATATACTAATCGGTTAAAATGATATACTTCACATCTTAATAGAATTTTATTACTTTGTAGACTTATCAATTTGAGTCGGGTCATCAGTCATCTCGGATCGGGTTACTTCAGGTTACGAGTCAAGAAATTTTCAACCATTGCCCAAAGTTTTGGGTTTGGGTCAACCCAACGGGCTTTGAACACTTATTTTATTTTATTTTCTAATATTTTATTTTATTTTGATATATTAAATCAAACATTTTCACCAACATTACTATTAGTTATTACATGTATACTAGATAACAAATGGTTACAAAAGCACATTAATTCCTAATTTTGTATCAATGACACATTTTAAAATTTGATATATAAATTAAAAAATTATCTTAAAATTCAATAAACAACCCGGGCATCGCACGGGGCACAAAACTAGTATATATATAAAGGGGATTTTTTCCCGAGTTTTTAGAGAGCCACGTAGGATTTAATTTTTTCAGCGCGCCACGTAGGATAATAAATTTTAGTGGTAGTCAATTAAATACGAGATTATTAATTTCTTTTAGAATTAAATAATTTAAATGACAAGTAAGCAAAATTGGTGAATGAGATTTTCCAGTTTAAATTAATTAAATATAAAATATTATTTTTTGATATCAGGAATTTATATATATATATATATATATATATATATATATATATATATATATATATATATATATATATATATATATATATATATATATATATATATATATATATATATATAAATTATCTTTAAAAAGTCAAACAAACCGTGCATTACATGGGTTTCATCTAGTATGACTATAATTTAATATTAAGATATATTTTAGGAAATTTTATTTTTAGGGCTAGTTATTATCTTTATTTATATCTTTTCCTTATTTTCTAGTTTCCTAATCCTATCATATTAGAATTACTTGTTTTTTTATATATTTTGTGGAAGTCATGAATGAGAATTTAGTTTTGAATTATAAAATTTATCATGGTATCAAGAGCAAGGTTGTTTTTATGATTTTTTTTAAGAAACCATCATTATGGTCGATGTTGATATTACACCACCACTGCCACCTCCTCCCTTTAAAATCAAGCCAAATTCCCCTTTCTACCTTGGGTCGCAAGATCGTCCCGGGGATTTTATTATTCCTACTCGCCAAAAATCCGATAACTATGATGATTGGGCTGCCGATATGCAAACCGCCTTGGAGGCTAGGCGCATTGTGTTTTTGGATGGAACGATCACGGCTCCTATTCCACCGTGCAGTAAGTCCGATTATTATACGGCTATCAACGCAATGTTGATTTCTTGGATATCTAATACCATTGATCTGGAGGTACGTACGTTCTTCACTTCTAAATTTTGTGAGGCTTGATTGTTGTGGGAACATCTTAGGAAGAGTTTTGCTAGAACTAATGGCCCTAGAATTCAACAATTAAAATCCTCCATTGCTTGATTTGAACAAACTCGTTCTATGCCTGTTTTTGTTTATTATGGAAAATTACATGCTTTGTAGCAAGAATTAGATCATCATGAACCTTTGATTTCGTGTTCTTGTTGTTCGAATTGTACGTCAAGGGTGCAACATGAAGCTAAGCGTGAACAGAGTAAATTGCATGATTTTTTGATGGGTTTATATACTGATTTTTATGCATCATTAAACACTAATATTTTATCTCAAGATCCTCTTTCGAGTCTTGATCGTGCTTATCCGTAGTGGTCCAAGACGAGCGAGTTTTCTCAGCAAATGCATAACACGAACAAAAGCCGTCTAATGCTCTTGGCTTTGCTGTTCGAAGTGGTGCAGGCCGTGGCCGTGAGGGGTCGAGCTCTGGCCATGAGGGGTCAGGGTCGGTCTGTGCTAAATGTAAGAAAATTGGGCATGAAACTGCCAATTGTTGGTCAGACAAAGTATGCAACTATTGCAAGAAAAAGGGTCGCATTGAAATTAAAGCAAGTGTTTCGACCTCCATAGCTATCCCTTGAGTGTGAGTGATGGCAGTCGAGGGGGGGTCATGAATGGTCATGGTCAAGGTCAGGTGCGCAAAAATGCAATCTCGGGTTCAAGTGCTCCTTCTCAAGGTCAAGTTTTTTCAATCGAACAATGAAAGACAATTATAGGTTTTCTTGGTAATGCTAATGTCTTTGAAAATCGCTTGAATGGTAAGTTTGATGTTTCTTCGTGGATTATTGACACCGAAGTGACGCATCATGTCACTGGAGAAAAATCATGGTTATTTGATAGTTAGGATTTTGAATGCCCTGTTGGTTTACCTAACCGAGACAATGTCATAGCTTCTTTAATTGTTTATGTTCGTTTGTCGTACAAGATAACTCTAACCGGGGTTCGCTACGTCCCACATTTAAGTTGTAATTTGCTCTCAGTGTCTCAACTTTCCGATTATATTAATTGTGTTGTCCAATTTAACCCTTATATGTCTGCTATACAAGACCAAATGAAGGAGCTGATTGGAACGGGAACTAGGAGAGACGGATTATACTATTTTAGCAATTTGGATTCGGTGAACCATGTTGATGTTGTTGAAGCAACCTCAAATTTGGATTTGTGACATCATCGAATGGGTCATCCTTCCGAGAAAGTAGTTAAGTTATTCCTCATGTTAGTAGCAATAAAGGTTGTCTTGTTAAGAGGTTTGAAGTATGTATGCGTGACAGACATCCTAAAGATAATTTTCCATTAAGTGATAGTAGAGCTTCTAGGATTTTTGAGAAAATACGTTGTTATTTGTAGGGTCCATATCGATATGTTACTTCATGTGGAGCTTGTTATTTATTGGTTGATAAAACTGAGGTTTTTCGAATGTTTTTGGCTTTTGTTGCAATGGTTGAAAGGCAATTTTCGCAAACCATTAAAGTTGTGCAAAGTGATAACGATATTGAATTTAAGTGCTATTTTGGTGCTACTGGTATAATTTTCCAAACTTCTTGTGTGGGAACTCCGCAACAAAATGGGAGGGTTGAGAGAAAACACAAACACATTCTTGAGGTTGGGAGAACCTTGAGGTTTCAAGCCAAATTGCCTATCTATTTTTGGGGGGAGTTTGTCCTTGCCGCAGCTCATCTAATCAATAGACTTGTTATAAATAAAACACCGTTTGAAATTTTGCTTAATAAACCTTCATCTTTTGATACAATTCGTACCTTTAGTTGGCTTTGTTTTGCTCATAACCAGAAAACAAATGGGGACAAATTTGCTAGTCAAAGTAGAAAATGTTTTTTGTGGGATATCCCTTTGGGAAGAAAGGATAGAAATTATATGATCTTGATTTAAAAGTTTTCTTTGTTTCCCGTGATGTCAAGTTTGTGGAGGAAGTGTTCCCTTTTGGTAGTCCGGATGTTGTGAATATAGAGCCCACGACTTTATATCAAAATAATGATGTTCAAGAGGATTTCATGGAGTATGAGGTGTTTGATGATAATGAGGTAATTATTGGAGACGAGGGGGTTGTTTTAGAGGTCAATGAGCAGGCTGCCACGAGTGTCGAGCACACAACCCAACACACGTAGCACCCCAAAATAGACCACACTGCGGCCCACCCGGTAGGAGGTGCCTGACCGTAAGCAGGCCTTTGTTTAGAACCCTACAGGTACTGCCACAGGCGCGGTCTTCGCTTCGCAGCAGCAAGTCAAAGTTTCTACCTCCCCCGATGGATTTCCATCGGACGCAGGCTTAAATGGACAGCACATCAGCAACATTTCAGTCAACGAGCAACAACCGAGTGTCGAACTCTTGGATAAGGGGTTCCGTGAAAAGATTATGTCAGTCAAGCTCTGTGATTATGTGACACATTCCGTTTTTGCTAATAATCCGTTATCGTCCTCTCCGTCTTCCATCACTCTTTCAAGTACGCCTTACCCTTTAGCACACTATATAAATTGTGACATGTTTTCTGTGAATTATCGCAAGTTTCTTGCGGCTATTGTTCTTGGAAAGGATCCAAAATCCTTTAAAGAAGCTATGAAATCTGAAGGTTGGCGACGTTCCATGAAAGAAGAAATTACGGCATTAGAAAATAACGGGACTTGGACCTTAGAGCATCTTCCTCCTAGTAAGAAGGCTCTAGGAAATCAATGGGTGTACAAGACAACATTTTTATCCAATGGTGATGTTGAACTTCTTAAGTCTCGTTTGGTTGTTTTTGGTAATCATCAGCAAGAAGGTATAGATTACAGTGAGACTTTCGCTCCGGTTCTAAAGATGACTACAGTTCGGGCCTTTCTTGCTGTAGCTACTTCTAAAAATTAGGAGCTTCATCAGATGGATGTCCATAATTCTTTCTCATATGGTGATCTAGATGAGGAGGTGCACATGAAATTACCTCCAGGTTTTGAGAGCTCGGATTCGAGTTTGGTGGGTCATTTGAGAAAGTCTTTGTGTAGGATGAAACAAGCTCCGAGGTGTTGGTTTGCGAAACGAACTACGGCTTTGAAAGGGTACTGCTTTATTCAGTGTTACTCTGATTATTCTCTTTTCACATATATTAATGGCAATATTCAGCTTAATGTCTTAGTTTATGTTGATGATTTTATTATTTCTGGAATGATTCCGCTGCAATGACTGTTTACAAACCCTATCTTTGTGATTATTTTAAGATGAAGGATCTTGGTCCTTTGAAATATTTTTTGGGTATTGAGGTAGCTCGTAGTAAATCCGGTTTGTTTTTGTGTCAACGCAAATATACTTTGGATATTATTTCATAAGCAGGGTTGTTAGGGGCAAAGCCAAGAGGTTTTCCCAATTGAGCAAAATCACAAGCTTAGCCTTGCTAGTGGTGAGTTACTTGCGAATCCTGAGTCTTATCGCAGACTGGTAGGACAGTTGATTTATCTCTTGGTCACTAGACGAGATTTGGCGTATTCTGTTCACATTCTCCCACAATTTATGCAAGAGCCTTGTATTGAGCACTGGGAGGCGGCTCCAAGGGTAGTGCGTTATTTGAAGGGTACCCTAGGACAGGGTATTTTATTGAGTGCAGATAGTGACCTAACTTTACAGGGTTGGTGTGTTTCAAATTGGGTGGCATGTCCTCTAACTCGTCGTTCGTTGGCAGGTTGGCTTGTGTTTCTGGTCATTCTCCAATTTCTTGGAAAACCAAGAAACAACCTACAATATCTACATGAGGCCGAGTATCGATCCATGACATCGATTACAAATGATTTGAAATGATTAAAGACTTTATTATCGAGTTTGGGGGTTCAACACCCTAAGGCGATCAAGTTGTTTTGTGATAGTCAATATGCCCTACATATAGCCAGAAATTCGGTTTTTCATGAAAGGACGAACACACATTGAGATTGATTGTCATATTGTTCGTGATGCAATTACAGAGGGCTTAATAGCTTCATCCTATGTTTCCACTAAGGAGAAATTAGCGGATGTTTTTACTAACGCCCTTGGGAACTCCACAATTTGATAACCTTCTTTCCAAGTTGGGCAATTTAGATCCTCATGCTCCAACTTGAAGGGGATATTGAGATATATTTTAAGAAATATTATTTTTAGGGCTAGTTATTATCTTTTTGATATCTTTTCCTTATTTCCTAGTGTTATTTCAGATGGTATACTACAAGAGGGGGTGAATTGTAGTAAGTTACTAATGCCTAATTTTCTCGAAATATAAAACACTTATAGTTAGGAACTTAAAGAGTGCAAAACAAATTTTACGAGGTGTAGGGAATATTTCAAGCATTACCCCAAACTTGAACCCCACAGTGATCATACACTAAAGTACGGTGGCGTCCAAAGGGAAAGAAGATAGAGCAAAAGAGTCGCCAACAAGTTTAGGAACTTGTAAACCGTTCACGAGGTGAAGGTTACACCCCTTAACGATCCAGGAGATCGTCAACTCCAATAGGTCTTGAACCATGACTGGTAGTTCGGGGATGAAGGTACAAATCTAACCTAAAAGAGATTGAACCTGCCCTAATAATAGGACTTTACTTTATTCTAATCGTATTCATGTGCACTTTCTGACTAACATGAAATCAATAGGTTTACCCTAAACCTGTTTATCTATGTTGGTTGAATAATAATGCACAAATTAAACTATTATTGGTGATCACTTGAATTATAATCAAATTAACCCTAAACAAGATTATTAATTATCTTATTAAGCGTGATTACAAGTACCAATTCCCTTTAAACATGCATAAAAGGTGTGATCAAGAAATAAAAATATATATAATCAAGCAACATAATAATTATAATAAAAATAATTATAATCATGATAACAACTATAATTAAAATAATCATGTTAAATCATAATAATAGCAAGATCCTAGGCATGATACTATCAAGATTAATAACAAACCCTAGCATGTCACTAAACAATAAAAATCAAGGCTTTAGCCCTAACATGAATATATAGCAAAAACATAGGAAGCATCGCAGGAATCACAATTGTCATATTTGATATTATAAATTATAGCTATTACCCTAAACATGATACTAGGAAGATCAAAACATCCTAACATGACACTAGGAATAAAAATAATAATCTAAGCATGATTTCTATACCATAATATAAATAAATCAATTAAAGTACTTACTTGGATGCCTCGTATCTCTTTCTAATAACAAAATACAAACGTTAGTAACTTCAAGGAAAATAATAAACAATTAAATTAAACTAAATAATTGAAATAGAGATTTGGGACCAAACCCTCATAAATTAAAACCTTTCACGTCTAGGGCGAAGACAACTTCGAACTTGGCTAGGTGTTTTTAGATCTTGTGAATGCGAAATTTTGTATGCAAAAGGCTAGTTTAGAAAAGAGAGAGAGAGAGAGAGTAATCAAGAGATTCTTGATGAGAGGTTTTAAGAGGCTATTTATAGAGAAAATCAGCCGGACATGATAAAAAAATGAATCAGAGTTTCAAAATGAATAAAACACGACCACATCGCCAAACACACGCTTGTCGCCTAACGCTGGAGTGCAGCGCCAGACGCCAGGTCTTGTCGCCGGAAGCTGCAATCAGTTTTCTACGCATTTTCTTATTTTGATATAATTTAGCCGTATGAGAGGGCAAAATCGTATTTTCCTTAAAAACACTTCTTTTATTCTGATTAAAACTCTTAAAAGTCAACTAAAGTCACTTTATCAATGTTAATTAAATTAGGAATGAAAAGAACCTTTTAGAAGAATCTAGAAGACTATAATCAATTCTAATTTCATTAGGAATGATAAATCAATATTAGGCTCTCCTCTAGATCATTGGGCCGCATATAAATATCAAACCGGGCCCAGTTTAGTAATTTGGCCCTAACTTCCTCATTATTCATCGGAATTGGGCTTATAATATATTGTGGGAAAGATCTTTTCGAACCCAACCCAAATACACCATCATTGGACCCTTATCATGGAACAAACTAAATTGGAATGCAAGTTTTCTTAAAATAGGTTTTCAAAAACAGAGAGAAAGAAAAGAATTAAAAACTAACCGCAACACTAGACTTTCCACACTTTCACTTCATTCGATTATAATTCGACGTGAAAGGTACTCATCACCGGGTTTGGTTTTGGGGAAGAAGCCCCCACTTTGACTGAGTTTGGAGAAACGCAAGTTTCGAAAACAAAATTCAAAGTATCGATAGGGACGGAGAATGATTCAGAACGTTCTGCGATCCTAAATCACTCTTGTAACGCCGATACCTACAAACTAGCGTTAGTTAAACATATAAGAGAGTTAAGAAACGCGTATCTTGCACCGTCGAGCACACGTCTCTGGGGTAATCGATTTGTTGCTGCATTTGATGTTGTGACAACCTTTCACAAGCTAGGGAATGCCATCGAAGATAACTTCTCTTGAAATCACTTCTAGTTGTTTGTGACAACCCTCCAAAATCTAGGGAACGTCGTCGATCAATGCTACTACATCTCGAGCCTTTTTTTCTTGAATCATAGTGACAACCTTCCCAATCATAGCAAAAGTCGTCGAAGACCGCCTCATCACAAACCGCTCTTCTCAAATCTTGATGACAACCTCCGCAATCTCAGCGAATGCCGTCGAAGACCGCCCATCTCGTGCTATCTTCTCAAATCTTGATGAAAACCTCCACAATCTTAGCGAATGTCGTCGAAGACTGACCATCTCGTGCTATCTTCTCAAATCTAGTGATAACTTCTACAACCATAGCGAAAGCTATCAAAGACCGCTTCATCTTGAATCGTTCTTTTCTCAAATCAAATAATGACCTCCCCAATCATAGTGAAGGCTATCGAAGGTCGCTTCATCTCAAACCATCCTTCTCAAATTCAAGCGAGAGACTTTTTTTAATCTTAAAGCCCCCTTGTTGAAAGCTTCGTCATCTTAAATCTTCAAATCAACCCTCCCATCTTTGGAAAATCTTTTTCAATAACCATATATGCGATTCTTAAAGGCTTCAAATTGATTTGTGAAAATCTTCCATCTTAGGAATTCTTTGTGAACCATTATGTTGGTGCCTTTGAACTGTGAACCTGTATGTCGGTGCTTTTATTGCTTTATGAACCATTATGTTGGTGCCTTTGCAATGAGCCAATGTTTAGGCACTTTAAGCCAAGTGAGATGATTTTTATCAGGTCGATCACTTTATGTGATTGTAATCAAGCCGACTACTTAATCATGTCAAATTGCTTATAGGGGCTAACTGGCATACCAAGGAACCCAAAATTGATGTATGAGGTCCTCATAATCCAATATGGGGGCCACACATTGTGTTGCCGCACCAGCGCCTGCTGGAAGACTCTGGCACCGCACTTTGATTCTTTGTCGTCTAGCGCTAGAGTCGGGTCTTCCCTATTTTGCTCTTGCTGCTGCTGTTCGTTGCTCGGTTTCGCTTCGAAATTTGAACTTGGTCGTTTCCTTTCAACCAAATATGCTCAAATCTTTTGTAAATTAAAGCTCTTCATCTCCATTTTACTAATCCATGTAATTTTGCTCAAACTCCTTTCATCTTGGAAGAGTCTCATGTGGCGTATTCGCGGTTTTTCGAAAAAATTCGGGAATGTTCTTGCTTGCTGGGATGCACCTGCATTTATATTTTTGACTATAGGACTTTTCTCATCTCTTTAATTATCTTAGGGTTGACCTAAGGCTTAGTGTTGCTTGACTCATTGACTTGACATGACTCAAGGTATAAACTTAACTCAATGAGGACTCACTTCGTGTGACTCGTGTGTGCATAGTGTTGACTCAATGTGTACATGACTCGTGTGTGCATTGTAATGTGATCGTGCGACTCAAAAATGCAAAAACGCAAAAATTTTCCGTCATTTTTGTGGAGGGTACCGACTTTCTCCCGACAAAGAAAGACGCGAAAAAGAATCGAAGTTTTTGAAGGTGCATGTGGAATAAGCTTAGTCAAATGTTTTGCAATGGATTAATTCATCCTAGTCTATCTCAATTTTTGACTCCATGATGAAAGTATTTGGGTAACTTAGGCACGGAGGCTAAGCACTTCGTACTTTGTGATGCAATGATGAATGATGAGCGATTTTGACATGACAAGGCATGCTTCAGCGTTGTGTTAAGATTTCATGACAAAGGGTTCCTAAAGGAAAGTATATTTGGTCATGTATCTGTGCGGTGTGTGAAAGTGATACTAAAGTTAGGCCGCAAGGGCTAAGTGTGTGGGAAAATATTATTTCAAGAAGAGTCAAATGATGGTGACTCTTTAGGCTAGGTAAGCTAATGATGTAAGGATCAAGCCCCCAAGTCTAGCTCTAATTAGATAGGGATGAGCGTTGGAGATCCCTTGATATGATCATGATGTGTGAATGTGAATGTGGATATGAATGCATGTTTATTACGGCCGCACCTCGATGTGAGGTTGCCTACGTATCCGTTAGGAATCAGGCCGAACGTAGCTCTAGCCAAACCTCGCACAAGTATGTGTATACCTCAAAAGGTATTTTTTATGGGTTGTAACGTGGTTAGGACAAAGGTTGAAGAAGAAGGGGATAAAAGGCTCAAGACCCTAGATAAGTCCCCAAGGTGTGCAACTTTGCTTTTGAATATTTGTATTTTCATGCTTGAGGTTTCTCACTCTTTTTTAGCTCTTTTTTTTTGCTTTATTTATTTTATTTTAATAAGTGTGGGCAATACCGATCATGCGGTCTATCACTCACTTGGCATTTATGTTTCTCAGGTACGGTACCGAGCACTTGATAAGAGACGCAATCTGAGACGTGTTCATATCGAAGATATTTTCATATCAAAGACATTGGAACACTTGCCCTTTTGTACACTTTTATTTATTTTTTTGCTTATTTTTTCTATTTTAATCTTTTGAATTCACTCAAGGGTTTTATGAAATTGAAAATTGCGTAAGTCGCACACCATCCCATCCCAAAGTTAGTTAGATATGGGTTGAAAAAATGAAGGTTCTATCGTTAGACGAGGCTCAAAGTGGTTTATCAAAAAAAGATTGTATATTTGAAGGGTGAAAGGTAATATGATGTGGCTACAAGGGGTGCCTCAAATCATTGGTATATCTT
Organism: Chenopodium album; assembly: GCF_948465745.1. NCBI lineage: Eukaryota > Viridiplantae > Streptophyta > Magnoliopsida > Caryophyllales > Amaranthaceae > Chenopodium > Chenopodium album. Next base: position 11,131,094 of record NC_137840.1, read on the forward strand.
GTGCTTAGTTCGACAATGTTTTTTTTTAGTAAGCAATGTAGTGCAATGATCATATGCAAGGAAATAAATTCTCATTTTTATTAAAAAAGGAAAAAGAAAAGTCTTACAAAGTGAATCCAAGGGAAATAGAAAGTGCCTATGCTAGAATTATTGGGGAAAGGATAAATAAAAAAAGAAAAAGAGGAGGTCACGAAATCTTGTCGTTGAAGCTCGCCTCTGTCTTGTGTCGTTCGCTTTATCATCACTCGTTCTTCTTGCTAGCTGGAGGCATGGGAAGCTTGTTATTATCGATCAAATGTTGGATAGCCTCCTTTAGCGTCCAACAGCTCTCAGTAGTATGAACCCTATCTCGATGATATTTGCAATGTGCATCTGGATTCCAACTAGGCAATCTCTTTTTAGGTGCGAGATCTTGAATAGGTCCAATGGGAGTAATGAGTCCCTCGACATGGAGTCGATCGAAGGCGATATCGTAGCTCATCCCAATGGGGGTGAAGTCTTTCCTTAGTTGCTTCTTATATCCTTGGTTATCCATGGCTAAAACTTCACTGAGATCAAAGGTACTAACATTGTTACTAGGGTGGACGTTTTCGCAAGAAGAAGGATTGTCGTTCTTCTTTCCTTTCCAGCCACTGTGGTTACCATTGTTAGTAGCTTTTTGCTTTGCAAGGTCATCTTCGATCTCGATGCCTATGTTATATACGGCTTTGAAAGTATTCAAGTTTTGTTGATATTTTAAGTGCTTTGAATACTTTTCTTGGAGATTCTTGATAAACATCCTCACAGATTCCTTTTCGGAGGTAACAGGGGAATAAACGCGTCGTCAATTGTCTATCCCTAGATCAAATACAATTTATACAACCTAAACAAACCTAATACGAGTATAAGGCAAGCATAGGGGTCGAACCACAGAGAACGGTAAACACCACCAAATGTTATCAACAATTAAGCTAGTCCGGAATAGGGGATAAATAAACTAAAGTCTAAAAATGCTAAAACAAGAAATAAAACATTAAGGGAAATGGTTTAGGTATAGAATTCACTTGAACATAAACAAAGGCATAGAAATTGAATTAATTATGAACTAAACATGCTCGAATATCGAAATTAAGAATCCAATCTAGCCGCCTTCCGGGGTCAATTGGCTTCTCCTAACATAGCCTCTATGTTTCCACATTAGAACCATATACTAGGAGGTACTATTAAATAACAATCGATAGTAATGAACCTTAACTAAGTCAACTTCCGTTTCTTGTTAGCAAAGATTCACCTTTAATCAACCAACAATGTGCACTTGCAAGAAGATTAAAGAATATCAAGCATATAAAGACTTTAATCACAAATAAATCAATTCTAAACCCTAGAACATGCTCTAGGTCCAACTACACCACAACCATCCCCTTAATGGGGAAATTACTCACTAATCATGATAATAACAAGATTAATCAACAAATAATCAAGAATCAACATGATCAACAAGCAATACCAACAACTAAAATAATAATCAAAATAAACAAATAAAAATAGAGGAGAGAGAGTAAGAAATTGCTCATTAATTGAAGATGAAGGTCTACAAAGGATTGAACAAGCTCCTTCTTCAAAATCCAAGTTCATTAATGAAGAAAACCTCACTTTCTCTCTCTACCAAAGAAGACTAATCCTAACCTAACCTAAAACTACAACTAACTAGAGAGAGGAATAGATAGTTATTGAATGTTCTTTTAATTACCCTAAAAATTGGGTATCTATACTAAGCTAGCCAACACTAGTAGAAAAAGCCTCATTTGCATCGCCATATTTGCGTCACTCATTCTAAAGAACGAAGCAAATGTGTATTTTTACAATACTTTAAAGTTATTTGCGTCGCTTGTTATTAAAGAAGCGACGCAAAAAACAAATGTATGTTAGCTTTCTATCATTTGCGTCGCTCTTATTTATTAAAGCGACGCAAATAAGTTTATTATTTGCGTCACTCATTTACTGACAAGCGACGCAAATAAGGCACTGAATAATTTGCGTCACTCCTTTAATAAATGAGCGACGCAAATAACAAATTTTCAGCATTTCAGATTTTGTTATTTGCGTCGCATTTTTATTATAAAGTGACGCAAATAACTCTGCTTTAGGTTACCCATTCTGCGCTTTTGACCTTAGCTTTTCACTTTCACTAATTCACTAAACTGCAAATCCCCAGCTTTTCAATTTCGACCCTTCAATCCAACAAATTCGCCCAAAAAACACCCACAAATTCGCCCAAAAAACTGCAAATTCCCAGCAAATTCAACATCCAAAATCGCAATCAAGTTCAACACCCATAATCGGCAGCAAATCCGAGCAATTTCGAGCTAAAATTTAGACTAAAAACCCTAATTAATTCGAACCCTTAAACCCCAGAAAAATTGATTATTTTCGACCAAAAATCCCCCATTTCGAGCAAAAAATGTACTCAATTCCATACGAATTCGAACCCTAGAAACCCCAAAAAATTCAATTAAAAATCCTGCTGAAAAAATTCGAGCAATATCTGATATTTTCGAGTGGAAAAATCGCTTAATTTCGCCCCCAAAAACCCGAGGAAGTTCAAGCAAATTACAGCAATGTTGAATTTTTGAATTTTCGAGTGGAAAAATTGCTTAATTTCGCCCCCAAAAATCGATTTCGGCTCGACATTGTTGAATTTTAGAAATCAATTTCACCTATGGTAAGATTGCTTCTATTTATGTTCAATCTTTTCATGGTAGATAGAATGTAGCATTTAACTTGAACTTTTAGTGTTAGTTCACTAATTAGAATGTTCAATCTTTTATGTTCAATCGATTTCGGCTCGGACTTAGTTTAATTTCAGGTTTAGTGTTAGTTCACTAATTAGAATTTATATGGCAGATTTAATTGAATTTTTATAATTTTCAGTCATTGAATTTTCATTTGAGCATATTGCATACTTGTGAATTTCAGTCATTGAATTTTTGAAGTCAATTTTCATCTGAGCATATTGCATAGTCATTGAATTTATATGGCTGTTTTGCAATATTTTACTGGTTGCTTGTTTGCATCTTTGAACAGTCTGTAGAATAGCATAGTCATTTGAGCATATTGCATAGTCCCTGAAAACGGATATGTACCATACCGGCATACCCAAGCCTAAATAGCATAGTCAATAACGCATGAATAAATTGTTAACTTTGCAATTTAAGCCAGTAGTAACTTTTAAAAACTAAAAACCCGAGAAGGCGTTGCATGATAAGCCAGGCCTCTAGCTTATGTCCTAATAGAGAAGTGATATTGTAATTGGAATGCTAGGCTTAATCATCTGGGATCTTTTCAATATTATGTACGGTATAATTATGGAGCAAATATTGAACTTTTTCTCTTTGGGTCTTTGACCTTTAGAAGTAGGCGGATACTTGTGAAGGTATCACAACCTCACAGGTTATGTACTCAGCCTTAGTTTTTCTCTGGCGTGTAGGAAATTGTCTTTTACTTTCTCTATGTAGTTTAGTTAAGTAAGGAGCTTATTATTACTTCATGTTATTGGCGTAGGAGTGCAGTCAACTTGACATAATTGTTCACCTGCAAAGCCTGCTTTTATGCAATCTGTTCTTCCACCCAGTGAAATGTGCATTGTTCAAAGCCTGGATACAATTTGCGGTAAAAGTTTTTTGGGGCTTTTTTTTTTTTTTTTTGAAATACCATGGTTTCTTTGAAGTTTCAAACTTCAAACTAAAGTAATTTAATAGATTGTGTTCTTTTACTATGGATAATTGTTAGTGCTCCATTTGTTCTGCAAATTTGTTTGCATTTAGTCTGTAGATTTTTACAGTTGCTGTTTTGCAATATACTACTGGTTGACATCTATGATTCTTTGAATGTCCTATTAAAATTATTTTTTATCATTTAATTTTTTTGTAGGCATCATCATAATGGGCGATGGGAAGCACGAATTGGGTGCGTTTATGAGAACAAGTACCTCTACTTAGGCACTTTCAGTAATGTCCTGAACTCTATTTCTCTCGTGCTCGCTCTTGTTCTATGAGATTTAGGATCACGAGCACACACGCAAATACGTGGTCAGACAAAGTAATAAAGTCAAATTTGATCAGAAAAGAAAACAAAAAGAGGATTAAAGAATAGAATCAATGCCGAATAACAACTTTTATGTCACATACATGGTAGATTAAGTTGAATCAACTATGTTGGTTTAATATATGTAATTTTTTATGGCAGATTCTTAATTATGCGGAAGTGAATTCCACAAGTTGCTCGAGGTTCTGGTTGTGGACAAACGATTAAGGCGGTAGTACGCATACGAGATTGTCTTCACTTGTGGTATATATATCTGAACCATTCTTTGCAATATTAACTTATTTGTTCTGGTTGGTATAATGATTGTGAATTGTATGAGATTTTTAATTGTGATATAATTGATTGGAATTGCAATAATACTTGCATCATTGACTTAGATACCCGTTCAGGGCTTACTCATTAGGAGTAAGTCTTGAATAGTCCCCGGTTTGGGACTGTTCTTGAATGTTCTATCTCATTTAGGTGATAACTACTTGAATTGTTTTGGATCTAAGAAGATCATGGCTCACTATTTCCCGATTGTTCTCTGGGTACATATGTTGATATCCGATTATCTACATTGTGTGCTTGGAGAACTGTAGGGAAATGCTGCCGGATTTTCTTTAGAACCAAACTTTACAAGTAGTTATTAGTGAGATAGGACATTCAAGAATGGGTTAGGATTTTTGTTGAATTAGCTACAATCTTGAATTAAAACTTTCCTCTTGTATATTTGTTGTGTTGATAGGATTTTTCAAGAACTACACCGTACACCGAGGAGGAGATAAATGAGATCCGAGATATTTGGGCAGAGTATTTTATATGTAATGTTGAACTTTAGATTTATCAGATCACTTAGCGCATGTTTGACTCTTGTTTTGGATTATAGGCTTGAAATGAAGTAATTTGGTTAATTGGTGTTGGGATGATGAGTATAATGTGTATGATATTGAGAAGTAAATTATTGGACAGGTTGTTAATATAATGCCGTCATTCCCAATTTTATGGGTAGGCCAAATTACAAAGGAGACTCTGCCGAAATTTACATTTGCATTATTCAATAATATTGCATTTTAATTTCAATTATATTAGCGTTAGCATATTACTTTATACCTAGGAAAACAGGTACTACAAACATATATACAAGGCAATTATTATATTATAATTTTTTAAAAAAAAAAATTCACCTCATTTGCGTCACTCCTATATAAACAAGTGACGCAAATAACAAAAAATCCATTTATTGGAAGAGTCATTTGCGTCGCTTGTTTATTAAGGAGCGACGCAAATAATAAAATTTTTTTATCAAAAGAGTCATTTGCGTCGCTTGTTTATAAAGGAGCGACGCAAATAACTTAAAAGAAGTTTATCAAAAAAGTCATTTGCGTCGCTCTTTTATAAAGGAGTGACGCAAATGACTTTTCTGATAAACTTATTTTAAGTCATTTGCGTCGCCCCTTTATAAACAAGCGACGCAAATGACAAAAAGTAAGTTTATATAAAAAGTCATTTGCGTCGCTTGTTTATAAAGGAGCGACGCAAATGACAAAAAATAAGTTTATAAAAAAAGTCATTTGCGTCGCTTGTTTATAAAGGAGCGACGCAAATGACTCTTATTTGCGTCGCCCCTAGGAGCGACGCAAATGACTTAAAAGTCATTTGCGTCGCGAGCAGTTGCGTCGCTCATAGAAGCGACGCAAATACACTATAAATGAGCGACGCAAATAAGCCTTTTTCTACTAGTGCAAAGTAAGAAAAATAAAAGAAGGAAAAATAAAATAGAGAAAGAAAAGGAAAATAAAAAGAAAAATAAAATAGAAAAGAAATAAAAGAGAAAATAAATAAGAAAAGGAAAAAGAAAAAAAAGAAAAAGGAAATAAAAAAATAAAAGAAAAGAAAATAGAAAACAAAACCCATACATTCCCCCAAAACAATCAGCAACCCGATTTCCCCTTTCTTTCACCTTCATGGTTGCTTCAATTATCATCATCACCATTCATCAAAATCCATCATCACCGCACATCATCATCACAAATCAAAGATCAACGGCCATCACCAAGCTTCAATCGTTCGTTCCTCATTAAACATCATGTGCGAGTCTCGTGAAGCGGTTCGGTCGAACCATGGGTTGGTGCAGCCGAACTACGGGGTTGGTTCGGTCGAACCATGGGTAGGTTCGACCACTCCTCTTCGATTAACGAAACCCACGAAGTCTCTGTCTCGAACTTCGACCGAACCACCAACGGTTTGCCCGAACCCGATTGAAATCGAATTTGCTCTGATTTGGGGCTGTTGCTGTGCGAATTGGTGATGCGGGGTGATTGTGTTGCTGTTGGTCTTGTTGGTGGTTGAGAACGGTGGCGCGGCTGGTGGTAATTGGGTTGGTTTTGCAGGCTATAAATTGGTGGTTGAAGGTGAGGGTGAGCAGGGGTTGCGCGAAGGTGGATGAAGGCTGGTGGTTGGAAGTTGGATTGGTTGGGGATTGGCAACCGGTGGCTGTTGCAGTGGGTTGTTGGTGTTTGCGGAGTTGTAGGCTAGGTTGCGGTTTGTTTGTGTTGGTGATGCTACGGCTTGTGTGTGTTGGTTGTGGTGTGGTCAGGTGGTTTGGTGGTGGCTGGTGCTGCGGGGTGAAGTACATGGCTGGTCGAGGGAGCTGCTGTGAGGTGAGGGTGGAAATGGTGTTTTGGTGTGGTGGAGGATAAGGGGAAAAGAGAGGAGGAGTGTGGTGAAGGATAAGGGGCAGCAGGTTGCGGTTTGTGTTTGACTCAACTTGGAACCCGAACTTATTTGACATAAAACCCGAACCCCTACACACAAAACCGAGGAGAAATTGGGATAAATAAAATAAAAATAAAAATAAATAAAATGAAAATAAATAAAATGAAATAGAAAATAAGAGACACAAAACTAAGACTAAAAATAATTAAAACTACGCAAGAAAATAAGATAAAAATAAAAAAGGAAAATAGACTAAAACTAATAAAATAAAGAAAATAAACTAAAGCACACCAAAATTACCAAAATAAGCTAGAAATGTTATTAAGAGAAAACAAGAGAAAGAAAGGGAAAATAAGATAAAATAAACACGAAAATGACTCTAAAACTACTCCCTAAGAGTGACATAAATGTCACTCATCAAATTCCCCCAAGCTAAACCTTTGCTCGTCCTCGAGCAAAGCTAAGGCAAAAGAGAACAAGATGGAATTATTGAAAGCAAAGGAAACAAAATAGAAACAAAGAGAAAGAATGTACACTAACTCACTGTCGTAGGAATCACGGATGCATTTAGCGTATGCATCAAGCCCTTTAAACCCCTATGTCGCCAAAGAGGACGAGTAAGCTCTCGTGAGGGTTTCCTAAGAGGTTTAACCCACAACTCTTGGCAACACATAGCATTCAAGGCAAAGGTGAAATCAAGAAAACTCGAGTTTTGATATTTCAAACCAAACACAAACAATGGGCTAAATGCACAAGAATACAAACCTTTCTAGACATTAAAGGTAGCCAAGCAAAAGAATAGCTAAGGTTGATGCACACATAAAGCATGCAAAGGGTAGAGAACTTAGAGGGACTTACACTCCTCCTTATCTCCAACCAAACTCCCGCATCCTCACTACTTTTGCATCCACTTTTAAGGTGATATCTCGAGATTCCTCGAAGGAATCGGAAGAAATAATCAATGAAAAACATTTAGGCTACCCGACATCTTGGCATTGATAGCTCGCTCAATAGGCTTGGCTTGATTACCCTCCATCGGTAGTAACTAAACCTCACTAAGGTCAAAAGGTCTTAAAAGGGTTGAAACGTTTAGGCTAGGGTAAAGGGTGTGGAAATAAATTTGGAAATTGGTGGTAAACTTAGAAGTGAAGCAAGGTTGATCATTCCTCAATTCAAATTCAATAAACTACCAACTTTCAAATCAAAAATTCTAGCAACACCTCCCCCAAGCTTATTCTTTTTCAACCAAACAACAAATATTTTTGTATTTTCTCAATATTTTCTTCTTTTTTTTTTCATTTCTTTTTATTCTTTGCTCTCGCCTCTTTTAACTTTGAGCGGCTTTTTCTTTCATTTCCTTTATTTTCTTCTCATTTACTCAACCCATTCAACATAACAAATATAAACACAAGTACCAAAATTTGAGTTTTTTCACTTATTTTTCATTCTTTTTCTCACTTTCATTAACCAAAAATACAAATCAAGTCCCAAGAATGCTTCACAAAAACTAATAAAGGTGAAAATAAAGCAAAGGTCCATTGGTTTGTAATGTGGTTATGCCAAAGAAGGGAAAATGGCTCAAATTGGGTTACTAAATGAGCAAATGCAAAAGAAAAATAAAAGAAAAGAAAATAATAAAACAAAACAAAAATCCTAATTGCCTTTGTCTTCCCCTAGGTTGGTTCGGTCTCGATCTTGGGTAGATTAAGCCAAATTCTCGATATAAGCTAGCAATGCCAAGGATCCAAACGCCACACATGCAAGAAATGTAGAAGGCTAGAACAAAATAGACACATCCTCACAAAAATGACGGTAGTGGAGTAGCAAAAATCACCTTTAAAGCTTCAACTAGCTAGAGAGCGACAACCATCTTACCACAAACCAAGTGAGCTAAGGTCTCATAGCCCTTAAGTTCTACTACCTTGGCAATGTTATATGTGTGAACTAACCTCGACATTCAAGTGCACAAAAACCTCTAACAACTAGCAAAGAGGGTATTCTAGGTGCTAAAGCCCAATTATGTCCAAGTTTAAAACAAAACATTTTGAAACTTGCCTTGAATGCCATGGAAAGACACTATACACACAAATATTCACAAAACCAACAATACTCAAGAATGCATATACAATAGTGCAATATGAAAGCATGATCAATCAAAACTACATATACCAAAAGTCAACTCAATAAGGCGCTCATGGCCATCCAAACATAGAAAACCAATCTCAATAATAGACTTTGGCAAGTATGAGAGAAATAAATCAAGCAATCATGAGACTATGGATTAAGAAACCACCAGGAGATATAGATAACCCCCCCAAGCTAGCGAATAACTACTCCCCCAAGCTAGAATGGAGCATTGTCCTCAATGCTCAAAATAAAGGCACAAAGGGTGGGTGGGAGGGGAAGGAAGAAAACTCATTCACACAACAATTCATAATCATACAATCCAAATGCAATTAAGAAAGCAAATCCAAGATGAGGGAAGAAGGAAAGAGTAAACCAAATGTGAGGTGGGTGTTGAAACCCGCAATTGAGCACATTGTCCACAATTTCATCTAATTCATCGTCTTTGTTGCTTTTCCAAATGCAAGCAATCATTGGTGTGCTTCTTCTCAAGGAGCTCAATCCAAAATCCTTGCACATGAGTATATGCATCGAGTACCTATACACATAGACAAGAGAGTAAACAAAAATGAGAAACACAAAAGAAAGAAAAAGAAAGCAATAAAACACGGGTTACTTCCCGCAAAGGCTTGCTTAACGTCCAAGCATGACCAATCTAGTAAATAACCCGACAAAGAACGCAATAGCTTGTCATATGCACCGGCAAACATATCAAGAAATAGAGCATACGCGATGCTCATATGACAAGCAAACATAAAGTACAAGGAGACTTTATGCTTGAGAGAAGGGAGAAAAGAAAAAGTAAAAGAATCAAAAGAAAAATCAAGAAAATAAGAAGAAAAAGTAGAAGAAGAAAAAGAAAAATCCTCACAAAAATCTTTTTGGTTGGCATTATAACTCTTTTCCTCATCAACAATGAAAGAGTTAGGGGCTTCGGAAGCATGAATAGGAAGAGGATCCCTAAGAGGTTCTTTGAGAAAAGAAGGGAGGAACATAGGATAGTAGGAGATATGGTTAAACCTTTGGGAAAAAGGTGTATGAGAAAGGCAAAAAGGGGTAACTAATCCCTCATCACAAGATTTCACATCACTAATGAGGGAATGAAAATCAGTCATGGAATCCTCAAATGAAGAACCCTCGTGTTCTACATCTCCCTCAAGCTCAAAAACTCCAAGGTAATCAACCTTATCCTCATTTTCACCACAATAAACATTCTTTCCTTCTACTATCTCAAAATCAAGAGTGAATGGGGGCAAATTTCTCTCAAACTCATCTCTTTCTAATGAAGCTTTATCAATGAACTCACTCATAAGGTTATGGGCTACCGTTTGAAACTCAAGAAAAATTTGGGCCATAATCTCAAATGAGTCCAAATCATCATGGATAGACGAGTCAAAAGCTTGCTCATTGGAATCATCTAGGGGACTATGGGGCACACCTTTAGAATTCATGCAAAAATCGGATGCAATATGAGAAAGAGCATGCACTTCATCATCATTTGAATGTACCTCATTACATTAAGCTATAGAGGGAGGGGAGTTGAAATCATGCATTACATGGTCACTATGGGGAGCATCAAGCACATCATGGGAATTCATATTAGACAAATCATGACAATTAGCATCAACATTAAAAGCATGAGAATCCCGAACATAAGTCTCATGATTGGCCCTCTCCCAATCATAATTATCCCTAGCTAACCATGAATAGAAATCCCAAGCTTCATCCGAAGACATGTCTTGAAATTTACCATTTAACATATTATCAACTACTCCTCTAAAATTCTCATTTAATCCCAAATTGATGATTTCACAATAATCACCCTTGGTTAAACCTTTAACACCATCTAGGAAATCCTCAAGTCTATTGAAATACACCCAAAACGGTTCATTATCAAATTGAGGAATAGAAATATAAGCCATTTTTTTCTCAAACAAAACAAAGAGAACAAAAACAAATCAAAAGAAAATATAAACAATGGACTAGTCTCAATAAGATAACATGACGGTAATGGAAGCCGTTCCCCGGCAACGGCGCCAATTTGACAGGGGAATAAACGCGTCGTCAATTTTCTATCCCTAGATCAAATACAATTTATACAACCTAAACAAACCTAATACGAGTATAAGGCAAGCATAGGGGTCGAACCACAGAGAACGGTAAACACCACCAAATGTTATCAACAATTAAGCTAGTCCGGAATAGGGGATAAATAAACTAAAGTCTAAAAATGCTAAAACAAGAAATAAAACATTAAGGGAAATGGTTTAGGTATAGAATTCACTTGAACATAAACAAAGGCATAGAAATTGAATTAATTATGAACTAAACATGCTCGAATATCGAAATTAAGAATCCAATCTAGCCGCCTTCCGGGGTCAATTGGCTTCTCCTAACATAGCCTCTATGTTTCCACATTAGAACCATATACTAGGAGGTACTATTAAATAACAATCGATAGTAATGAACCTTAACTAAGTCAACTTCCGTTTCTTGTTAGCAAAGATTCACCTTTAATCAACCAACAATGTGCACTTGCAAGAAGATTAAAGAATATCAAGCATATAAAGACTTTAATCACAAATAAATCAATTCTAAACCCTAGAACATGCTCTAGGTCCAACTACACCACAACCATCCCCTTAATGGGGAAATTACTCACTAATCATGATAATAACAAGATTAATCAACAAATAATCAAGAATCAACATGATCAACAAGCAATACCAACAACTAAAATAATAATCAAAATAAACAAATAAAAATAGAGGAGAGAGAGTAAGAAATTGCTCATTAATTGAAGATGAAGGTCTACAAAGGATTGAACAAGCTCCTTCTTCAAAATCCAAGTTCATTAATGAAGAAAACCTCACTTTCTCTCTCTACCAAAGAAGACTAATCCTAACCTAACCTAAAACTACAACTAACTAGAGAGAGGAATAGATAGTTATTGAATGTTCTTTTAATTACCCTAAAAATTGGGTATCTATACTAAGCTAGCCAAAGTAAGAAAAATAAAAGAAGGAAAAATAAAATAGAGAAAGAAAAGGAAAATAAAAAGAAAAATAAAATAGAAAAGAAATAAAAGAGAAAATAAATAAGAAAAGGGAAAAGAAAAAAAAGAAAAAGGAAATAAAAAAATAAAAGAAAAGAAAATAGAAAACAAAACCCATACATTCCCCCAAAACAATCAGCAACCCGATTTCCCCTTTCTTTCACCTTCATGGTTGCTTCAATTATCATCATCACCATTCATCAAAATCCATCATCACCGCACATCATCATCACAAATCAAAGATCAACGGCCATCACCAAGCTTCAATCGTTCGTTCCTCATTAAACATCATGTGCGAGTCTCGTGAAGCGGTTCGGTCGAACCATGGGTTGGTGCAGCCGAACTACGGGGTTGGTTCGGTCGAACCATGGGTAGGTTCGACCACTCCTCTTCGATTAACGAAACCCACGAAGTCTCTGTCTCGAACTTCGACCGAACCACCAACGGTTTGCCCGAACCCGATTGAAATCGAATTTGCTCTGATTTGGGGCTGTTGCTGTGCGAATTGGTGATGCGGGGTGATTGTGTTGCTGTTGGTCTTGTTGGTGGTTGAGAACGGTGGCGCGGCTGGTGGTAATTGGGTTGGTTTTGCAGGCTGTAAATTGGTGGTTGAAGGTGAGGGTGAGCAGGGGTTGCGCGAAGGTGGATGAAGGCTGGTGGTTGGAAGTTGGATTGGTTGGGGATTGGCAACCGGTGGCTGTTGCAGTGGGTTGTTGGTGTTTGCGGAGTTGCAGGCTGGGTTGCGGTTTGTTTGTGTTGGTGCTGCTACGGCTTGTGTGTGTTGGTTGTGGTGTGGTCAGGTGGTTTGGTGGTGGCTGGTGCTGCGGGGTGAAGTACATGGCTGGTCGAGGGAGCTGCTGTGAGGTGAGGGTGGAAATGGTGTTTTGGTGTGGTGGAGGATAAGGGGAAAAGAGAGGAGGAGTGTGGTGAAGGATAAGGGGCAGCAGGTTGCGGTTTGTGTTTGACTCAACTTGGAACCCGAACTCATTTGACATAAAACCCGAACCCCTACACACAAAACCGAGGAGAAATTGGGATAAATAAAATAAAAATAAAAATAAATAAAATGAAAATAAATAAAATGAAATAGAAAATAAGAGACACAAAACTAAGACTAAAAATAATTAAAACTACGCAAGCAAATAAGATAAAAATAAAAAAGGAAAATAGACTAAAACTAATAAAATAAAGAAAATAAACTAAAACACACCAAAATTACCAAAATAAGCTAGAAATGTTATTAAGAGAAAACAAGAGAAAGAAAGGGAAAATAAGATAAAATAAACACGAAAATGACTCTAAAACTACTCCCTAAGAGTGACATAAATGTCACTCATCAGGAGGGCACCTCGATCATTTTAGCAGAAGTTTCTCTCTACTTATTGAAGAAAGAAGTAAAGCCTTCATTCTCCTTTTGTTTTAGCATCTCAAGTTGTCTATAATCGGTTTTAACTTGAATATTACATTTATATCTATCAATGAAAGCGTTTACTATCTATTCCCAGGTAGAGCTTTTCTCTTTGTCAAGGGAGAAGAACCATTGTTGGAAAACAGTTTCAAGAGATAAGGAAAACAAGGAATGAAAGACTTTCTTATCAATCCCCTTAATGTTCATTATATTTTTAAAGGCTCTTAAGTGAAGATAAGGATTATCGGTTGCCTTGAACTTAGGGATATCAGTAGCATTGAACTTCTGCGGAAGAAGCTCCTTGTCCACCGAGACCCCTTGTGAGCTAATGCCCTGGAATTTATAGTCATTAGATATCTTGCTCAAGCTTTCTTGCATGAGCTCCATTTGTTGTTGCTTTACAGGATCATTAATTTGAAGGGTTAAAGTCTTCAACACTTCAGTTACGTCAGCCAACTGCTTCTTAAGTTCATTGACTTCTTCTTGACTTGCCATTATCTTCTTAGATTTTCTTTTCCAACTCACTGGTTTATCAAAAAGTAGAACATGAACAAAATGTTGTCCTTGATTAATCGCCCTTCTCTCCTTGACCAAGTACTGTGGAAAGGGAAATTAGGTATATCGACAGTTAATTATTTGACTCAAACTCTATTAAACATGCAACAGATGGAAGGAGGTTGGAAGAATGAAGGTTGTGATATGGAGAAATCATGTAGAGAATGGAAAGATGATGTAGATGGAGAGATATGAAAAAAATTAGGAATAGAATGTACCCCCAACTCAAATGACGGAAAAAACCGACTCATGCATGAACCTAAGACATGGTCATGGTGATATATACACAATGTGTGTGCTAAGACTAGTGAGTGTATGTGACATGTTAAGACTCGTGTCATGACTGTGTGGCTAGACTCAAGCAAAGACTAAATTAAGACCTCACGTATATTCATTAAACTGGACAGACTGTGGTATTTTAGTCACAACTTTCTATCTGTGACTCTGATTGGGATGAAACCAACGCCAAATTAAATATAAAACTCGGGGCTACAGATTCATAGGCTTTACAACTCGTAACTCTTTTAATAACTCCAGCTATGACCAAAACAAGTTGACGTTTGTGCAGTATACGGGAATAAAAATCTGGGTTGACTTTAAAGGAACTATGACTCGATTTTAAGGTATTTTTTAGTTCTAGTAAATTAATTAAGCAAAGTCTTTTAGTCGTTGATTAGTTTATTAAGACTTATTTGCAAACACAAGTCAAACCAAACGGTTAGTTTAATCACATGTAAGTATGCACAAGTAAGAGATGCACAAGTAGTCAAGTAGTCACAACATGATGCAATGAGTTTGTAACCTAACCATGGCTCTAGTTCTCTAAAGTTCGGGATATGGGTTAGTCAAAGAGGGTCCATGGTTAATTGTTCGGATGCACCGCGCGGAAGCCTTACCTTTTGAAGGGTTGGCGCGAGTGGATAGGACATCGCGAGTTAAAAACTCGCTTCCATGCATGGTTTGGTGAATTCAACATTCTCGGATGTACCCTTTGTTGCATAGAGCGTTCAATCAGGTAGATGGAGCATGAATTTCCAGAGGGTTATGTCCATATGTAGAAAACATATTGGTTTCTAAAAAGTGAGAAAAACTCAATCAGAAAGTAGGATTGAGCAAACAGTGCTAAAAACTGGTCAAAATTAGCACGCATATTTCTGGCTCGGTATTGGAAGAACTTTGTGCCATCGAACAGAGGTCGTCGCCGCAATTTGGCTCTGGCGCCTGGCGACAGGAGTGTCGCCTGGCGCCAGAGTCAAATCCTCGGCGACATACTATGTTTTCTGATGCTAGTTCCTACATGCCTCAGCAGCTTTCTGTGCTCGATAAAATTTTCCAGTTTCGCGCAGCATTATTTCGATCCTAGTTGTGAAAGATATTCCTCAAATTTCCTACGTGTACTAAATCCTATGTTTTTAACTCATTACGGATGGTCTTTCCAATGAGATCTTTTTTATGCATATAACAATAATGTTAATCAAAATTACGCACATGAAATACTTAGAACTTTTCGAGTCTCATCCATTCATTCTAAGTCATTGCCGAAATAAATTTCAGGAATTAAAATAGAAATCCTCCCCAGTGGAGTTGCCAAAAACTGTAGGAAATATTTCAAGCATTACCCCAAACTTGAACCCAAATGTGATCATACACTAAAGTACGGTGGCGTCCAAAGGGAAAGAAGATAAAGAAAAAGAGTCGCCAACAAGTTTTAGGAACTTGTAAACCGTTCACGAGGTGAAGGTTACACCCCTTAACGATCCAGGAGATTGTCAACTCCAATAGGTCTTGAACCATGACTGCTAGTTTGGGGATGAAAGTACAAATCCAACCTAAAAGAGATTGAACCTTCCCTAATAATAGGACTCTAATTTATTCTGATCGTATTCATGTGCGCTTTCTGACTAACATGCAATCAATAGATTTACCCTAAACCTATTTATCTATGTTGGTTGAATATTAATGCACAAATAAAACTATTATTGGCGATCACTTGAATTATAATCAAATTAACCCTAAACAAGATTATTAATTATCTTATTAAGCGTGATTACAAGTACCAATTCCCTTTAAACATGCATAAAAGGTGTGATCAAGCAATTGCAATATATAAAATCAAGCAACATAATAATCATAATAAAAATAATTATAATCATAATAACAACCATAATTAAAATAATTATGTTAAAGCATAATAATAGCAAGATCCTAGGCATGTTAATAACAAACCCTAGCATGTCACTAAACAATAAAAATCAAGGCTTTAGCCCTAACATGATACTAACATGAATATATAGGAAGAACATAGGAAGCATCGTAGGGATCACAATTGTCATATTTGATATTATAAATTATAGCTATTACCCTAAACATTATACTAGGAAGATCAAAACATCCTAACATGACACTAGGAATAAAAATAATAATCTAAGCATGATTTCTATACCATAATACCAATAAATCAATTAAAGTAATTACTTGGATGTCTCATATCTCTTTCTAATAACAAAATACACACGTTAGTAACTTCAAGGAAAATAATAAACAATTAAATTAAACTAAATAATTGAAATACAGATTTGGGACCAAACCCTCATAAATTAAAACCTTTCACGTCTAGGGCGAAGGCAACTTTGAACTTGGCTAGGTGTTTCTAGATATTGTGAATGCGAAATTTTGTATGCAAAAGGCTAGTTTAGAAAAGAGAGAGAGAGAGAGAGAGAGAGAGAGAGAGAGAGAGAGAGTAATCAACATATTCTTGATGAGAGTTGGTCACAGAAAACGGAGGTTTTAGGAGGCTATTTATAGAAAAAATCAGCCGGACATGATAAAAAACGAATCAGAGTTTTGAAAAGAATAAAACACGACCACAACGCCAAACACGTGCTTGTCGCCAAACGCTGGAGTGCAGCGCCAGACGCTAGGTATGTCACCAGACACTGCAATTAGTTTTCCACGCGTTTTCTTATTTTGATAAAATTTAGCCGCATGAAAGGACAAAATCGTATTTTCCTTAAAAACACTTCTTTTATTCTGATTAAAACTCTTAAAAGTCAACTAAAGTCAATTTATCAATGCTAATTAAATTAGGAATGAAAAGAACCTTCTAGAAGAATCTAGAAGACTATAATCTATTCTAATTGCATTAGGAATGATAAATCAATATTAGGCCCTCCTCTAGATTATTGGGCCGCAAATAAATATCAAATCGAGCCCAGTTTAGTAATTTGGCCATAACTTCCTCATTATTCATCGGAATTGGGCTTATAACATATCGTTGGAAAGCTCTTTTCGAACCCGACCCAACTACACCATTATTAGACCCTTATCATGGACCAAACTAAACTGGAATTCACGTTTTCTTAGAGTAGGTTTTCAAAAACAGAGAGAAAGAAAAGAATTAAAAACTAACCGCAACACTAGACTTTCCACACTTTCACTTCATTCGATTATGATTCGACGAGAAAGGTACTCATCACCGGGTTTTGTTTTGGGGAGACACAAATGGGTGTCTACACGAGGAAACCTTCTAGGGCCCAACTGGAAGTAAAACCTCGACTCACCTAGGGATTTTCAATACAAACATTTCACTATAATAGGCAACTCTCCTAGTACAACCTATTATTATAGACCTGTTTCACAAGTTCCGCCACGGACACTTGCTACCTAATAGGAACCTATCCTGCCGACCCAAGACACTTTTCAAGTTCCTTTCACTTGACCCAAGACACACTCAGGTTCCTTTCAATTGACCCAAGACACACTCAGGTTCCTTTCACTCACTGTGCACTCACAGCTACCACTTGAAGTTTATAGAATTCAAACTCATACATGAATTTTAGAGAATTCAAACCCATCACACCCCAATACCCAAAATACTCAAACCCTTTTTCCCATTATAAGATCTCATTAAATAACTCTAAATACATATTGTGGTACCTGGTTTTTAGTGGACATAAATTAGTCTATAAAAGGTTCCACTTAAGTATCTGATAAGACTTATAAACAAAACTTAGAGTCGTCACCTTATTTTTATCCGAATAAGGACGGATTTTAGAGCAGTCAATTTTAAGAAATTAAAACTTAATAAAAATCAACTGCTAACTCCATAATAGGAAATAAGGCACAAGGTTCGGGGTTTAGGTTAAGAGAATCGAACGTCTGGAACTCGTCTTCTCTTCCGTTCTATGGAACAGGCTCTTACTATTGCGTTGTCAAAAATCAAGTTTTAAGACATATTAACCACATAAAAAAAAATTAATACAAGGTAGGTTTGAGCACCAAAGTTGCACTACGTACCGATCATAGTGAGATTTTGAATTCACTCACGGATCAAAACCTTCGTAGTTCAGACAAATGCCATGTTTTAAATAACCAATTCTATTAGGTTTTTAATTTGGGTTGTCGACATAAATGTCATTTTTGTAAGTGGGATTTTAGTGATCTTTGACGGATTCACTCATAAAAGTAAAATGAACCACCTTGGTTGAGGAAGATCACCCCGATTAGTGATCACAAAAAAAAAAATGTCTTTTGAATAAGACAATTCAAACATGCGTACCAATTGACGACTTTTTAGTGGGTCAAGGTATTTTTTGGAGCGAAACTGTAAGGGTTCACTATATAATCTCACTTTGGGTTTAAATTCACTCAAGGTTAATTTTAGTAAGGTTTTAAGGGTTATGTGTTTAGGCTTAATGGAATTGATCAAATAAAACACGACACCTATCAAGGCCTTACTTCCAAATAAAAGGGAACAATAAACTATTTAATCATATCCAATTGTCAATTAATCCATCGGGTAATTATGATGGGATATAAGTTTATTTTCATGGAGATGGATAATTGTTACAACCTTATACAACTAAATAATTAATCTTAACCTCATGTTTGGAAATGAGGCCATAACCTCATATTAACTATCATTACTTATTAAAAACAAACAAACAAGTTATGATTCATTCTTGTGTCGCAAAAGGATTTGAAATTAAAAAGGTTCACGAAATTATAAAAGAAAATAATAGACTTTTATTTCTGAAGTCATCTTTAAAAGAAAATTAAAGTTCTTAGGACATCAATTATTTCAAAAGTCATCTTAAAATAAAATTAAAGATTTTTAAAACAACGACATTTAGAATTAAAGACTCTTATTTCTGAAGTCATCTTTAAGGTAAGATTAAAGTTTCTCAAAATAATACTTAGAAATAAAGCTTGTTAAAACTCTTATTTCTAAAATCACCTTTTAAAAAAAAATTAAAACATTTTTTTTAAGATTTCATAAGTTTAAAAGTATATATATATATATATATATATATATATATATATATATATATATATATATATATATATATATATATATATATATATATATATATATATATAATATAGTGTAATATAGGTTTCATACCACCATTAGGTTCTTAAAAAGAAATTAATAAATTTTTTTTAAAAAAAAGCAATTAAGAAAAAAACGTACATATTTCATCTTTTTGATAGCTTGAACTAAAAAAATCATTAAAAATCATAGAAAAATCGAAAAAATTATTGTGATATATGGTTGGAAAGCTCTTGAAAATTTCTATCACTTGAGCTAAAGAACTGGAATGATTCTGGTCTTAAAGGTTCTTTAACAGGCCATCTTTGGGACATGGTAAGTAGTTCTTTACTCTTGAACAACCTTTGCTTAAACTCTTAATTCCTTAGGTCTTTAAGCTCACTTTAAGAAATACATCATTCTTTTAAAAAATATATTAGGTAGTCACGTGAATGTATTAACCTTTCATATTTAAAATGCATTATAAAGAGATACAATGCAAAATGCAATTAACCCCCCCCCCCCTTTGTAACCTATCACCTCACCAATAGGCTTGACTTTCTAATGTGGAGTAATGAAAGATTTAGGGCTAATTTAGCACCTAATATTATCATTACCCCTATTGGTAACACCACATGAAAACAAACACATTAGTTAGCATAATAATAATAATTAAGGAAATTAAGAAAGGAATAAAGATAATACCTTGAACTAGATGTAGCAATTTTTTGGATAACCCTTCTTACTTATCAAGAATGAAAAGATGATTACTCCTTAGTTAAAGTGTAATAAAGAGACTAAGTGATTTTTTTTTGGAATTTTGAGACATTAAAAGAAATTAATGCAAAATAAAGCTACAAAACTTTTTTTTTTTTTTTTGATTTTTTAATTATAGAAAATAATCTTGAAAAATAAAACTAAATCTTAACAAAGAATTTTTTTTTTTAGTTATTTTTTAATATAGACTAGGATACTTGAGCAATTAAACTAATATTTTTAACAAAGATAATAACAACAACAATACTTGAACTTGAAATATTTTTGTGTTTTTTTATAGGAATTAAAGATAATAACAATACTTAAATAAAAAAAATAGAAATAGCAACTTAATTATAAGATTCTTTTAATAAGCTAATAACTTAAAAATAAAGCTAAATTAGAGAGATTTTAACTAAAACAAATATTAGAAGAGAAATTTTTAGAGATAATTTTTAGAGAGAGAAGTTGTAAGAATTTTTTGATGTCTTTAAAACTTGAGAATTAGGGGGGTATTTTTAGGAAAATAAAAGGGTTAATTTGTAAATAAAAGAAAGTAAATAAATTAAAATTCAAGGATTATTTTGGTAAATATCAAGATTTTGGTAATAATGAGAATCTTAATATTAAATTCTCTTGTTTTACATGTAACAAACTTGCTAATCTGTTTTGCAACACTTAAACTGATAAAATAAAGAAAATCGTAATAAAATCAACTATAATATTCACATAATAAAAAAGGTTCTAAAATGCCATTTTATATATATATATATATATATATATATATATATATATATATATATATATATATATATATATATATATATATATATATATATATATATATATATATATATATATATATATATATATATATATATATATATATAACCAAGTCGTGCCATAACTAAAAAAAAAATAATACTCACATGGTATACAATAAAAGAGTGCCTAAATTTAATTAGTGACTATTATATTCACCAAGATGTTAAAACAACACTTATACAAAAAAAAATCAGCTCTGAGAGGTCAGCTCTAAAAGATACACAAAGACATCAGGTTACAATACTAATAGGGTTGGACAAAATATCTCAGAGTTAGTAAAAAATGTAAAAAGTGAAATAACACCTGCCCTCATAAGATGGTACATATAAACTTACCCAAGAATATCTAAACATACGACAAAACCTTATACATACGAGCATTTCAAATAATAACCCTTACTAAAAAAGTAGATCATATAAAAATCATAAGATTGACATGGTCAACGTGAAAATATATTATACAATATTAAGTCATACAACATGAATTTAAGGTGGTCAAGAGTAAAATATATTCCCTTGACCAAATGACCTAAAAAAAAAAAGGTGAACTCTTATCTTGCTTTACTCTACTAAAACACAAATTTATATTTATCATAGTCGTAAAAAACAAAGACAAAAGATACAAAACTAGATCAAAACGACAGAAAAACAAATAAAACGGAAGCCAAATTCACGTCGGCGAAGCAAATCAACGTAACGGAAATTACTATTTGGAATAGTGTCAAATAGTGTTTGAATAGTGTTAAATAGTGTTTTGAATAGTGAGATGTAATACATGACACGTCTGAAATCTAGCTGTCCCAATTAGCGTCAGATAAATATTGATGCAATTGGTCCAAATTGAAATTTATTGGATACAATATTAACCGCGGGGGATAAAAAAAAGGTGACGTTATTTCACTGTTGACAATTGCTTATCAAAACTGACAAAAGAATACACAAACTAGACTGAGTAAACAAACCATAAAAAAATTATAAGACTAAAAACAAAAAAAAAAAAAAAAAAACGATGGGTTATAAGACTAAAAACAAAAAAAAATTATAAGACTAAAAACAAAAAAAAATAAAAAATTATAAGACTAAAAACATATTAATATACTTACTATACTCTAAAGGGTTAAACAATTCTTGCTTATAAGGAAAATGACACATTCCCCTGGCGAGACAAAAAAAAAATATTTACTTTATACTATACGATTATTATACATACACGTATAAAAAATACGGTCTAAAATACGTACTTTTTACTATAAAAAGAAATTACCCTTATCCAAAATCTCCACTCACCACTTAATTCTTATCTTCTTCCATCTTCCTTCTTACCCGAAAAAATGAAACAAAAACCACCATTAAATTCAAACACCATGTTTCAAGAAAACCAAGAAGATCAGCCTGTCTTCACCTTTGAGGAAGACATGAGGATGATAAGGGTGTACTTCATGTACATTGTGGGGCTAGTGGTCCTCCTAATGGCTGTATTAATTTACTTGTTAATCCATAAGTAAAAACCCGAAAATAACTTCGGTAGAGCAGGGTAGAAATGCATGTAGTGTTAGTTGTACTTCAATATTTTGTAATTTAGTAGTTTAGAAGTACAAATTATAACATGTATTTTGGGAACTATGAATAAAAATCATTATTATTACTCGTTTTCTTTGTTTTAAATAATAAAACGAGCGTCATTAAGTTTATAAAAATAATTAGCAAAATAATAATAATTATTTGCAAAGAAAACGATAACTATTAATAAAAGATAATTAATAATGATAATTACAAAGGTAAGATCAAAATTTGGTGTCTACAGATTGCCCCACATTGATTGAGTTTAAATAAAACGATAATCAATGTTTGAGAAAAGACACAAAATTTTGATGTATGTTAAAAAAAAAAAATCCTAATTGATCTTCATTTAAACATTGACCTGAGTGCAGTTGAAAAACTGGCTACAAAATAGAGTGAAATTCTCACTCAACTGCAACACAAATGTTGGCTTGGGTGCAGTTGAAAAACTGGCTGAAAAATAAAGTGAAATTCTCACTCAATTGCAACACAAATGTTGGCTTAGGCGCAGTTGAAAAACTGGCTGAAAAATAGAGTGCAATTCTCACTCAATTGCAACACAAATGTTGGCTTAGGTGCAGTTGAAAAACTGGCTGAAAGAGAAAGAAAAAAAAATAGAGTGAAATTCTCACTCAGTTGCAACACAAATGTTGGCTTGGGTGTAGTTGAAAAACTGGTTTAACCTTGCAGAAGATTAAAACTCCGATTTTCACGAGCTTGAAGAAAAAATAACAATCATTCTTGAAAAAAACACAGTTTATGGATTTCGGATGCAAAAACAGCAGGTGGTTTGCACTGAGTTTTCGGAAGAGTAAACTCCTTCGGCCTTTTCTTCGTGGCTCCATTACCAACACCAACCCTATAAAAGGAGGTGTTATTCATTCTTTTCTACGCCAAATCAAACTTCCTTCTTCTTCTTTCAAGCTTCTTAAGTCTTATTTCTTCTCTCCTCAAATTTCTAAGAAAAAATGAATGCCATATTTCAAGAATTCAATGAAATCAGTGGAGCTAGAAAGCTCCAGATAAAAGGGGTGGTAGAAAATATTTCTCCCCCTCGTCTTTCCCCTTATACAAGTGTCTCCTCTCCTAATTATTCAACCTCGGTATGATATGATTCATGCTGCTGTTGAATATTGGGATGAAGAACGCCATGTTTTTCGTTTTGGAGAGACGAAAATGACTCCTCTTCTAGAAGAAGTGGAGGGTATACTAGGTCTTTATAAAAAAGGTCGTGTGATTACACCTGCTGACCCAAGGGAAACTAATGCGGCCATGAGGGATTTGCTAGGTATACCATTAAATATGGAAAACAATTATCGCCTGCTTGAGATTTTAATGTTAGAGAATTTCCTTTGAAACCTTATCTTTATCTCATTGGGAATTTGCCAACAATGAGGATTTCAAAAAGTGCCAAGAAAGAGCTTGCATCCTTTTATTGCTCGGCCTTGTTTTACTCAAGGAATCATTATTTTCCTGTCATGTTCGTTGCCTTTCTTTGTTGTCACAGATTGAGTCAGGGAACCGTTTAGGGCCGCTTATCCTAGGGGAACTTATGATGGCGCTTGACCATGTGAAACAAAATCCAGGTGGTTTTGTTAAAGGGTGTCCAATTGTGCTTCAACTTTGGTTATGCGAGAAATTCAAGCTGTCTAGACCACCTTTTCGAACTCTTTACCAAACCCGACATATTCGGGAGACAGGCTTTTTTCCTATATTTCGTCAATGTTGCAATCATGGTGGATGGGTAGACGTCTTTGCCGTAGCTGATGTGGAATGGATCATTTCATTTCTCAACATAAATTCCATAACAATTAGCACTAGCAGGCGCAGAGGTGTTCAACTTCCAGGATTGTGTCGCGTCACATTCTATCTTCCTTGGAGATGCTTGAGACAAGCGGGCCAACTCCAACGACTCTTAGAGCTCCATGAGCTCCCAGTGGTACTTTGTACCACTTATGAAATTGGTAGTGTGGAAGCTCTTAGGGCGTCATCTCGTGTATGGCAATTTGCACGAATGCTTCCAGCACTTTCAGTCCTCGAAGATGATGTTCCAACCGCGTCCTATACAACATGGTTGTTGGAGGACCTCGAGGGTGATGCTTGAATAAATCCTTAGAGGGATTTCGTTATTTGTACTTCAGAATTTGTATTTTATGTTTCCCTTGCTTATGTATTTTCAATTCCAAAATAAGAAATCGTATCCGAAGGCATTGGTCTCTTGGGTATGGTGTATGTGGTTGTTGTTTCCATGGTTAAAAATGGATGTAATCTCGCCAAAAACCGAGAGAGTTTGTGTTATGATCAAATAATAATAAAAAAAAATGTTTGTTGTAATCATATTTTGTTAAGTATTGCCTTGATCATGATCTTTTAATAATAATGAATATTTCTACATGTCCCTTAAGCATGCAATGCAAACATGCATGAAATCTAAACTTTAACATGATACACATAACTATCTAGAGCTAGTAGGAGATTCACGTTTTTTTTTTTTTTTTTTTTTTTTTTTGCGAATCCCATAAATACAACACCGTACTAATCAAGCATAATACTTTTTTAACTGATCAAGGTTGGTGAAATGAAAAAATTCATTTCCATCAAGATCCATCAATTTTACTGCTCCTGCTGGTGTAAGATGTTTGACCAGGAAGGGACCAGACCAGTTGGGCTTGAACTTTCCACGCGGATCATGAATCGGTGCTCGATTTTCCTTAAGTACCAAATCTCCCTCTTGGATATTCCTTTCCCTGACCTTTTTATTAAAAGCTCGAGCAATGCATCTTTGATAAATTTGAATGTTGTGAAGGGCTTGTAACCTTCGTTCACTTGCCAAAGAAAGTTCATCATATCGTTCTTTAAACCATTGTTCTTCAGATATCTCGCTTTCATTCATTACGCGAAGCGATTGAATCTCCGTTTCGATTGGAAGAAGCAGATCCATTCCATATACCAAAGAATATGGAGTAGTCCCAGTTGGTGTTCGAATGGAAATTCTGTATCCCCAAAGTGTGTAGGGAAGTTTATCGGGCCATTCTCGAGCCCTATCTGTCATCTTGGCGATTATCGTCTTGATGGTTTTGTTAGCTGCTTCAACAGCTCCATTGGTTTGAGGACGATATGGTGATGATTTGTGATGTCTGATTTTGTACTTCTCAAGGGTTTCTTTGAGATGGCCTTCAAATTGCGAGCCATTGTCGGAAATAATTTCAAAAGGTACCCCATACCGACATATAATGTTATTGATTACAAATTTTGAAACTTGTTTTGCCCCTAGTTTTGAATATGATGATGCCTCCACCCATTTCGAAAAATAATCGACAACAACCAATATATATTGATGCCCATTCGAAGCTTTCGGATGTATTTGCCCAATGATATCTATGCCCCAGCTGGAAAAAGGCAATGGAGAAGTAAAATTATTCAGGCTAACTGGCGGCATATGATTAAGGTTTGCAAATAGCTGACATTTTTTGCATGTTCGTACGAAATGGATGCAATCACTTTCCAAAGTGGTCCAATAATACCCTGCTCGCAGAATCTTCCGAGCAAGCTAGCCTTCGAATAGCCAATTGATCCTTCTTGTGACTTCCTTCAGGATATTCTCCATCGATTAAATACTTCTTAACATTAGTATACCAAGAATCCTCATCATCTTCTTGGGTTAATAAAGAAATTGTTGGTTTAAAATTAACCACTGGAATTTCTTTTTCTACAATTGTTACCGACTGTACCTTCACATCATCGTCCCAAGTTAAATTTACCGCCATATTTGCCAAGGCATCGGTGAAACTGTTTTGTTCGCGAGGGAGATGTTTAAACTCTATTTCTTCAAATAATAGATAAATTGTTGAAGATACTCCGTGTACATTTGCAACCTTTCGTGCCGAACTTTCCAAGCTCCAATAGTCTGGGAAATTATGAGATAAGAATCACCGTATACTGTGAGATTTTTTGCACCAGCTGCTAATGCCGCTTGGATTCCATAGATGCAGGCTTCATATTCAGCCATGTTATTTGTCGTTGGGAAACTAAGCTTCACAGCGAAGGGAATATGTACTCCATAAGGATCGATCAAGAATACTCCTGCACCATTGCCCCTTCTATTTGAGGCTCCATCGAAATACATCTTCCATTGTGACGTACTAAGACAGAAAATATGTTCATATGGAAAATCATCATCTAATTCATCACCCGATATAGGTCCATCAGCCAAAGCTTCAGATATAACCCTCCCTTTGACAGACTTTTGATTCACACACTGAATGTCAAATTATGACAATATCGCATGCCACCTTGCTATTCTTTCACTCAAGATTGGCTTCTCAAAAATGTACTTTATTGGATCTAACCTCAAAACCAGATAATTAGTATGTGCTTGCAAATAATGTCGAAGCTTCTTTGTTGCGTAAATAAGGGAAATGCAAGCTCTTTCTAAAGGAGTGTATCTAGTTTCATACTCAAGGAACTTTTTACTGAGGTAGTAGATAGCTATTTCCTTCCTTGTACCCTCTTGGTATTGTGCCAAAAGAGCTCCCATGGCTGTTTCCGTAATAGTAAGATATAACATCAAGGGCTGCCCCAGTTTCGGCGGCATTAAAACCGGAGGATTGGAGAGGTATTCTTTCATTGAATCAAATGAGGCTTGACATTCGTCATTCCATTTTGTGGGAACATTTTTCTTAAGTAACTTGAATATAGGTTCACACCAGGTTGTCAATTGCGATATGAACCTACTAATATATTGAATTCTACAAGAAATCCCCGAATCTCCTTTTCCGTCCATGGCGGAGGAAGCTCTTGTATGGCCTTTACCTTGTCAGAATCAAGCTTAATTCCGTCTTGACATACGACGAAGCCTAGAAGTTTTCCCGAAGTTACTCCAAATACACATTTCTAAGGATTCAATCTCAGATTGTATTTCCTAATTTTATCGAAGAATGATTTTAAAGCATCAAGGTGCGTCTCACGATCATGACTTTTGACAATCATGTCATCAACATAAACCTCCAAAATATCGTGGATGAGGTCATGCGAAATCGTCGTTGCAGCCCGTTGATAGGTTGCCCCAGCATTCTTTAATCCAAAGGGCATTGCTCTATAACAAAAGGTTCCCCATGGGGTAATAAAAGAAGTTTTGGACATGTCCTCTTCTGACATAAGTACCTGATTATATCCCGAGAATCCGTCCATGAATGAGAACATGGCGTGTCCAGCAGTGTTATCAACCAGAACATTAATGTGGGGCAAAGGAAAATAGTCTTTTGGTGATGCTGAATTTAAATCCCTAAAATCAATGCACACTCTGACCCTTCCATCTTTTTTGGGCACTACCAGCCATTCCAAATGCTTAATTGGTTTGATGAATTTGGCATCAAGCTGCTTTTGAATTTCCTCCTTAACTTTGAAACTAACTTCCGGTTTCATTCTACGAAGCTTTTGTTGCTTTGGCTTGCTATCGGGATAGAGTGGTATACGATGTTCAGCAATGCTACGATCGACACCAGGCATATCAGCATAAGACCATGCAAACACATCCACATATTCTTTAAGTAAAATAATAAATGCATTTTGTTCATCGAGGGAAAGGGAGGATCCTATCTTGACTTCTTTTACATCATTATCCGTACCTATGTTTACAGTTATAGACTCTTCCATGGGTGTCACACATGATTTAGGTTCATTGAAAAGTTCATTATTAGAAAATGCTTCATGATCAAGATCAATTTCTTGTACGCAAATATGTTTACAAGTAATTTTATCGATATCTTCATGATATGGGATATCAGGCAGTGTATGGATAAATGATTGGCTAGATGATGAGCTATCGGTTTCATAACCGTCTGAGATAGAGGATTGAAAAGGATATAGTTTAGGGAAAAAAAGGAATTGTTCTCGAGTTTCGGATCAGATATTGTTTTCAACTTCTGTTTTTATTGGAGTAATAAGCGTAATGGGGTTCAATCGGACTTCATAATCAGAAATTCATGAAAACAAGCCTCTTAGAACTCCTTGCTTTAGATGGTTAGCCCAATCAAAATCTTTCTTAAATACTGGTTTCTTATCAAACCATTTCTTAATAAATTCTTCATTCCTTGATTCTGCAAAGAAAATTTCTAACCCAGGGAGAATTTTCTCTTTATCCAAGTCATACCAAGGTTCAGGAAAGTCATAAAATGGCTCACTGTCATTTTGCAACACAAATTGCCCATTCAAGGTGAGCGACTTCTTTTTCATAACCTTAGAACCCATGTTCTCATCGAAGCCCAAACCATGACGATTTCGCTTATCGATTATTGGGATTGGGTGCCTCATGCCTTCACCATTTCGTCCTAAACCAGCTCCTGGAACATAACCCATTTTCAACATCAATTGAAGTCCTCTAGTAAGTGTTTGTGGTATTGGATCTTGGATTTCTTGAATGGAATCCGAGGGTAGAGTAGATTTTTGAGTTTGGTTGGTCATTGATTGGCAAAGGATACCTAAACATTACATACCGAAGATTAGGATTTCCTCCTTTTTTTTTAAAAATAATTAAAATAAAAGTAAACGATAAATGCAAAAATGCATGCGAAAAAAAATATTTTGGTAAACATTTAAAGGACGTCTATTAAGTTAGATAAGTTAGTGGGGTGTTCATTCCCAAAAAAAAATTTTTTAATTATTTCGGGTCGCGCCATATGGTTGCCTACGTATCTCCAGATAGATTTTTTGTATTTTCACATTTTTTCTTCTTTCTTTTTTTTTTGGAGAATCAGACCCGTCGTAGTTCAAAACGGAAGAAGGAGGTTTTTTTTTGAAACAGATGCACTCGATCAGAGTTGCCTACGTACCCCAATAACAATGTGCGTGCAAGTACAATTTTGTGTATGATCATGAAATAGTGCTTTAGCGGATCAAGCTGTACGTAGTTCTTTGTACCAAAAGAAAACATAAAGAGAAAAAAAAATGCTTGGTTTACAGTGCTCATACTACCCCTTTTATTCATCCTTCTTGATGGAGGGTAAGATAGAGGTCACCATGTTGTTGTAGATGCTTCATTTCCCATGTAGAGATTCCTTAGGCTTCAAGGTTTTCAACAGTCTTTCTCGTAGTCCGAGTAGTGACGAGCAATAAAAAGAGTGGGATCATCTTCGTGTGTCCAAAGGGAAAGGGAATTTATGGACACTTTCTGATTCGGGCAGGAAATTCCAGTTGTGCGCTTTATACACCAACGGAGGACGTGACATTCTTTAGTATCATGGCCATGTAACTGATGATAGTGACAATATTTGTTGAGATTTGGTCCAACAGGATCAGCTCCTGCTCGACGAGGTCGTGGCTTGATACGACCTTCTTCGAGTAGTTGAAGGAACAAATCAGCTTGAGAGGCATGTGGCTGTGCCGGGCTTGTCTCTGGTGCGCTAGACTTAGTATGGGTCGGAGTGATGATCCCACTATCAATAAGATCCTAGATTGCACATTTAAGGTCGTAACAAGTATATGTTCTATGCCCATATAGATGACAATAACTGCAATATTGTCTCATATCGGTCCCATGTGGTGGTAATGAATACACATAGCTTTTTGCCCGAAGAATACCCTTTTTGCTCAAACGATCGTATACCACACTCAATGGTTCGTCGATTCGATTGAATATCCTCCTGTTAGCTCTTTCACCTTGAGGGTGCACCTTAGGCCTTCTTTCCTGTAGTCGATAGGCATCAATTTTGTAACCATGTCTCTCCATGTGCGAGAGATCGGCGTATTTGATGGAGACCATATGTCGATAATAAAAATCATTTAACTTTCTTAGCAATATCAACATAAACTCCCGATCAGTTATGGGAAAACGAAGTTGAGCCCGAATGTAAGAACATCTTGAAAAGAGATGTGAAAATGATTCCCGGTCACTTTGCTCCATATTCACTAGCTTCAGTTTTTCGGTGTCAGTCTGTCGAAATTCAAATGCCCAGTCACTGAATGCTTGAGCTATTTCTCCCCGAGATCCTTTACTTGTTACCCCTGAGGTATAATACCAGGATAACGCGGGTCCACCCGGACTTCTATTAAACAACATAGGAAAATGTTCTTCTGGAACATTTAAAGGGTGTAAGGTATTCACAAAGTTGTATAAATGGAGAATAGGATCTCCCAACCCATTGACCTTCTCAAACTGAGGAAGATTAAGATAACAATCTACATGCCTGTAGTTAGGGAAAAGAATCAACTCCTCCGGGTATACCAACCTTCTATAACACAAGACATCAAAATCCAAATCGAAATCCTCGGCCCTAGACCTCTTCCGAGATCCCTCATCATGTTTAAAGGAATTACTTGTCCAAGATTCTCCTCTAAAACAAGGATCGCTGTCTTTTGGAGTTTTAGGCTCCTCTTCTACCCCATCTTCATTGGACCAGTTTGTTCCACCTCTAGCTCCTTGGGGATTAACTTCGGAATCATTGTCATTTTCTTGAAGCTCTTCTTCTGGATCTTCCTCAGTTTCTTCTTTCGGATCTTCCTCAATTTCTTCGTCTTCCTCTAAGTCCTCTTCCGGATCTTTCTCCGTTTCTTCTTCTTCTTTCCATGAGCAACTTGAATCAAATCCAATAATATGAATAGTGAATCCGTCTAATCGACTACCCTCTTCTTCATCTAAATGGAGCACTGATTTTCCAACACTAGAAACATTCATAACTTCTGGATTACCCACAAGTGTCACTGCACCATGATCTGTGAGCAGCTTCACCTTTTGGTGTAACGTATAGGTGTAGACACCTAAAAATGTCTCCCCAAAACCAAACCCGATGATGAACAACCTTTCACCGCCACTATTGGTCGGGTTCAGTATTTAATCCCGAGAGTGCTTAAAAAATCGTATTTGATTAAATTTGTATTTTTGAACAGTCCATGGATTAGTCTTGATGTTTGGTAAAAGCATAGTTTTAATTTCAGCCCAAACTTATTATTTAATTTTACCCCAAGCCTTTTTTTATTTATTGTTTTATTATTTATTTTTGGCCAAAACCTTTTATTTATTTTATTTAATTATTTTCTTATTTTAGCCCAAATAATAATAAATTAGAAAAAGGCCCGAAATTATCAATCGACACTTAAAATGTTGAACGAAATTAGGGTTAAAAATGTATTTAGACGAAAAAGTGGGCTGGGAATTCCCGCGCCACGGCAGGTACCCACCGTGTCACGGGAATCATTCTCGTCTGACGGTGGGATTTCCCGTGACACGGGAAATCTTCCGTGACACGGGAATTTCCGTGTCTTTTCCGCGTAAACCCTTAACGTGTTTTCTTCCCCGTTTACTAAAAATTTCCCGCGTCACACTAAAAATGCACCGTGTCACGGGAATGTTTCCCGTCTGACGGTGGGATTTCCCGTGTCACGGTACAGTTTGCCATGTCGCGGGATACTTTTTTAGGGTTTTTATCATTTTAGGGTTCCGTGTGCTCCCTCAGCACATTTTCTCTATAAATACCCCCTCATTTATGATGTACGGAGCACCAATTAATTATCTAGTTTATTTGTCTCTCTTCTATGCTTTAGCCTAAACACTAGCCTACCCTTCTTATTTCAAAATTCCTTCTTCAAGTACTCCAAGGAGTCCATATTTTACTCGTGGTTCTGTCCTTAAGCCAAGGCGTGAAAGGTAGAACTGTTTGAGGGTTTGGCCCCAAATCAACTATACTTAATTTAATTTAATTTAATTATTGTTTTATTATTATTTCCTTGAAGTTACTAACTCGTTTATTATTTTGTAGTTGCAAACAAACATAATCAAAGTAAGAATTATGTTCCTTTTATTTCTATTATTTTTCTAACGATTTTATATTGTTGGAATTATTGTTAAATTGCTTCCAATATTGATGTTATTTTATTATATTTATGATCACCATATTGCATGTTTAAAGGGAATATGTAATTGAAAATCACGCCTAATAAGATAATTTGGACAACCGGTTTAGGTTCCTTTTTAATCTTGTTAATTAATTCAAGTGATCACAAATATTTTAGAATTATGTGTTGCATTAATATTAAACCAATTTAGCTTAATAATAGTTTGGAGCAAATTGAATCTCTGTTTGTATGCCTTTGAGATCGCAGGAATCACTTTTCACTATAAGAATCGAGTAGAGGCCAATACGGGCGAATGTGACTCCATGACTAACTTCGTACCATCATCCCCGATCCTCCTTTCGTGGTTCCGAACCATATGGAGTTTGTAATCTCATGGATTATGAATGGGGTGTAACCTTCACGGGTCAATCGTTGTTGCCTATCGTTGTCCCTTATCGTGGTTGCCTTAAATGATCCGTGAACGGTTTACAAGTTCCTTAAAAACTTGTTGGCGGCTCCCTATTTTCCTTGTCCCTAATCGTATTATGTCAATTCCCACTTTCTATGAGTGCCAAGCATATTCACACATGCTTTTAACGTAGGCGCACTTCGAACGACGCCTACAATTTGGCGACTCAACTGGGGAGGATTCTTGGTTATTTATCGATTTGAGTGATCGGTATTTAATTAAGATGAGTGGATGAGACTTGAAAGATTCTTGAAAAAATATTCTTGTGATTAATTTGGCATTTTTGCATACGCATAGACGTTTTAACCTCGCATTTAGGTCTGTCCCATAGGAAAAATTGAATAACTTGGTTGCGTACGAAGGAAAACAAGGCACCACTCAGATTTTCTGACTGTCGTGCCACGGCAGAATCTGCCGTGTCATGGTACAGTGCACCGTCTGACGGTGCACAGTACCGTGGCACGGGAATTTTTGCCGTGTCACGGCAGTCCTAAAATCAGTCCGGTGGCTTATTTTCTCTTCTCACAGTCAACTTCCTTCGATTTTTCTAAAAAAACGTGTGTGTTCTACATACGTCTTAGCCCCGGGGGATTTAAGCTATATCAATCCAAAAACGCTCAAGGGAGGCTGCCTTGCTAACGCGTCCAAACTCTTAACCATGGTACCCTTTTGACACCCAAAGGTTGACCAATAGTTGAACATAGATCTTGACTCTAGGGTGCGAACTTTTTTTACATCATCGTTCCTAAATGCTATGTGGTTGTTTGGTGCTAACCTTCATATGTTTACTCTTTTGTTTAACCCATGAACGAGGGTTTTTATTCTCACATAGTAATTAGTACGGACCTAAAATCGATTAAAATCTGGAAAAATCACAAAACTGACCTGGAACTGCGCACCGTATCACGGCATGTTCTACCGTGCCACGGTGAACAGTGCCGTGACACGAGGCTTTCTACCATCTGACGGTAGACTGCACCGTGTTACGACAGTCAGCACCGTGACACGGTGCCCAGGAAAAGTGTCCCATTAGTCCTTTTTCGGCTTTTGTGCGTACGTATGTAGTTTAAATGTCCATTTTGGTGTCATGTCTAGCTATACGGTCAAAACACGCGTCCAGAACCTCACTTAATCACTCACATATCGTGTTCACACACTTTTTTCCTTAGTCGTGCACCACTTTTTGACCGTATTTTAGGGTAGTCTTGTTTTTTGTGTCGTTTTTTTTCGGAGTAAGTCGGATAGTATCCTCCCATTTTTTAAAAAATAAATAAATAAATAAA
Organism: Chenopodium album; assembly: GCF_948465745.1. Taxonomy (NCBI): domain Eukaryota; kingdom Viridiplantae; phylum Streptophyta; class Magnoliopsida; order Caryophyllales; family Amaranthaceae; genus Chenopodium; species Chenopodium album. The sequence goes on from NC_137840.1 coordinate 11,165,047, forward strand.
CAAAAAGAATTTCAAAATTATAGATTTTTTTTTTATCCGGATGGGTTAAGGTTAAGTTTGGTCATTAAAGGTGTGTTTGTTTCGGTGTCACAGTAATTGGTCAAGAAGCAGGGGTAGATTGTTACGGTTCGAGTCAATACCTCAACAACCTCTTATACCAAAGAGACGTACAAGGAAACCACCACATTCATCTCCACAAGATCCATCTCCAGTCTACTTTCAACCAATGGCTACTAAGGAAGACATCGAGAACATCAACAAGACAATTGAAATGTTGTCTAACATGATGCAGACACTCACCACTAGAGTCAACACGGTAGAGCAAGACAATCAAAAAAATGTCACTACCGCTGCAATGGACAAGATTAAGGAACAGATGAGTAAGATTTCTGAAGAATTCACTTATGTGGAACAGCCTGTCACCTCTTCGTCCATAAGGGACAAGCTTCCTGATAAATTTTCCACAGCTGACATTCCCAAATTCAAGTCTACTGATAATCCGCTTTTCAATTTGAAGGCTTTTTCTACAACCATGGCTCTTAAGGGAGTAGATGTGACACTCTTCCCTAAAGTGTTCCCTCTTTCCTTGGAGCATGCCTGTCAACAGTGGTTCTACTCTTTAGAATCCAAACATGTTGCGACCTGGGAAGATGTTGCTGAAAGCTTTATGAATCGTTACAAGTGTCACATTCAGGCCAAGACTTCTGAACATGAACTCTCTATTCTCAAACAGAAAGAGAATGAAGGCTTCACCATTTACTTAAGCAGGTGGAGGGAAACAGTCGCGCTCTTGGTGGATCCCCCCAAGGAAAAGGAGATGGTTCGCTTTTTCATTGCCAATCTGACTCATAAGTTCAAGCAACACTTGAAGTTTCTGCCTCTGAGTACCTTTGAAGCTATATACGATATTGGAATCAATATCGAGGATGAACTAATGAAGACTGCTGGTAGCAACAATAATAACAGCACTTGGAAAAACAAGAAGAACGTCACTCCTTCTTCTTCGTCTTCTAAGCCCAATAATGCTACCAACAATATCAATATCAATGATGTGCTGGCCCTTAATGCTCCTCCTCAAAGATTCCAAAGGCAAAGGAGGGTTTACACGCCTTTGGGAATGACTTATGATGCTGCTTATGACCGTTTGCATGGTAAAGGACTGATTATGCCAATTGGACCATTTCCAGAACCTCGACCAGAGAATAGGACCGCTAGCTTTGACCCCAATGGTTATTGCAAGTTTCATCAAGGCAAGGGTCATAATACTGAGAAGTGTTGGAGGTTGAAGGATGCAATCCAAGACCTAATTGATGCTAATCAACTTCCTGTCCCTCCAGGGGGCAAGAAGACTAACATTCAAACAGGTCCTCTTTCTGATGCTTTGGCTATCATTGGAGATAAAGTCCCCTTTGATCCGTCAATACTCATTCAACCTGTGAATTAACCTCTGCCGGAAGTTATATTTGTCTCGAGTTCTGAAGAAGTGAATGGAATTTGGGATAGTGACGATGAAGACGTCTATCTCAAGGATATAGCCTGTTCATCTCTTGGCACAAGTGAAGATGTTTGGGGAGACTTTGAGGTCAAGGTTCTCACCAGAAGTGGACGGTTGCAACACTCTAGTCCACCTCCACCTCCACCACAATCACATCCGATAGTTGATCCCATCGACCCTATGAACAGCGATGTGGTCAAATAATTGCAAAAGACCAAGGTGGAGATGAATGTATGGAAGCTTTTGGCCACCTCCCACGAACATCGAAAGGTTGTGATGAATGATCTGGTGAAAATAGGAGTTGATGATGACATGACTCCTCAAGGACTGGTCAACTTTCGCACTACTGAATTGCCAAGTACTAGCAATCTGATTTCGTTTTCTGACAAGGATCTGCCCCCGGAAGGGGACCAACATAATAAGGCCTTACATCTCACTGTGGTGTGTAGGCAGATGAATGTTCCTATGAGCCTGGTTGATAATGGCTCTGCAATCAATGTGTGCCCACTCCGTACTGCAAAGAAGTTGGGCATAAAGAATGAAGAACTGACTCCCTCCACTCAAGGGATTCGCACTTATGATAATACTCGCCGTCAAGCTATGGGTACTATCATACTAAACATAACTACTGGGGCCATTGAACGTCGCACCAAGTTTCAGGTGGTAGACATTAAGGCCTCCTTCAATCTGTTGTTAGGACGCCCATGGCTTCATGAGCTAAAGGCGATTCCATCATCGCTGCACTAAAAAGTGAAAGCCATAGTTGGAGGGGTTCCAATTACCATTGATGCTTCTCCTATACACATTCAAGTTATCGACACTCCTATCGTCCATGTCGAACATGACGAAGAAGACGAAGATCTTTGGGAGTTTTCATTAGATGATGTTCTCGTGATTGAAGAGGAGGAAAAGTGCCATCTCGACTTCGATCCCTATTTAAACACCAATATTAATGCCATTCTGAAGAAGCAAGGGCATTTCCCTGGAATGACCCTCGGACTCAAAAAGAAAATGGCTGAATTTTGGGGCCATCCTGGTGCACTCAAGAAGGATACTTTTGGATTAGGATTCAAGCCAACAAAAGAAGATGTGAAACAAGCTCTCTTGAAGATGAAGGCTCGCAATAACGCTCAAATCACGAAGACGGAAATGGCCATGGATCCATATCCATTCACCCTCAATGGCCAGTACATTAAAGAAGGGGAAGACTTCCCATGCTATGAATTCCCTGAGCCATTCGTCCACAATGGGAAGCGTGAACAAGGATTCGAGATGTTCCTCGATTGTGACTTTCTTGATGAAGACGAAGAGCTCTTCACAACTGAGAAACCAGCTAGCCCAAGTTCTCATGATCTAGGCATTAACCTTCTTTTTGGAATGGAGAAGAATGAATCTAAGCCCGTCTGCAATGATAATTCCGAGCTCGTTCAAGCTGTTGTAGCAAACAAGGATTTTGACCCCTCCGAGTTAATTGTCCAAGTTGATAATATTTCAAAGGGGTGGCGCAAGACATTGAGGATCACTACACCAAGCGGAGAGAAGTTGGAAATAACTGCTGGTGAAGGTCCTATGTTTGATGAATCTAAGTCGTCTGGGTCCGAGTCCGAGTCTGAGTCTAAGTCTGTAGACGAGTCCTTAGAGTCTGAGGCCGACCCTCTTTCTGTTATAGAGCCCAATCCTGAGTCTCTTGTTGAGTCTTCTCTTTCCGGTGAGGTCGCAACTGACCTTGCCCCTCTTGATGTATTAGCCAATGAATTCAATAAAGTGAGTACCTTTGCTTACGATGCGTGTCATTCTCCTAACCCTGATCAATATTGCTTTGCTAATGATAAAAATGACAAAGAAATAATAAAAGCAATGGGAAAACACGAAAATAAAATAGCAGTTATCAAAGATACAGAAACAGTTAATATTTCCAATGATACGACTGTTAAAGAAGTAAAAATTGGATTAACAATAAGTCAAGATGAACGCAAAGAGATAATTAACTTTCTTAGTGAATTTGTTGATGTATTTGCTTGGTCATACCAAGATATGCCAGGAATGAAGCTTGTCAAACAAAAGCTGCGACGTAAGAAACCGGATGTGGCTCTCAAAATCAAAGAAGAAATCAGAAAGCAGTTGGCCGCAAGTTTCATCAAAGTATCCAAGTATCCAGAATGGATAGAAAATGTGGTTCCATTTCCAAAGAAGGATGGAAGGGTCAGAATGTGTGTTGATTACAGGGACCTCAATAAAGCAAGCTCGAAAGATGGGTTCCCTCTACCTCACATTGACATTCTGGTCGATAACACAGCAAACCATGCACTCCTATCATTCATGGACGGTTACGCCGGATATAATCAAGTATTGATGGCTGAAGAAGATATGGAGAAAACCACATTCATCACACAGTGGGGTACATATTGCTATACGGTAATGCCATTCGGGTTGAAAAACGCGGGTGCCACCTACAAAAGAACAATTACAACATTGTTACATGACATGATGCACAAAGAGGTGGAGGTCTATGTCGATGATATGATCGTTAAGTCTAAAGATTGCCCAGGCCACATCGTTGCACTTCGCAAGTTCTTTGAAAGACTCCGCAAGTACAACATGAGATTAAATCCAGCAAAGTGTGCATTCGGAGTCACGTCGGGCAAATTACTCGGATATGCGATCAGTTCTCGAGGGATTGAAATAGATCTCACAAAAGTAAAAGCGATCATGGCCATGCCACCACCCAAGAATGAGAAGGAGATTCGAGGTTTCATTGGAAGGTTGCAATATATAAGTAGGTTCATATCAAAGCTCACAACGATATGTGAACCTATATTCAAGAAGCTTAAGAAAAATGTCCCAGTCACATGGGATGACGATTGCCAAAAAGCTTTCGACAAAATCAAAGAGTACATGGCAAACCCACCCGTGCTAGCGCCAGCAATACCTGACTTTCCTCTTCGACTCTACCTTACTGTCACACAAGAGAAACGATGGGGGCAATGCTAGCACAAGAGATTGAAAGCAAGGAGAATGCAATCTACTACTTGAGTAAGAAGCTTCAAGGATATGAGACACGATACACACCACTTGAAAAATTGTGTCTCGCACTTGTGTGGGCCGCACAGAAGCTAAGACATTACATGCTCACTCATACAGTGCATGTCGTGTCCAAAATGGATCCTCTCAAATACTTGTTTGAAAAAGCAACACTCAATGGAAGATTATCAAGGTGGATAGTCAATCTTGCTTAGTTTGACTTGAGATTTGTACCACAAAAAGACATCAAAGGTTCTGCGGTTTCTGACTTCTTAGCAGACTTTCCGCTAGAAGAAGTTGAGAAAGAAGAAGATGAGTACGATTTCCCTGACGAAGATTTACTCATGACCGAAGATGATAGCTGGACGCTCTATTTCGATGGAGCTTCAAACCAAAAAGGATGTGGTGTAAAAGTCTTGCTTGTATCACCCAATGAAGAACACATCCCAATTTCCATGAAGCTCGACTTTGATGTCACCAACAATGCAGCAGAATATGAAGCATGCATCTTGGGGTTAGAAACAGCTATCGCCTTAGGAATTAAGAAGCTCATAATCTACGGTGATTCTTTACTAATCCTTAACCAAATCTCCAAGAGATGGAAAGTGAGAAGTGAAAGTCTCGCTACGTATCAAGCTCATTTAGAAACTCTCACGGAGCAATTAGATGAAGTGGAATATACGTATTTGCCGAGAGAAGAAAACCAATTCGCCGACACACTAGCTAAATTAGCATCAATGGTGCAACTTCCAACGGATACAATCAGAATGCCGCTGACCATAGAAAGAAGATATGAACCGGCTTATGTTCACGCACTCGACGATGAACAAGAACCACAAGAAGAAGATGAAGAGCCATGGTATACAGATATCCTTAACTATGTGACAAGAGGAGAATACCCTCCTAATACTGATAAAAGGGCACGCCGTGCTTTGAGGCTCCTAGCCTCACAGTATGTGCTCATCAGGGGAGAACTCCACAAGAGAACTGCAATGGGGAGAAATCTCTTATGCATAGCCAAGAAAGAAGCACATAGAACCATGGAAAACCTTCATGCCGGTATATGTGAAACACACATGAATGCAAAGATGTTAGTCCAAAAGATTCAACGACAAGGTTACTATTGGACTATTATGGAGAGAGATTGTCACGAATGCGTCAAGAAATGTATGAAGTGTCAAGTCTACGCAAATTTACAACATGTTCCACCTTCTCTTCTCTACACATATACTTCTCCATGGCCTTTCTCCACTTGGGGCATCAACATCATTGGAAAAATAACACCACCAGGACAAGGGGGGCATGAATTCATCCTCGTAGCGATCGAATATTTCACCAAATGGGTCAAAGCTGCCTCATATGCTAAGCTGACGGCGAAACACGTAGCTCAATTCATTGAGAAAAATATCATATGCCGCTATGGGGTACCACATGATATGATCAGCGATAATGGAACGCATTTCCAAGCCGAATGCGCGGAATTATTACAGAAATATCATATCAAGCATCACAAATTATCACCTTAAAGACCACAAACAAATGGTGCGGTCGAATCGGCCAACAAAAATGTGAAAACTATCATTGAAAAGATGACAGCAAAATTTCAAGTATTGGCCAAGTAAGCTACATTTCGCCCTTTGGGGTTATCGAACCTCTGTTCGTACATCAACGGGGGCTACCCCTTTCTCTCTGGTTTATGGAGTTGAAGCTGTACAACCAATAGAACTCGAAATCCCTTCTCTTTGAATCGCATTGGAAAGCCAACTAGATGAAGTCGACTTGATTAGAGCAAGATATGATGAACTAGTCTTACTTGATGAAAAACGCTTGGCAGCTTTGCATCATGTCAAAACCTACCAACAACGTATGGCGCGACATTTTAATAAAAAAGTCAAGACTAGGAACATCAAAGAGGGTGACCTGGTGCTTAAGGCACTTCGTAAAAATGTGTTAGATCCAAGAGGAAAATTCAAACCGTATTGGTCAGGCCCGTACATTGTTAAAGCCATTTTGTCTGGCGGAGCGGCACAATTGGTAGACATGGACGGTAACGGTTTCCATATTTAACCAACTTGGATCAACTTAAGAAATTCTTTGCCTAGTCGCATGGGTTCATGACCTAATAGAGCTACATTTGGCCTGATTCCTTTTTAAGGACACGTAGGCAACCCCTCAAGGGGGCCCGACCACTTTAAAAAATAAAAATCCTCCCTCCGTCGATCAAGTATACGCGTCAGTTCAGCATTGCGTCACGACAAAATAAATAAATAAATAAAAGGGGATTTCTGCCGTGACACGGGACATTCCACCGTGTCACGGTACAGTCCACCGTGGCACGGTGGACCTGAGCAAAAAAAAAAAAAAAGTATTTCTGCCGCGACACGGGACATTCCACCGTGTCACGGTACAGTCCACCGTGGCACGGTGGACCTGAGCAAAAAAAAAAAAAAAAATTGTCGTGACACGGGAAGTTCCAACGTGTCACGGAAATTTTCACCGTGGCACGGTGGAATTTCAGATTCCCGATTTTAGTCTTTGCAAATTCATTATTTGTTCGATGTTTCTTTTATTTTCATTCTTCCATTGCGTCCGACTCCTTGACTCGGATAAATAAAAAAAAAGTCATTGTAATTTTTTATTTAAGGCTAAAATAAATATGCTATTATTGAAATAAATGTGACTACAATTATTGGCATCATACGCCTTATTTTAAATAAAAAATTATAAATCATAAAAGCAAAGCAATACTTATCTAATCCCTCTTCACTTCAGGAACATCATTCTCTTTTTCAATTAGGTCGGCCTTCACCATTAATGTGTCTTTTGTAGCCCGAACCGTCACATCCCTAGTCGAACTTTCACCCCTTTCACCTTTATTAAAATTCTTCGGTTGTTTCTCTCTATAGACCATCTTCTCTTTACCCTTCCCTTTCACATAATTCTTCATTTTCGGCATTATAGGAGTCTTAAACTCAATCCCTTGTGTTCTTGGACCTAGACGATCTTTAGGAGGTGCTCTCTTATTGCCAAGACGACTCTTCACATCAGATTTGCGTGATCCAAATCGTTCCCTCCTACTTCTGGGGTTCAACCATGCCTTGTATGCACTAGATAAAGGAGGAGGAGCTTGATTACTTGCAGAAACGGTCCACAAAGGTCTTCCAATCCAATAAGTCTCGTATTTGTGAACGTTACTTTCATGCAACGATACTTCACGAGGACTATCGTTATAGCGTGGAACTACTTGTTCAAGTCCATACTGCCGCATCAGTCGATAAGGACAGTAAAAAGTCAGTTTTGAGATACTAGGAACACGACAAAACGGAGTATTATTCATACCAACCATCCTAGTAAGCCTCCACCAAGGCACCACCCAAAGAATGAAAAATTCTCTCTTTGCAAAGAAATTTTTCCAGTCTTCATACGACATGTTCATAGAGTAATTCTTCTTCCTGCGAACTAGATTTTTAGGGCCATATTTTTCAACATCGTCGGGGGCTTCAAATAGTTCTAAACACTCCATCAACCAAATCTGCAAAAAAAAAAAAAAAAAAAAAAAAAAAAAAAATGCAGATTCCCGTAACACGACAGACTTCACCGTGTCACGGCAGACAGCCACCGTGACACGGTGCCTGTTTTGTGTCACGGGGGCTACTCGGAGCGTATTTTTACCTGCAGCAGTACCAGAGAGCCCTTCCTGATGGCTTTCCAGTCAGCTTTTGCTTCATCAAGGCCACAAAATGTTTCTCCAAGGCACGTAGGCATATGAGATCTCCCAGATTCAACATGTTCAAGCACAGACGCTAGACAAGCATGCCCTACCCTACCGTTTGCAAATAAAATCTTACTAAACATGCAAAAAATATATGCCCTTCTACGATATACATGATAAGACTCAGAGATAGGGCGATTAAAATATAAATTTGCAAGTTTTTCTAAGTCTACCTCATTACCACACACAATTCTATTTAAATCTGGATATGTTAGATTCAGATGGCGTTCAAAATCTTGGTAATAATATTCACGTAGGGTAGGCATGGCAATAAGATTTCTAGCAGGAAATCCAATGATTGCACCGAATTCCTCCGGCAGGGGACAGATTTCATCGTAATCAAATTTGAAACAATGTGTTTCTGGACTCCAATAGTCTAATGTTGCCCTAAGAAAATCATGTTCAATCGCCACATGCCTCAGGGCTAGTAAACCCCTGACATGAAACAATTCTAACTCTCTTTTGTCAGCATTAGTAAAAGAATAAGACCAGTCGCGTAATGTATTATCAAAATTCTGAGACATTATTATTGAAATATGAAATTCTAATTATTTTGTGTTATGTAATTATGCATATCACGAATATACTGGTCCTATTTTATAGCAAAAGCGCTCGGAACTACTCAGAAATTATCTTTCCATACACGTAAACTACACCGTTGTAGAATACGCGCACCGTGACAGGGGAAGTCCCACCGTGTCACGGGAATTTTTGCCGTGACACGGTGTACAGTGCCGTGTCGCGGCACCCCACGCGTTTTCTTTTTTTTTTTATCTTTTCCCGTATCTATCCGGATTTTTTTAAGTATTTTATCTTCACCGTTTATTTTTCAGTTTTCTGAGAGTTTCATTCCTAATAAAATTCTCAACTTTTTTTATTATTATTTTATTATTTTTTTTTTATTATTATTTTTATCATTTCATTTTTATTATTTATTTTTATTTATTTATTCATTACTTAAGTATTTTATTCTTTTTATTTCTATTTTCTCTTTATCATTTATATATTTACTTATTTATTCTATTTATTATTTTCTTGTCTTTTTATTTCTTTTTCTTTTGGGGAAGGTCGGTACCCTCCACTTACTCCACTTACGTTTTTTGTCGCGTCAATAATAAATACACGATCACACACAATGAGTCTCAAGCACACACTAACACACACTAATAAATGCATAAACTATGAATAATATACAAAATGAGTCATAATAAATAAACAGCGTCAAGTGTCATCACAGTAAGTACAAATAAAGACCTTCGGTCAAAAGTCTGCAGAACTAGAAGAGTTAGGATCAGTATCATCTCCAGCCTGTGAATACGGGAACGGTGAGCCAAAGAGTCCCGCCATCATCCGAGTACGGGGAGTAGTCTGCCTACTAGTCCCTGTGACTCCAGCAGTAGTCAAACTCAAAGCAGGACCCGTCCAAATGGCAAACGGTGTAGACTGACTCAAAGACACGGGAATCGTCGGCGAAGGCATCGTCCCATACATTGGAACTGAGAACAAGCCCGACACCGGTGGAGGAATCCCAGACGATGGAGCTGAAAATAAACCAGGATCCACGGGAGTCAAAACAGGCCTAAACTCAGGCTGTGAAGGCTGTGAAAACGACTGCCGCTGCCCCTGACCCTGACCCTGAAAGCGCTGGGAAGACTGAGGCTGCTGCCACTAAGCCTCCTAAAACGATTGAGTAATCTGAGGCTCCCGCTGAGACTGAGAATGCCGATGAACCTCAGGAGATCGTCTTCCAAAACCAAGCTCCCCCTCGTCCGAGCCTTTATGCCTCGAGCGCGAGCGGGACCTCCGCTGCTCCTGAAAGATACAAAATCAAAAAGCGTCAACAATGTAAAATAAAACAAATGGTAGAAGTAGAAAAAAATGAGCATACCTCAAGAACATCACTAGAACTGCTCCGACAACTCGCACCACGCCGAAGCTTGATGATGTAGTACTTCAGAGCGTCAACCAGCTTCATGAGTCCCATCATCTCCGAGCGGTTAGGCTGAGAACAAAACAAAGAAAAATCAGTAATGAGCGGTGTTAAAAGGATGAATAATGCATCAAAAACTTACCGGCTCAAAAACCTCGGGCAGAGACTCCAACGCATGTCTGAAACCCTCTGGCGCATCAGCAATATGGTCCTCGGTAATACCAATCGGCCCTGGCTAGCGGACATATTGAGGCGGAATCTCAATCCTCCCCACGGGACGAATAGTAGTCTGAAAATACGATCGAATAATCAAGTTATTCAACTATTTAAACAGAGACTAGTGAAAAAAATCCTCAAAAGAAATCATACCTCAGGAAGGCGGGGTGGAGGAGCCAGAGAGGGAAGCAAGTCCTGCGCATAATCACCCTCCATGTGCACAAGCTCCTGCCAAGAAAAAGTGTAGCGCTCTACCCTGTTTATCAACTCCCTAAGCAAGCGCGAGTCCAGCATCGACTCCGGTGGAGATGAAGGCACCACAAAGAGATCACCACTGTGATGACGAACGACACGCTCCCCCAAATACTAGACAAAGCGTCCGGTACCAACCAAAACGGTGCGGTGCGGTGAAAGATGCAAGGCCTCGGGAAGATTAGTCATCCCGGCCCAAGGACGATACTGGACATCAATGGCAACCTGAAAACCATAAAAAGTTGGCATGAAACACCGGAAATAACGTCAGAGAGAAGATAACAGGCAACAAAACTATATCTTACGCCAACAGAAGAGGTGCCTCGGCGTAGTAGCCCGCGCAGCGCAGAGACAGACTCCACCCGTGACTCTCCTCGGTCACGCCAGCTAGCCCCGACAGGGAAGTCATGAACCGCTCCACGACGCCGTCGAGGAGCTAATCCTGGGATATACTCGTAGAACCATAGCTGCAATGAAAATTAATCTTTGAGCACATGAGTCGAACAAATTAAAATAAAACAAGAAGAGGAAAGGATCATCACCTCTACGACTCTCCATAGACCGTAGACAGTGACGGGAGACCCGTCGTTCAGCTGCCTACATCCATGACGTAACGACAAGAGAAGGTCGGCGTATCCGAGGCTGGCCCAGCTAAAGGATCCTATCTCACTGATCCTGACTGAAGAAGGGAGGTAGCAAAGGAGGGCACGTGAACTCCTATCAGGAGAAAGAGTCATGGAGATGAGAATCAGAATGAAGATCCGCTGACGTCTCCTCCATGTCAAAACCACGGGCTAGAACCAAAGCCACCTCCGATCGCCCGCTCCTAGGACCACCTCGAGACACTGGCTGAGTCTTGATGTGCTGAACGATCGGACCTAACAAATCGGCTGCCTCAGTCGTTCCCCAAGTAAGATCAGACATCTGTGCTACAGCCCGGTCAATGAAGCGTAGACCGCTAATCATGCTAAAGTCCAGAGGGGTCACCGTCATCTCCCCCTAAGCAAAGTGAAAGGTGTTGGTAGTATCCCAAAAATACTCCAACAATGCGCGAATAACTGTCGCACCGCAACCCCGAGGGCTGCGAAACCCTACGACCGCCGAATAAAAGTCCACTAAACCAGCAGATTCCCATAAGGCGCTCGTAGCAGGATCCCTCGTGATAATTTGGTGAAGTCGAGGAATCAAATCTCCGGCTCCAGAACCGTGGTGGCGAAGCGTGCCGTCGACTATGCCGGCAAGTGGGCGATGAGAAACGTGGTTCTCACAACTAAAAACCAACTGGTCCGGAGTCCACAAAGGTGGAACCCCCCTACCTCTACTCGTAGAATCCCGAGGCTCAGACTCTAAGATGTCGTCGTCCATACCCTCGAGAATCGTGGGAGTGTCCTCCCGAAAAGCTTGATGCCGGCCATGGGTGGAAAGATCGCGATCCCGTCGCCTAGGCATGCTATTATAAAAATAAAAATCTAAATGCTTAGCATCATTTCCTAAGACATTTAGTTCGAGTTGCATTTTAATAAAAAAAATCTAAATGCTTAGCATCACTTCCTAAGTTATTTAGTTGTTTATCGCATTATACGCTAAATTTTTACCTCAAGGCTAAAAATTGGCAAAATAATGGAATTATTTATAGTATTTAGTTTCTCCATGACGAACTAATACTATGTTCTCCTAATTGCATGATACTATGTTCTCCATGACAATGTAGTACATACACAATTCAAAACATGTCTCAAAGTTGCACAAAAACAATAGATCGACGCATCATAGCATATTTTACAAGATCTACAACCAACATGTCCTCAATCCAAGTGCAAAAGAACAACATGAACAACAAGGAACACCATTTACCACAAGTAGTATCAAAAATGGTGATTTTGCGTAATTCTTCACCAAATCATGCAATTTTTGTCTCAAATCGCTCACAAACACGCATACATAACTGTGCAAGAAAATTCATTGCAAGAATTTCAACATAAACCACAAAATCAAAAAAATCCCCAAATTGATTTTTAAGGTTTTTTCATGAAATTATTCATTTGAAGAAAATTCAAGTCAAAATCAAAGGAATCTTACATAGATCCTTGTAGAGAATCGAAAATGAGGAAAGTAGCAAAAAATTAGACCAGAATTGATGAAGATTTGAGCTCCAAAAGCTCGAAAAACCGTGAAGATCAGAGCAGCCGCCACGACACGGTCAGGCGACGCCGCGACACGGTGGGCAAAGGACGTGTCACGGGGATAAATTCCGTGTCACGGTGAGTCCAAGGGTCGCCGGAGCTCCGATAAACGGCAACAGCAGAACGGCAGTGAGCAGCGACGAGCAGCAGCAAATTTCAGCGAAAAAAAATTAAAAAAAAAAAGAAAGAGGAAAATGCAGAACCGCCGTGACACGGGGGGAATCTCCGTCTGACAGGGAACAGCTCCGAGCGCTGGTGAAACTTTGCTGCGGCTCGATAGTTTGAGCTGAAGAAAAAAAGAAAATGGAGAAGGGGAGTGCGGAAATAGCAAAAAATGGCAGAAGCAGCTAGAATTTAAAGCCAAAAAAGCATCCCGTTACATCCCGTGCAACGGATCCCGTTACCATGTAACGGTAATATATTGGCGTGGCACACGTGGTTTGACTGGTCAAATATGCCAATTGATTGGTTTTCAACCAACACACTTCCCGCGTCACGGGAATCTGCTCCGCGTGACGGGGACCCTTGCCGTGTCACGGGAATTCTTTTCGTGACACGGTGGTTTTGTGCCTGCCCTACATAGCTATTTGCGAATATTTCTGGCATTTTGACCAAAATTGCATGATTTTCCGTGCAAATTGGACAGTTAATTTTTCGGTAAAATTACGCGGAAAATTCTAACTGACGGTTGGAGGGTACCAAAATTACGATTTTTCCCCTAGAAGCATTGAAGTCATTTTGTCGATATTTTAAGCACCTAATAAGGTCGGATAATCAACTTGAAGGTGTGAATTATCTGCGGCCCACGTTCGGGGATAATCGAACCATCGTACACTTGCAAATTTCAGCGATTATAGTAGTCGTCGGCTTTCCTCAAGCTTGGAAAGCGTTATCGGTGGATTTTTCTTCAAGTATAGAAAACCGCCAAGTCAGCTTTCCTCAAGCTTGGAGAGCGTTATCGGTGTATTTTTCTTCAAGTATAGAAAACCGCCAAGTCGGCTTTCCTCAAGCTTGGAAAGCGTTATCGGTGGATTTTTCTTCAAGTTTAGAAAACCGCCAAATTCTTTTGTCGGCTTTCCTCAAGCATGGAAAGCATCATCGGTGGATTTCTTCAAGCATAGAATGACACCAAATTCATACGTCGACTTTCCTCAAGCATGGAAAGTATCATCCGGTAGGTTTCTTCGGGCTTAGAAAACTACCAAACTCCTCAGTCGGCTTTCCTCAGGCATGGAAAGCGTTCTAACAAATGTCATCCGGTGGATTCCTTCAAGCATAGGAAGCTGCCAAATTCATTTGTCACCGATACACTGGTGCCAGATACGTATTCTATCCTTTTACTCTTTTATCTGTGGAATTAACATTTTTCTGCAGGTATCGGCGTATACAGAGTGATTTAGGATCGCATAACGTCTTAAATCATTCTCCGTCCCTATCGACTACTTTAACTATCGTTTTCGAAACTGACATTTCTACAAACTCAGTCAAAGTGGGGGCTTCTGTAGACACCTAAAAATGTCTCCCCAAAACCAAACCCGATGATGAACAACCTTTCACCGCCACTATTGGTCGGGTTCAGTATTTAATTCCGAGAGTGCTTAAAAAATCGTATTTGATTAAATTTGTATTTTTGAACAGTCCATGGATTAGTCTTGATGTTTGGTAAAAGCATAGTTTTAATTTCAGCCCAAACTTATTATTTAATTTTACCCCAAGCCTTTTATATTTATTGTTTTATTATTTATTTTTGGCCCAAACCTTTTATTTATTTTATTTAATTATTTTCTTATTTTAGCCCAAATAATAATAAATCAGAAAAAGGCTCGAAATTATCAATCGGCACTTAAAATGCTGAACGAAATTAGGGTTAAAAATGTATTTAGACGAAAAAGCGGGCTGGGAATTCTCGCGCCACGGCAGGTACCCACCGTGTCACGAGAATCATTCCCATCTGACGGTGGGATTTCCCGTGACACGGGAAATCTGCCGTGACACAAGAATTTCCGTGTCTTTTCCGCGTAAACCCTTAACGCGTTTTTTTCCCCGTTTACTAAAAATTTCCCGCGTCACACTAAAAATGCACCGTGTCACGGGAATGTTTCCCGTCTTACGGTGGGATTTCCCGTGTCACGGTACAGTTTTCCGTGTCACGGGATACTTTTTTAGGGTTTTTATAATTTTAGGGTTCCGTGTGCTCCCTCAACACATTTTCTCTATAAATACCCCCTCATTTCTGATGTACGGGGCACCAATTAATTCTCTAGTTTATTTTTCTCTCTTCTATGCTTTAGCCTAAACACTAGCCTACCCTTCTTATTTCAAAATTCCTTCTTCAAGTACTCCAAGGAGTCCATACTTTACTCGTGGTTCTGTCCTTAAGCCAAGGCGTGAAAGGTAGAACTGTTTGAGGGTTTGGCCCCAAATCAACTCTACTTAATTTAATTTAATTTAATTATTGTTTTATTATTATTTCCTTGAAGTTACTAACTCGTTTATTATTTTGTAATTGCAAACAAATAGAATCAAAGTAAGAATTATGTTCCTTTTATTTCTATTATCTTTCTAACGATTTTTTTATTGTTGGAATTATTGTTAAATTGCTTCCAATATTGATGTTATTTTATTATATTTTTGATCACCATATTGCATGTTTAAAGGGAATATGTAATTGAAAATCACACCTAATAAGATAATTTGGACAACCGGTTTAGGTTCCTTTTTAATCTTGTTAATTAATTCAAGTGATCACAAATATTTTAGAATTATGTGTTGCATTAATATTAAACCAATTTAGGTTAATAATAGTTTGGAGCAAATTGAATCTCTGTTTGTATGCCTTTGAGATCGCAGGAATCACTTTTCACTATAAGAATCGAGTAGAGGCCAATACGGGCGAATGTGGCATTGTCATAAGCCCTAACAACTTGTCTTGAAGGTGTCAAATCTTCTTTTTGATAACCGAGCTTCGTCATAACTCGATAAGGACATACGTTGATGGCAAAACCATTGTCAATAAGTACCCAAGGTATTTTCCACCCATGACATTTCACAGTTATGTGCAAAGAGTTGTTATGGTTGACACTTTCTGGGAGTTCAGCGTCGGTAAACATTAAAGTGCGGTCAGCTCCATGAATAAGTCCTACCATTTGATCCGGTGTTATGGATGCATCAATTGAAACTTCATTGATATGTCTCAGATCAGCGGCCCGATGAGGTTGTGAATGAGTCAGTAACTTCCATATAGAAACATTTGCATTAACCTCCTTCATGCGCTTAATAGCATCATCTTCTTCCTTATTCACCTCTACTAATTCCCTGTCTTTTTCTTTCCTACTCAGGGCTTCCACAGGGTTCTCATCTTCAAGATATGAAGGTTTAAAGTGACGACCTGCACGAGTCAAATGGGCCACATGTAGATCTTCATCATCACTAAGATCATCAAGATAGATCGGACATTGAAAATTACTAGGGGTACTAAGGTGTGCCCCAACATTTTTCTCAGCCATTGACAACAACGAGAGAGCATCCTCTTCATCATCTATTAGGCAAAATGCCCCATCATATCCTATAGTGGCGCAGACATCGGAGAACGAATCTCTATTGAAGATGACATCAAAACCCTTGCATGGCACAAGCTTGACCTTTTGCTGAATGGAGTGATCATACACAACACACACATAATTCTCGGATAATTGCATCTCATACATTTGAGGGGTATTTTGAACCATTAGTAATGTTGGATCAATCTGGTTATTGGTAGTGGATATGGTGTTTATAGAGACAGGAGGCTTATGATTGGGTAGAGGATTATTAGTGATGCTTGGTTGTGTATTTTTAAATGTATCAGAGGGTGACCCAACTAAAAGCCTTCCTCCATCTACTAGATCTTGAATACGGTGCTTGAATGTTGTGCAATTTTCAATGCCATGCCCAGGCCCTTGATGGAATTCACAGTGTTGGTTTGGGTTGTAACTGGGAGGAGGGTTTCTTGGGGGTGGCCTTGGTTTTAAAGGTTGAACAAGGTTGGCCTTTTTTAGTTTGGAGAAAGCTTGAGCATAGGTCATGTTCAAAGGAGAAAAATTCCTCTGCGGCCTGAGTTGGAATGCTGGTGCGGCGCCAATATTGTGTATCAAGTTTGTTGGTTTTGAGGGTATTGAGTCGTTGTTATTGGTTTTCCTATTCCCCCCAAACTTAGGATTGTCAGAGGTGTTACTGCTGCTCCCTTCATCCTTTTTGATATCTCCCTTTTTTATGGCATCCTCTATCAAAGTTCCTGTTGATATGAGGGCTTTAAATGATGGAAAATACTAGAAAGCCATTCTTCCTTGATAGACGGGAAGAAGACTCTTCACTATCATCTGTAATTGTTCTTCCTCGTTCGGCCTATTCACAATCTTTGCAGCCTTGTTTCTCCATCTAGTAATAAAGGCGGAAAACGTCTCATTAGGATTTTGTGCAGTTGTCTCCAAATCCCTCCTTGTTACATCGATCTCTTCATTATATCTGTATTGGCTAGAAAATTCTCGCACAATATCGGCCCACGAAGTTTTCTTTGAATTTTCCAGATTAAGAAACCAATGAGCGGCAGCCCCATCTAAATATTGCTGAAACAATTGCGCCATTAAAGGTTCATCAACACCCCAAGGACTCATAGCCCCTACGTATAATTTTAAGAAATTGGTGGGACTTACTGTACTATCAAATCTCGTGAGATTCGGCGTATTAAACCCAGGTGGAAGTCGTGCTTTCGGAAATAAGGTGAGACCATGAATATCCAACCAAGGTTCTGCTTTGGTCATACCCTTCAGTACTTCCTTGAGCCTAAGAATATCTTCCTCAATTTTGGTAGGAGCTTCTCTATTACCATTTCCATCATCTAAATGCAATGGTGAAGCTACCTCTTAATCATGGTGAGGAGGAGGAGCACTTGCACTCTGTCTTAACAAACCCTGTATTGTTTGTTCCATAGTATCTTGACGATCAAGGATAGCTCGCATCATTCCTCGAAGATCATTGGATGGATCAGGGTTTAGCGAACTTTCATGGCCAGGAATCTCGGACATTTCGCTTGGTGGTGGGGAATGAATTTCCCTTGGCGTCGAATGACCCGGTGAGAAGGCTACTGAATCGGATTGTAAACTGTGAAAATAGGTTTTCCGGACAAGCCTAGATCCTGTGCTGGTCCAGGTGGATTTCCTAGGTAAAAAGGGAACATTACAAAAAAAACATCTTCAACAAGCTAAAAAAAAAGAAGTAAATAAAAGATTTTTTTTAAAAAAAAATGAACACCCCATTTTTCTAAAAAAAAGAAAGGTTTTTTTTTTCAAAAATAAAATAAAAAATAAAATAAAAATATTGGACCCTACTACGAAGATTCCTTGCGTATTGAACACACCATTGGTTACTGTCTTATAAAAAACTAAAACTTGAACAAGGATTATTCACCCAAACTTCTTCTCTCTCAAAAATCTCAAGTGTTTTCTTTTGAGATTTTGCTTACTTTGCTTAATTTAAGTTATGTATCCTAATGCCTCACGCGTTAGAGATTTCATTCACTTCTCCTCTTACACTTCGCGCTCCTCCCTCCAAGAGTTACGAGAAAGAGAACGCAACGAGATTCTAAGTTCAATACGGCCAGAAGATCATCCATCTCAATTTTCTTAGGAAAACCTCTCTCTCCCTTATGATCAAAATTCTACAGCTATCCCACCTTCAATTCCTTAAGTGAAACTTGCACTAGTGACTGGTCCACCCCAGGTATTCGAGATAAATAACTCTCCAGAGTCACTTTCCTTATTTGTGGCAGATACAACGGTGCTAGCTATGTCTCTATTTCTACGTTTCTCTGAAGACTCGTTTTACCCTATCATAGCTACTATAAGCCAACAAAACCTCCCATTCTCTAGCCAACTCGTAGAGAGTCCAAACCTGCCATCACATTTCTCTTTTAATCTTCCTATGTACTCATCTCTCGGGTTACTGTTTTGGGATGCTCGTGGGTACTGTACGAGTCAAATATTACATAATATCTCCCAATTACACAAAACCCATATTCCTACTTGTTTGGTCTTACTCATCTCTAATTTGTTAATTGACAAGGAGGTCTCTGAAAACATAGATGTAACAAGGTCTTGTATTCTCGCGGGGCATAATTCTCTCCTATCAACTCTATTCCTATGGAGTGACACGTTTTTCTTTTCACTCACTCGATTGTATGAAGGATCAATAGCCATATTGGCTTACAATACCCCTCGCAGTATTTATTCTGGGACTTCCTCACGCCAAGGGAGAGGCCCACCCCAAAGCTCAGTTAATCATCCCTGGTTGGGTATATCAGACTTCATAACCTATAATCACTTAACAATGATGATGGGTGGTCCTTCAAACTATCGAGAATCTAAGGAGAATTTTCTTCAAAAACTACCTCCGCGTCATAGGCGTTACGTATCTCGTCTCCCTGAGACTTTATGGTCAATAGGTCAAAGGAGTCTCTTCATAATAATAGATAGATTAACTAAGGCATTGTCAACTACTCCTTGGTCACAAGAAGATCCTCATACTCTATCTCTAGCAGCCTTATCGGATGGCTCAGATGGATGTAGAGGTGGGTATATATTGCGAGAACCCGGGCATGTTTGGAAGTTTGGTTTTGGTTCAAGGCTTAGAGGACCTAGCTTTTCCTTTTTCTCACTTTGTTTACTGCAAAATGGATTGCAAAAGGCTCGCTCTCTAGAGGTGAAACAATTAGAAGTAGTGATGGACGTTAACCGCTTCATCTCATCTCTGTCTAGGCTTGATGTCTACCCAACAAATACCGAGCAAAAGTTATGCGACATATTACTCCTAATGCGCTCTCGTGGTTGGGAAGTTAGTATTCGACATTCCCCTCAAGACATGCTTTGAGGAGTCTGCCTTATGGTTGATCATTGCTAAGGGTTTACTTGGGGTCAAACAGAGGTGTTCGAAGCTCCACCGTCTCCTGAGATTCAGTTAGGGCCTTTTTGACTTTTGCATTATGTATTTTTTTAATTTACTGTTATGGTTATATCACTATGTAAATATGAATTAATGTTCTTTTTCGTCTATTTTCCACCTCATGATGAAGGAAAGCAAAATAAATAAATAAATCAATAAATAAATAAGTGAATCCTACAGCAATAACAAACTGTTAGTGGTCGGGCCCGAAGGCTGCCTACGTATTCCTGTGTGCGGAAATGTGCTGAGTGTAATGTGATTCAGGAAATCAGGCCTATCGTAGTTCGACAAAATAAGGAAACCAACTTTTAAATTTTTGCGACTGCACTCAAAGCGAGCTGCCTACGTACCCTGTTACAAGATTTTTTTCATTTTTTTTTTTAATTTTTCATTTTTTTCAGGGATCAAGTCGCTCGTAGTTCGCAACAAAAAAAAACTTTTACAAAAATAACTTTAATGAAAATGACACTACCATGCATCTATTTCCCCGGTCAAAAGTCGCTTCTCCCAAGCAGCTTTCCATTTAGCAACATAAAAAGGGTTATCTTCTTTGTCCAAGATCCATGATGCCCATGCTTTACATACTACTGTGCACGATTCCATTGTAAAAAGGTCGATGTTGTTGAGGAAGATGTAGGGTTCCATGATTTCTCAAAGAGATGCCACTTTATTTGCAGATGTTTCAACCCCCTCACAAGGAACTGCTATATCTTGGTCGTAAAGCCAATTAAACCTTCTTCGGATATCATCGGCCTTTGTCTTATTATGCATCCAATTTGGCTTGTCTCGTTCATTCTCCGGAATAGGAAAATATACTGTTCTTTTTGCAAAGGGTGGGCGCCTTATTACTTCAATAGCTTCATTATTTTCTATGCAATAACCTGTTGTGCTTATGGTGTTTATCCAACCACCATACTGTGACGAGCTTTCTCCTTCATAGGCTCCCCTGCTATAGTCACCACATATAGTGATGATGCCCCATGTGGGGAATAATTTCAAGCGTTAAACCCCTAGCTTGAACCCCTAGCTAGAAATTCTTGATGAGAGTTGGTGAATGATTAAGGAAATCTTGATGAGAATTAGCTAAGGAAATAATAAGAATTGAAGAGAATGAAAGAGAATTGAAAACTGGTTGTAAGTGAATGTAGATGAATGTTGATGAGAATTAGTGAATGAAAACAGAGTTTTTAATACGTTATTTATAGAGAAAATCAGCCAAAAAGATAAAATAAACAAAACAGAGTCTGACGCACGAAAAACAGAGCTGGCGCCAACCCTGGCTAACTAGCGCCAGGCACCAACACCAGTGCCAGGCGCCAGGCGCCAATGCCTGGAGTCAGGAGCCAAGCATGTTTTTAACGCGTTTTCGAAAATCAGATAAGTTTGCCGTACTGGAGGATAAAATCATATATTTTCCTCGAAAACGCTATTTGATTTTAATTAAAACTCTGAAAAGTCAACAAAAGTCAATTTATCAACGCTAATTGAATTAGGAATGAAAAGAACCTTCTAGAAGAATCTAGAAGACTAAAACCATTCCTAATTGCATTAGGAATGATAAATCATATTAGGCCCTCCTCTAGATCATTGGGCCGCATATAAGGCTCAAACCGGGCCCAGTTTAGTAAATTGGCCATAATTTCCTCAATATTCATCGGAATTGAGCTTATAATATATCGTTGGAAAGGTCTTGTCAAGCCCCATCCAACTACACTACTATTGGACCCATATCATGGACCAACCAAACTGGATTGGCTGTTTTCTTAAAATAAGTTTTCAAAAACAGAGAGAAGAGAAAAGAAATTAAAACTTTCCGCAACACTAGACTTTCCACACTTTCACTTCATTCGATTATGATTCGACGTGAAAGGTACTCATCACTGGGTTTGGTTTTGGGGAGACACAAATGGGTGTCTACAGAAGCCCCCACTTTGACTGAGTTTGGAGAAACGCGAGTTTTGAAAACAAAAGTCAAAGTATTGATAGGGACGGAGAATGATTCAGAACGTTCTGCGATCCTAATCCACTCTTGTAACGCCGATACCTGCAAAACTAGCGTTAGTTAAACAGATAAACGAGTTAAGAAACGCGTTTCTTGCACCGTCGAGCACACGTCTCTAAAAATAACCGATTTGCTGCCGCTTCATTGTTTTGATGACCTTCTGCAAGCTAGAGAATACCGCCTGAAGACTGCTACGCCCGTAACTGCTTCCAAATTAGAAGATTGCTTCGCCTGAAACTATCCTCCTCCGTTATGATAGTATTCCACATCCAAGGGAATACCGTCGAAGATTGCTTCTCTTGAAATAATCCTCAGCTGTTTGTGACAACTTTCCACAATCTAGGGAATGCCACCTTGTTGTTTCGATGTTCACTCGTCTCTGCACAAAGAGATTCTTTTTGATGTGTTCACGCGTCTCTGAACAAAGAGCTTCTTTTTAATATGACTCCAATTTCCGCTGTGATAGTCTTCGAAAAGATCACTGCTTTTATCCTTAATGCTTCTATGTCAGTACGCCGGCGCTTTGCTTCTTGTGAACCAATATGTCGACAATCCTCTTTTATCTGGGAATAGTTGCCAACACAACTCTTGTATGATGTATGACAATCCGATTTAGGGAAAGTTGTCAATGCCACGTAACAATCCATCTTTGGAAATGTTTCCACGACGAATTGACAATTCGTACCTCGGAAATTTTTCCAAAATCCAATTTTGGGAAAAGTTGCCAATGCTTCGTAACAATCTGTCATAAGAACTTTGCTACGATCGACAATCCACATCTTGGAATATAACTCTTGAAAGCAATCCACCTTGGAAATTTGCCAACGCTATGCGACAATGCTTTTAGGAAATTATTGCCACTATTGACAATCCGCGTCTTGGAACATTTGCCAAAAAAGAGTCGATCGACAACCCACTTCGGGAAAATTTGCCACTTACTGAAATGAATGACAATCCACGTTGAGGAACCTTTGTCGGTATTTATGATGAATAAAGTCCTACAACAATCCTTTGGGAAATTTTTCCATAGGGAATTGGGTGTATGACAATCCAATCTCGGAAAACTTGTCAAAGATGCATGAATGTATGAAAATCAGAACTTGGAAAAACTTGCCAAACAAAAAAGGAGCACGACAATCCACGCTTGGAAACCTTGCCAGAGATGACAATCCAATCTTGGAAAAATTATCGTTTAAGAAGAATGCACGACAATCCATATTTGGAAATATTGTCGTTTAAGTGCTTGCTTTTAAACCGATTGTAATGAGCCAGTGTTTTAGGCGCTTAAGCTAAGTGAGATGATCTTTCGGCAGGTCGATCACTTAGACTGTAATCAAACCGACTACTTAATCATGTCAAATTGCTTATAGGGGCTAACTGGCGTACCAAGGAACCCGAAATTGTTGTATGAGGTCGATATCACCTTTCTGAGAGGCTTCAAACTCTGTCGCTGCTGAAAAGATCTAGCGTCGAGCGCTGGAGTAGGGTCTTCCCTATTCTGCTGCACCTGTATTTATTTTTGACTATAGAACTTTGCCAATCTTTTTAATTATCTTAGGGTTGACCTAAGGCTTAACATCGCTTGACTCATCGACTTGACACAACTCAAGGTATAAACTTGACTCGATATGATTGACTGACTCGAGGTTGACTCGACTCGAAGTGAAAAGACACGTGTGACTCATGACCCGTGTGTGCATTGTAATGTGATCGTGCGACTCGAAAATGCAAAAAAGAAAAAAATTTCCGTCATTTTTGTGGAGGGTACTGACTTTCTCTCGAAAAAGAAAGACGTGAAAAAGAAAGAAGCTTTCGAATGCATGTTGAACGAGCTTAGTCAAATGTCATTTGATACTATCTCAATGGTTGACTCAATGATGAAAGTATTTGGGTAACTTAGGCTATCTCAATGGTTGACTCAATGATGAAAGTATTTGGGTAACTTAGGCACGGAGGCTAAGCACTTCATACTTCGTCATGCGATGATGATTATGACTGATGAGTGATGTTGATACGACAAGGCATACTTCAACGTTGTGTTAAGATTCCATGACAAAGGGTTCCTAAGGAAAATATATTTGATCATGTATTTGTACGGTGTGTGATAGTGATTCTAAAGCTAGGCCGCAAGGGTTAAGTGTGTGGAAAAATATATTGAAAAGAGTCAAATGGTGGTGACTCTTAGGCTAGGTAAGCTAATGATATAAGGATCAAGCCCCCAAGTCTAACTCTAAATGGGAAGGGATGAGCATAGGAAATCCCTTGATATGATCATGGTGTGAGTGTGAATATGAATATGAATGCATGTTTATTACAGCTGCACCTCGATGTGAGGTTGCCTACGTATCGGTTAGGAATCAGGCCGAACGTAGCTCTAGTCGAACCTCGCACAAGTGTGTATACCTCAAAAAGGTCTTTTTAAGGGTTGTAACGTGGTTCGGCTAAAGGTTTGAAGAAGAAGAGGATAAAGGCTCAAGACCCTAGATAAGCCCCCAAGGTATGCAACCTCGCTTTTGAATCTTTATATTTTTATGCTTGAGTTTCTACTCTTTTTTTAGCTCTCTTTTATCTTTTGCTTTAGCATCTATTTTATTTTTATAAGCGTGGGCAATCCCGATCATGCGATCCATCACTCACTTGGCATTCATGTTTCTCAGGCACGGTACCGAGCACTCGATAAGAGGCGCAATCTGAGACGTGTTCTTATCGAAGATATTTTCATATCAAAGACATTGGAACACTTGCCCTTTTGTACACTTTTATTTATTTTTTTGCTTTTGCTTATTTTTGCTATTTTAATTTTTTGAATCACTCAAGCCCTTTTTTAGAATTGCATAAGTTGCACACCATCCCATCCCAAGGTTAGGTAGATGTAGGTTGAAAAAAGAAGGGTCTATCGTTAGACGAGGCTCAAAGTGGTTTATGAAGAAAGAATTGCATATTTGAAAGGTGAAAGGAGATATGACGTGGCTACAAGGGGTGCCTCAAATCATTGGTATACCTTGTGCTTGATTCGACATGGATTTTTATTTATTTATTTATTTATTTATTGTTTTTTTTGTTTGTTTTTTGTTTTTTTTTTTTTGTTTATTTAATGCAATATAATGAAATGATCATATATAAGGAAATAAATGCTCATTTTATTAAAAAGGGAAAAGGAAAAAAACTACAAAATTAATCTAAAGGAAAAGAAAAGGTGCCTATGCTAGACTTATTGGGGAAAGGAAAAAATGAAAAAGAAATATAAAAAGAGGTCATGAAATCTTGTCGTTGAAGCTCGCCTCTGTCTTGTGTTGTTTGCTCCGACATCATCCAGTCTTCTCGCTAGCTAGAGGCAATGGGATCTTATTTGCCTCTATGAGATCTTGAATGAGGTTTTGAAACCTGTATCATTCATCAGTAGTATGACCGCGCCCTCGATGGTACTTGCAATAGGAGTTTGGATTCCATCTCGAAGATCGATTTTCTGGTGTTGGATCCTCGGTAGGGCCAATAGGTTTGATTAATCCTCGATCATAGAGACGATCGAAAGCAGCATCGTAGGTCATTCAAATGGGTGTGAACTCTCGCTTGGGTTTCCCTTTAGATCCTTGATTGTCCATGGCTAAGACACCATTATGGTCAAAGGTACTAACATTATTACTAGAGTCGGCGTTTTCGGAAGAAGAAGGATTGTCGCTCTTCTTTCCTTTCCAGCCACCATGGTTACTATTGTTAGTAGCTTTTTGCTTTGCGAGGTCGTCTTCGATTTCAATTTCGATGTCATAAACGGCCTTGAAATTATTCAAGTTGTGTTGATATTTTAAGTGCTTTGAATACTTTTCTTGGAGATTCTTGATAAACATCCTCACAGACTCCTTTTCGGTGGGGACCTCAATCATCTTGGCGGAAGTTTCCCTCCATTTATTAAAGAAAGAAGTAAAGCCTTCATTCTCTTTTTGTCTTAGCATCTCAAGTTGTCTATGGTCAGTTTCAACTTGGATATTGCACTTGTACCTATCAATGAAAGCTTTACTATCGATTCCCAGGTAGAGGTTTTCTCTTTGTCAAGGGAGAAGAACCATTGTTGGCAAACGGTTTCGAGAGATAGTGGGAACAGAGAGGGGAAAACCTTCTTATCGATACCCTTAATGCTCATTATAGTTTCAAAAGCTCTTAGATGGAAGTAAGGGTTATCTGTTGCCTTGAATTTAGGGATGTCAGTGGAGTTGAACTTATGTGGAAGAAGTTCCTTGTCTAGTGAGACCCCTTGTGAACTCATGCCCTGAAATTTATAGTCGCTAGATAGCTTGCTTAGACTTTCTTGCATGAGGTTCATTTGTTGTTACTTCACAGGATCATCGATCTTGAGTATGAGTAGCTTTAGTGTCTCAGTCACGGTAACCAATTGGTTCCTAAGATCATTGACTTCTTCTTGACTTTCCATTATTCTTTTAGCCTTCCTCTTTTGACGAATCGGTTTATCAAAAAGTGAGACTTGAATAAAGAGGTTGTCCTTGATTAATCGCCCTTCTCTCCTCGACCAAGTACTGTGGAAAAGGAATTTGGGGATACTTATTGTTAATTATTTGACTCAAGCTTTATTCGACATGCAATGGATGGAGGAAGTGAAGAAAAATGGAATAGAATATGAAGAATAATGATGGAGGTGGAGGGATATGAAGAATTAGGAATAGAATATACCCCCAACTTAAATGACGGAAAAGACCGACCCATACGTGAACCTAAGACATGGTCATGGTGATGTGTACTCAAAGTGTGTGCTAAGACTAGTGAGTGTAGATGGTGCGTTAAGACTCGTGTCATGACCATGTGGCTAGACTATGTGATTAGACTCAAGCAAAGACTAAGTTAAGACTTCACGTATATGCATGAAACTTGACAGACTGTGGTATTTTAGTCATAAATTTTTATCTATGACTCTGATTTGGATGAAACCAACTCCAAATTAAATATAAAACTCAGGGATACAGATCCATAGGTTGTACGACTCGTAGTTCTTTCTAGAACTCCAACTATGACCAAAACAAGTTGACGTTTGTGCAATATACGGGAATAAAAATCCGGGTTGACTTAAAGGAACTATGACTTGATTTTAGGTATATTTATTATCTCTAATTAATTAATTAATTAATTAATTAAACAAAGTCCTTTAGTCATTAATCAGTTTATTTAGTCTTAACACAAGTCAAACAAACGGTTAGGAAAAATCACATAGAGTATGCACAACAAATAATGCACAATTAGTCAAGTAGGCACAATATGATGCAATGCATTTGCAACCTAACCATGGCTCTAGTTCTCTAAAGTTCGGGATATGGTTTAGTCAATAGAGGGTCCATGGTAAATCGTCCGGATGCACCGCGCGGAAGCCTAACCGTGAAGGGTTGGCGCGAGTGGATGGGACACCGCGAGTTTTAGAAAAAACTCGCTTCCATGGTTTGGTGAACTCAACATCTCGGATGTACCCTTTATTGCACGGAGCGTTCAATCGGGTAGATGGAGCATGAATTCCCAGAGGGTTATGTCCATATGTAGAACACATATGGGTTTCAGATTTGTGAGAAAAAATTCAATCAGGAAGTAGGATCGAGCAAACAATACAAAAAAACCGGTCAAAATTAGAACGCATATTTCTGGCTCGGTATTGGAGGAGGTTGGCGCCAGCAATCAGAGACTGGCGCCAGTTTTTAAGTGTAGCGCCTGGCGCCAATACTGGCGTCTGGCGCTACGGCTAAAAGTCTGGCACCAAGCTTTGGCCCCTGGCGCTACTTCCCACATGCCTCAGCAGCTTTCTATGCTCGATAAAATTTTCCAGTTTCGCGCGGTGTTATTTCGATCCTAGTTGTGAAAGATATTTCTCAAATTTCCTACGTGTAAAATCCTATGTTTTTAACTCATTACGGATGGTCTTTCCAATGAGATATTTTTATGCATATGACAATAATGTTAATCAAAATTACGCACATGAAATACTTAGAACTTTTCGAGTCTCATCCATTCATTCTAAATCATTGCCGAAATAAATTTCAGGAATTAAAATAGAAATCCTCCCCAGTGGAGTTGCCAAAAACTGTAGGAAATATTTCAAGCTTTACCCCAAACTTGAACCCAAATGTGATCATACACTAAAGTACGGTGGCGTCCAAAGGGAAAGAAGATAAAGAAAAAGAGTCGCCAACAAGTTTTAGGAACTTGTAAACCGTTAACAGGGTGAAGGTTACACCCCTTAACGATCCAAGAGATCGTCAACTCCATAAGGCCTAGAACCAAATAAGGGTTCGGGGATGAAGGTACAAATCCAACCAAAAAGAGATTGAACCTGCCCTAATAATAGGCCTCTACTTTATTCTGATCGTATTCATGTGCGCTTTTTTAATTAACATGCAATCAATTGGTTTAGCCCTAAACCTGTTTATCTATGTTGGTTGAATATTAAATGCACACATAAACTATTATTGGCGATCACTTGAATTATAATCATATTAACCCTAAATAAGATTATTTATTATCTTATTAAGCGTGATTACAAGTACCAAATTCCCTTTAAACATGCATAAAAGGTGTGATCAAGCAATAACAATAAATATAATATAATCAAGCAACATAATAATAAATATCACAATAATCATGAATAATAATCATAATAATAATAAAATAATCATCATAAATCATAACAATTAAAATCATAATCATGTTCATGTTAATATTAAAGCATAATAATAGCAAGATCCTAGGCATGATACTAACAAGATTAATAACAAACCCTAGCATGTCACTAAGCAATAAAAATCAAATCTTTAACCCTAACATGATACTAACAATCATAAATATTAGGAAGAGAATAAAAGGCATCGTAACAATCATATTTAATATTAAAATTGCCCTAGACATGATACTAGGAATATCATAATAACAATTTAAACATGATTTCTACATCATAATATCAATTAAAACCATTAAAGCACTTACTTTGATGCTTCGTACCTCTTTCTAATAACAAAATACACACGTTAGTAACTTCAAGGAAAATAAAAAACAAGCAATCAAATTAAATAATTGAAATAGAGATTTGGGACCAAACCCTCAGAAATTAAAACCCTTCACGTCTAAGGCGAAGGCAAGTTCGAATTTGGCTAGGTGTTTCTAGTGCTAATGTATGAGAAATTGTGTTTGTAAAAAGCTAGGCTTAGAAAGAGGGGGAGAATCAAGAAATTCTTGATGAGAGTTGGTGAATGATTAAGGAAATCTTGATGAGAATTAGCGAAGGAAAGAATAAGAATTGAAGAGAATGAAAGAGAATTGAAAACTGGTTGTAAGTGAATGTAGATGAATGTTGATGAGAATTAGTGAATGAAAACGGAGTTTTTAATACGTTATTTATAGAGAAAATCATCCAAAAAGATAAAATAAACAAAACAGAGTCTGACGCACGAAAAACAGAGCTGGCGCCAACCCTGGCTAACTAGCGCCAGGCACCAACACCAGCGCCAGGCGCCAAGAATGTTTTTAACGCGTTTTCGAAAATCAGATAAGTTTGCCGTACTGGAGGATAAAATCATATATTTTCCTCGAAAATGCTATTTGATTTTAATTAAAACTCTGAAAAGTCAACAAAAGTCAATTTATCAACGCTAATTGAATTAGGAATGAAAAGAACCTTCTAGAAGAATCTAGAAGACTAAAACCATTCCTAATTGCATTAGGAATGATAAATCATATTAGGCCCTCCTCTAGATCATTGGGCCGCATATAAGGCTCAAACCGGGCCCAGTTTAGTAAATTGGCCATAATTTCCTCAATATTCATCGGAATTGAGCTTATAATATATCGTTGGAAAGGTCTTGTCAAGCCCCATCCAACTACACTACTATTGGACCCATATCATGGACCAACCAAACTGGATTGGCTGTTTTCTTAAAATAAGTTTTCAAAAACAGAGAGAAGAGAAAAGAAATTAAAACTTTCCGCAACACTAGACTTTCCACACTTTCACTTCATTCGATTATGATTCGACGTGAAAGGTACTCATCACTGGGTTTGGTTTTGGGGAGACACAAATGGGTGTCTACACCCCATGACGCTCTCATTCTTAATTTTTGATGTATGCTAGACGAGACTGCTTTACACCCGTGCAGCCATGGTCTCCCTAGTAACAAGTTTCATGAGAGTCGAAAATCCACTACCATAAACTCTATGCTGAACAGAGCATTCTCATGTACTAAAGGTAAGACTATAGACCCCGTCACTTCCTTGGGTAATTGGTAAAAACCTCTGAGAAGAATGGAGCGGTAAGTGATATGTAAATCATTGTACCCTATCTTGTACAGGTATTCTCGGGAACAAAGATTAACATCAGATCCGGTGTCAACCAAAATGTGATTAATATAACTTGCACCGTGTCGAAGAGTGATATGTAGTGGTTCATTATGATAGTGATTAGGGGTAAATCGCTATCTGTAAAGGTGAGTCCTGGATCAATATCGTGATGTTCGACATTTTTCCCTTTTTGTGAGGAAGAGTGAAAAGCGTCTAAGGTTTTAAATACGTTTTGAGAATACATTGATTCATGGATAGGCACATCATATAATAATTCTAGGCTAGTTTGACGAGAATGGGGGGCAGTGTTTTCTTGGCGAGAGGCCTTGGATCGTTCTATAGTGGAAACTTTTGGATGCGGGCTTTTATCATTTGGAGATTCAGGCCTTAAATTTAAACTCTTAGAGCCATCATGGAAGGTCAAGGATTCACGAAGTTGGGTCAGCGTCTTTTGAGATTGAATTAACATAAGGGGATGAAATTGGTAAATCCAAGGCTGACCAAGTTTGATATCATAGGGAACTGGTATATCACAAATTATGAAACTTGTGGTGAAACTTACACCTTTGTATTTAACAATTGCATCAATTTTACCACATACATTTTCATATAAATCGTTGTTTCAAAAATCATCTATTGTTACAGGTTTAAGTTCTTCTTCCTCGAATTCCCAATCAACAAATGTATGGTACGGGCACATATTAATGGAAGATTCTTCATCAATGTGAACATGATAATACTTGATATTATGACATATCATTACATGATCCAGTGAGTCATTTATAAAACCCTTTCTAATCAAATCGTCTTTGACCTGGTGCGGATCAAGTTTAAAGATTTCCCTCAAATCTCTAAAAGGGGTTGAGGCGTTTATGATTGTTCTTTTAAGATAATCACTAAGAGCCCCACGATACATTGAGGAATTTGATAGTAAATCCCATAATGATTTTTCACAATTCTCCTTCTTTGGTCTCGAAGTCAAACCTTCCCCAAAGCTCACCATATTACACACCGTGGTTGCCATGTGCGGTAAGACTGCATCCCCATGAATGGTTATTACGCCGCCCGGGGTTGAAAATCTGACTTTCTGATGGAGTGCAGAGGCAATTTCCCCTATGTGTTGTAACCATGATTTTCCCAGGGTAAAGGTGAGGCTTTCCGGGTCATCGATTACTTAAAACTCAGCATTACAAACCCAATCATGATATCCTAATGGTAAGGTGATTTCCCCAATTGCCCGCATGAGAGTGCGATCGCTTATTCTAACCACCTTTTTTGAGGGTCTTAAAGGAGCGTCTTTAAACCCTAATTTCTTGAGAATCGTTTTGCTGCAGATGTTGAATGTGGACTCTCTATTTACCAAAATTCCTGAGACCTTGTAACAATCCGATACCAAGGTAATGGACAAGGGCCGGTCATTACTGTAGTCATTCGGAAAATCTGCATCGGTAAATCGTAGAGTAGGTGGAGTCCACGATCTTGGAATTGGAATTTTCCCATAATCAATGAGTTGTTGGACTGCATATCTCAGATCACTACAAAAATTTGTATTGTGTCCGTAGTCATGACAATAGTTACAATACTTTCCCATATCAGCCCCAGGAGACGGCATAAAGTAGTTATCGTGTTTTGACTTGAGGAAACCCTATAACTTTAGCCGATGATATATAGAACTTAGTGATTCACACCTCCTAGAGTAAATCTGGCGGATAGAACCCCAACGCTGTCCTCCAAGACACATTTGTGCTCCTGTATCCATATCTCGGTCTCTAAACAACAAGTAAAATGCAATTTCAAGACAAGGTTAAGAAAACCTTCAAGGTGTTGAGGGGTATAAGACTTTCCTTTGAAAAGAACATTAACTCATATATTAATTCATAGATAGTGATTAAACCATTCTTTAAGTTGAAAAGGTTTTAAAGGGAGATTTTGGCATTGCTTAAAATGCACCACATGTGGTGTTAGTAGTCTTAGAAAGTTAAATTCTCTTGAGATCATATGAGGAAAGGTCTAAGGATAACTCTTAGTTTATTTTTGAGTCCATAAGTAAGCTTTCTAAAAAAAATTCACTTAAAACAAGTTTTTGTTAAAAAAAAAAAAAAAACTTTCATGACAACACGAATGAATCATTAACACAAATGACCGTAGAGTCTTCATGTATGTATTGATGCACATGTTTCTTAAAGGTCAATCCATTTTGAGGAAATTATTAACCAAGTGGCCTCGTATCACTTCCAACTGTGAACACCGAGGGTGGACGTTCCTAACAGAGCCGATTGCAGTAGCGCACGGATGTAGGTTTACGCCCTTAATTCATTAATTTTGTTGTCTAAATCCGACCTTACCAATAGGCAGAGGTGTCGGCCTAAACAAGAAAAGTAAAAAAAATGCTCATGCTCATGACAATTGATGAATGATGAATGACCACATGAGTACACTTAACACGCAAATTCAGGTTTAAACCACTACACATTTAAAAAAAAAAAAAATTCCCCAGCGGAGTCGCCAGACTGTGGTACCTAGTTTTTAGTGGACAGAAATTAGTCTATAAAAAGTTCCACTTAAGTGTCTGATAAGACTTATAAACAAAACTTAGAGTCGCCACCTTATTTTTATCCGAATAAGGACGGATTTTAGAACGGTCAATTTTAAGAAATTAAAACTTAATAAAAATCAACTGCTAACTCCATAATAGGAAATAAGGCACAGGGTTCGGGGTTTAGGTGAAGAGAATCGAACGTCCGGAACTTGTCTTCTCTTCCGTTCTATGGAACGGGCTCTTACTATTGCGTTGTCAAAAATCAAGTTTTAAGACATATTAACCACATAAAAAAAATTAATACAAGGTAGGTTTGAGCACCAAAGTTGCACTACGTACCGATCATACTGAGATTTTGAATTCACTCACGGATCAAAACCTTCGTAGTTCAGACAAATGCCATGTTTTAAATAACCAATTCCATTAGGTTTTTAATTTGGGTTGTCGACATAAATGTCATTTTTGTAAGTGGGATTTTAGTGATCTTTGACGGATTCACTCATAAAAGTAAAATAAACCACCTTGGTTGAGGAAGATCACCCCGATTAGTGATCACCAAAAAAAATGTCTTTTGAATAAGACAATTCAACAAATGCGTCCCAATTGACGACCTTTTAGTGGGTCAAGGTATTTTTTGGAGTGAAACTGTAAGGGTTCACTATATAATCTCACTTTGGGTTTAAATTCACTCAAGGTTAATTTTTGTAAGGTTTTAAGGGTTATGTGTTTAGGCTTAATGGAATTGACCAAATAAAACACGACAGTTGTCAAGGCCTTACTTCCAAATAAAAGGGAACAATAAACTATTTAATCATATCCAATTGTCAATTAATCCATCGGGTAATTATGATGGGATATAAGTTTATTTTCATGGAGATGGATAATTGTTACAACCTTATACAACTAAATAATTAATCTTAACCTCATGTTTGGAAATGAGTCCATAACCTCATATTAACTATCATTACTTATTAAAAACAAACAAACAAGTTATGATTCATTCTTGTGTCGCAAAAGGATTTGAAATAAAAAGGTTCACGAAATTATAAAAGAAAATAATAGACTTTTATTTCTGAAGTCATCTTTAAAAGAAAATTAAAGTTCTTAGGACATCAATTATTTCAAAAGTCATCTTAAAATAAAATTAAAGATTTTTAAAACAACGACATTTAGAATTAAAAAATCTTATTTCTGAAGTCATCTTTAAGGTAAGATTAAAGTTTCTCAAAATAATACTTAGAAATAAAGCTTGTTAAAACTCTTATTTCTAAAATCACCTTTTAAAAAAAAATTAAAACATTTTTTTTAAGATTCCATAAGTTTAAAAGTATATATATAATATAGTGTAATATAGGTTTCATACCACCATTAGGTTCTTAAAAATAAATTAATAAAAAAAATTTTAAAAAAAAAAAGCAATTAACAGAAAAACGTGCATATTTCATCTTTTTGATAGCTTGAACTAAAAAAATCATTAAAAATCATAGAAAAATCGAAAAAATTATTGTGAGATATGGTTGGAAAGCTCTTGAAAATTTCTATCACTTGAGCTAAAGAACTAGAACTGATTCTGGTCGTAAAGGTTCTTTAATAGGACATCTTTGGGACATGGTAAGTAGTTCTTTACTCTTGAACAACCTTTGCTTAAACTCTTAATTCCTTAGGTTTTTAAGCTCACTTTAAGAAATACATCATTCTTTTAAAAAATATATTAGGTAGTCACGTGAATGTATTAACCTTTCATATTTAAAATGCATTATAAAGAGATACAATGCAAAATGCAATTAACCCCCCCCCCCCCCCCCACTTTGTAACCTATCACCTCACCAATAGGCTTGGCATTCTAATGTGGAGTAATGAAAGATTTAGGGCTAATTTAGCACCTAATATCGTCATTACCTCTATTGGTAACACCACATGAAAACAAACACATTAGTTAGCATAATAATAATAATTAAGGAAATTAAGAAAGGAATAAAGATAATACCTTGAACTAGATGTAGCAATTTTTTGGATAACCCTTCTTACTTATCAAGAATGAAAAGATGATTACTCCTTAGTTAAAGTGTAATAAAGAGACTAAGTGATTTTTTTTTTTTTTGGAATTTTGAGATATTAAAAGAAATTAATGCAAAATAAAGCTAAAGAACTTTTTTTTTTTTAAATTATAGAAAATAATCTTGAAAAATAAAACTAAATCTTAAGAAAGAAATTTTAGTTTTTTTTAATATAGACTAGGATACTTGAGCAATTAAACTAATATTTTTAACAAAGATAATAATAACAAAAATACTTGAACTTGAAATATTTTTTGAGTTTTTTTTTTTTATAGGAATTAAAGATAATAACAATACTTAAATAAAAAAAATAGAAATAGCAACTTAATTATAAGATGCTTTTAATAAGCTAATAACTTAAAAATAAAGCTAAATTAGAGAGATTTTAACTAAAACAAAGATTAGAAGAGAAATTTTTAAAGAGAATTTTTAGAGAGAGAAGTTGTAAGAATTTTTTGATGTCTTTAAAACTTCAGAATTAGGGGGGTATTTATAGGAAAATAAAGGGGTTAATTTGTAAATAAAAGAAAGTAAATAAATTAAAATTCAAGGATTATTTTGGTAAATATCAAGACTTTGGTAATATTGAGAATCTTGACATTAAATTCTCTTGTTTTACATGTAACAAACTTGCTAATCTGTTTTGCAACGCTTAAACTGATAAAATAAAGAAAACCGTAGTAAAATCAACTCTAATATTCACATAATAAAAAAAGGTTCTAAAATGCCATGGTATATATATATTTATAAAAAAATAAAATAAAATAAAATATATAACCAAGTCGTGCCATAACTAAAAAAAAAAATAATACTCACATGGTATACAATAAAAGAGTGCCTAAATTTAATTAGTGACTATTATATTCACCATGATGTTAAAACAACACTTATACAAAAAAAAAATCAGCTCTGAGAGGTCAGCTCTAAAAGATACACAAAGACATCAGGTTACAATACTAATAGAGTTGGACAAAATATCTTAGAGTTAGTAAAAAAAGTAAAAAGAGAAATAACACCTGCCCTCATTAGATGGTTCATATAAACTTACCCAAGAATATCTAAACATAAGACAAAATCTTATACATACGAGCATTTCAAATAATAACCCTTACTAAAAATGTAGTTCATATAAAAATCATAAGATTGACATGGTCAACGTGAATATATATCATACTATATTAAGTCATACAACATGAATTTAAGGTGGTCAAGAGTAAAATATATTCCCTTGACCAAATGACCTAAAAAAAAAGGTGAACTCTTATCTTGCTTTACTCTACTAAAACACAAATTTATATTTATCATAGTCGTAAAAAACAAAGACAAATGATACAAAACTAGATCAAAACAACAGAAAAACAAATAAAACGGAAGCCAAATTCACGTCGGCGAAGCAAATCAACGTAACGGAAATTACTATTTGGAATAGTGTCAAATAGTGTTTGAATAGTGTCAAATAATGTTTTGAATAGTGAGATGCAATACATGACACGTCTGAAATCTAGCTGTCCCAATTAGCGTCAGATAAATATTGATGCAATTGGTCCAAATTGAAATTTATTGGATACAATATTAACCGCGGGGGATAAAAAAAAAAGGTGACGTTATTTCACTATTGACAATTGCTTATCAAAACTGACAAAAGAATACACAAACTAGACTGAGTAAACAAACCATAAAAAAATTATAAGACTAAAAACAAAAAAACAAAAAAAAAAAAAAAAAAAAAAAAAAAAGAAAAGAAAAGAAAACAAACGTGAATGTCAGAACTCATTTTTGTTTTTGTTGAAATGAAAGTCAGAACCCATAAGTTATAAGAATTCTCATAAAAGCAAAATATCATTGAAATGATACGAAGCACGATCCTATTTTTTAGGAACAAACACAATTCATCTATGCGTGCAATTATACATTTACATCCATACGTATCCCTCTTTTATTCTCATCCATACAATACTCAATTATCCTTAGATAAATATCAATGGGTTTGGTCCGAACTTATATTTATCGGATCAAGTATAAACTGCGGGACAAAAAGACAAAGATATTATAACAAGCGTACATAAAAGGGGGCCCCTTTAGCACTATAACATGTAGTACTCATTTAGGTGTGGAAATGTTTGTCATTTCCGTATATTGGTTGGACATGAGTCTTTAGAGTAGTGGACTTTATAGCTTAGGTAAACTGGTCATATAATAGGGTAGTGCACAAATAAAAAAAAAACTAGATAAAAAAAAATTTTAACTGTCTAAGTGAACATATTAATATACTTACTATACTCTAAAGGGTTAAACAATGCTTGCTTATAAGGAAAATGACACATTCCCCTGGCGAGACAAAAAAAAATATTTACTTTATACTATACGATTATTATACATACACGTATAAAAAATACGGTCTAAAATACGTACTTTTTACTATAAAAAGAAATTACCCTTATCCAAAATCTCCACTCACCACTTAATTCTTATCTTCTTCCATCTTCCTTCTTACCCGAAAAAATGAAACAAAAACCACCATTAAACTCAAACACCATGTTTCAAGAAAACCAAGAAGATCAGCCTGTCTTCACCTTTGAGGAAGACATGAGGATGATAAGGGTGTACTTCATGTACATTGTGGGGCTAGTGGTCCTCATAATGGCTGTATTAATTTACTTGTTAATCCATAAGTAAAAACCCGAAAATTACTTCGGTGGAGCAGGGTAGAAATGCATGTAGTGTTAGTTGTACTTCAATACTTTGTAATTTAGTAGTTTAGAAGTACAAATTATAACATGTATTTTGGGAACTATGAATAAAAATCATTATTATTAGTCGTTTTCTTTGTTTTAAATAATAAAACGAGCGTCATTAAGTTTATAAAAATAATTAGCAAAATAATAATAATTATTTGCAAAGAAAACGATAACTATAAATAAAAGATAATTAATAATGATAATTACAAAGGTAAGATCAAAATTTGGTGTCTACACATATATATGAAAAAAGAGATAAAAATAATATCTTTGACACTTGAGATCTATCTAGAACTCACTGGACGTACTGTAACCGAAACCTAATAGGAACTTTGACCAGGAGGACTGACTTAGCTTCGTGGTGAAAGATAAAACTATTAATTTAAGCACGACCACTACACTTCGTCAGCCTCAGCCTTGAATGAATATATATATATGAGCATATTTATAGTACACTCGAATTATTCATTTCATCTTGAAAAAGATAGGTTTTATGAAAAGATAAGTTTAAAAGATATTTTCTAAAAATAAGTTTTCCGAAAATATATCTTTTTATTAAGAATAAAATCTGTCAATAATAATAAGATATAATTAATATAAAATCAGATTTTATTCCAAACTTATCTTTTTGCTTAAAAAATACTTTTTAAACAAACTTATCTTTTTCCAAACGGGATTTATTAGAAAATAAATATCTTTATTCAGTAAAACCAAATCCCCAAAAGATATGCACATATTAGATAAATATATATCATTGAAATCGACTTTTAAAGACGTGCATAGTTAAGTTCCTATTAGGTTCGAAATTCTGACAGTCTCTCAGTTCCTGACAAGTCAGTAACTCTAATTTCATTGACTGTCTGGAGTTCACCTTAATTCTATATAAACTTGTTCCAGACCGAATTTTATGTCCAACATACTTACATGAATCCTAGAGCAATATATTTCTATTTCTCCATCTTCATGTTGCTTCTCCGAAACTCTTGTTCTGGAATCCTGTAGTCTTGATGTATTTTGGATCTCAGGTTTTTCCCCAGCATTACACCGGATGTTGTCAATACAACCCGTTGATATGTTCCTGTCAGGAAACACCTTTACCCTAGCATTACACCAGAACCAGGTCATTGCAACCCGTTGATATGTTCTTGTCAGGGAACCCGTTGATAAAAATTGTAATTACGCAAAGAAGCATTAAACCCTCCAAGTTTCCAACTACAAATTCTTAAATAAATCTGGTTCACACTAATTTATTGTGGACCATTAACATTAGAGACAATATGATTATTTTATTAATAAAAAAATAAAGGTCACTATATTAAAACAAAGGTTATTATGTTGAAATAAAAGTTATAAGAGGTTAATTTTTTTGATGAAAAATTTAATATATTGGTCAATATGAATAAGAAATATCACTATGATAAACTTATGTCACTATTTAACAGTGTTGTACTTTAAATTCATAATAACATTAAAGGTCACACAAATTTTAAAAAGGTTACTATGTTAAAAATAAGGTTACCGTATTAAAATTAGGGGTCACTATGTTGAATATAATGTCTGTTACGTGTGTATAAACCTTAGGTCCACAATAATATTATTGTGGATCAGGTCCACGCAAGATTTTCTGGTTTCCAACAAGAACAAGAAATAGCTGAATCATATAAACATCTACAGTAGTTAAAATGCTAATTACAATATAAATTGTTTTGGGGAAAAATACCCCGAAACATAGTTATAACTGAATCATATAACTCTAACTACGTTTTATTTATACGAGCATTACAAGTACAATTAAATTTAAAAGTCCCGCTACTAGGGCTTGTACGTCCCTCGACTAGGGTTCGTACGTTTTTCCTATACTCTTGATCACAATTTCTCAATTCCCTCACCAATTCCTCCCATAAATTTTCTTTTTTTTTTTTTTTTTGAGAGATCCCATAAATTTTCTTCGATTATTCTTTTAATCATGGCTGATGACCTGTTGAATAAATTTGAGAAAATCAAGTTAACCGAAGTGAAACGAAGGTAATTGGTGCACACACTAATGAAATCGATAATGAAGGTACGAAAAACCAAATTGCCTTGTCTTTAGTAGGAAAATTGCTGACATCAAAGCCTTTCAGTGAGGAGGCTATGAAACGAACTTTAACAGGAGTATGGAAATTACATGATAATGTATCGATTAAGATGGTGGAGATGAACCTCTTTGTATTCCAATTCTTTAGCAAGTCTGATAAGGAGTTGGTTCTTGATGGATGCCCGTGGTTCTTTGACAATAAACTCCTAGTTCTCAAGGAGATTAATGGAGAAGAGCAACCATCCAAAGTCGTATTCAAATATGCCCCTCTGTGGGTGAGATTACTGGACGTTCCTTTTAATAAACAAAATCAGAAAACCTTAATTAAAATTGGGGATTTCTTGGGAACTTTTTTGGAACTTGATGAATCTGATCCCTTAGACTGGAGTGAGTTTATGCGGATGAAGGTGATGATTGACATTGAAAAACCTTTATGGAGGGCCAGAGGGGTCTATTTTTGGCTGTAGGTACTAGGGGTGAGCACTACCGGGTACCCGGTGTAAAACTAAAGACCCGGTCCCGGAACTGGTTAGTACCGGGTCCAAGATTTTGGAACCGGATCCAGAACTGGTTAGTACCGAGTCCATAATTTTCAGATCCGGAACCGGAACTGGTACGAACCAATTCCAGAACCGGGTACGCGGTTGGCTTATACAAAGTAAAAGAGAAAAAAAAAATATCAAAGTTGTCCTTTAACAAAATTAATTAAAAAAAACAGCAAAATCAAAATCAAACCCAAACATATTATACGAAAACTGCAAACAAGAAAGAAGGAAAAATTAGATGTAAACATTTAAAGAATATACATTAGCAAACAAGCTAGACTCATATTATACGTATAAATTTTTTGTAAATATATTAGCTGGAATTATACAAAATCATCCTAAAACTCATATTATGGAGCTCGATTTATCTTTAAAGAAAAAAAATCATCTTCATCAGCATCGTCTTCTCGAATTTATCTTTCACCTCATTTCATTGCAAAAGTAAAAATTAATGGTGAAAAAGGGTGTTAAGATCTAAGAATCTGAAAATAGATAAGATTAGAGTGATTTATTAAAGTTGGGTGAGTGAAATTTTTGAAAAAATATCATCAATATGGAGTTGAAGGGGGCGGATGAAACTAGGTAGGTGGGTAATTTGGTGTTAGGTGGCTGACAAAATGAAAAGAGTTTTAGGGTTAAGTATAAAGAATACTCCTTAGATTTAGAATAGAAAGTGGGCCAAGTAATATACGGGCCCAATGAAATAATATATTCCTTAATTATAATGGGCTATGAAATGAACATTTATGTGGCAATGTAACTGGTTCGGGTAACCACCGGGTACCGGGTCCTAAAAATCAAGACTTGGAACCGGAACCGGTTATAATCGGGTCCTAATTTTTAGACCCGGAACTGAAATTGGTTGTACCGGTTCCAGTTCTGGACCCGGCGGGTCCTAACCGGTTCCGGGGCTGGGACCGGGTACCCAATATTTTTGCTCACCCCTAGTAGGTACGACTAGCTCGAAGTGGGTGGCTCTAAAATATGAATGTTTGGCTGATTTTTGTTTCTTTTGTGGGAGAATGAATCATACTGAGATAGGGTGTCCTTATAAAGATGAAGCAAAAGAAAGCAATGCTGAAATCGTGTACCAATATGGTCCATGTTTTCGAGCTTCTCTTAGGAAATCTGTACGTCGTACTAATTCTGAGATTGAGAAGGAGAAGCTACTTAGGGAGAAGTTGTGCTCGTTGAAAAATAAGTGAACCCCGACTTACCATGACCCCGATGCTGTTAAACTTGGTCCACCGGGGGTGGCTAGGAAGCTATTTTTTTCTTCCCCTCATCCAAGAGAAGATGCTCTGATTTCTGTCGTTGACCTTAAGACTTTGAAGTCAATGCTAAGATTGAAAAGTGTGGCAGGAGAAGATGACAACAACAATGTGGTCAAAGATATCAATAAAGGCTTGGATATAACCCTTGAAGGTTTAGTTCCTGGTATGGGGACTGAGATGACTGCTGATGAGGTTGCTGATATGGACCATTACTTGAGTTATGTTATGTCCGAGAGCAGAGGAGGTATAAAGAAATTTAAAAGGAAATTTGGGAGTAACTCTGTTGGGAGTAGTAGATGTTGTGTAAAGGGAGGCAGTGAGATTGGAAAGGTACAGAAGAGGATGTGCTTACTGACTCATTCCGTGTGGACTCTCATAATTACAAAAAACAAAAAACTGATAGTGCTTTGCTTGTTGGAGACGGGGTAAATCAAGTAAGGGGTGTTGGCCTGAACCAACCCCCCGAAAAGAAATTAAGCTCTTGTGTTGGAATTGCAGGGGGGCAATTCCCGTGCAATTCATGCACTCCGTTATTAGAGTCGTAGTGTTTGTCAAGATGTGGTTTTTTTGTCAGAGACTATGATTAGTAAACATAAATCAGAAATTTTAAAAATAAAATTCAATTTTTCTATGGCGATTGGTGTTGATAGTAGGGGGAAGTCAGGTGGTTTGTGTATGTATTGGAGGAGGAGGAGGATTTCTCTTTGATATCCTTCTTGGATCACCATATCGGTGGGGATATCAAAGAGATTGGAGAACAAATTTGGAGGTTTATTGGGGTTTACGGATGGGCAGATAAGACCTTGAAAAGAAACACTTGGGCACTTGTTCGTGAGCTTTACTTGAACTCTCCTTATCCTATAGTTTTGGGGGCGATTTTAATGAGATTCTAGGCCACCATGAAAAGGCAGGAGGAGCCCTTTGTGATCAGCGTTCTATGGATGCATTCCGTGAGGTACTTGATGAATGTAGCCTTCGTGACCTTGGTTATGATGGTTCGTAGGTAACTTGGGAGCGGGGTACTCCTCCAGGAGAAGTTGTTCGCGAGAGGTTGGATAGATTCGTGGGTTTCACTAGGTGGTGTGCATGGTTCGATAAGGCACATGTGACGCACTTGACCAAGTTTAAATCTGACCATACAGCAATCCATCTGGATACCGAAGCTAAGGTGCAAAAAAAGAAGAAAAAAAGGAAGAAAAGGTTTCGCTTCGAAACCTGCTGGCTGCTTGCGGATGGCATTGAAGTGGTGGTGAGAAGCTCTTGGAGTGATGCCAGTCATCTTAATATGGCAGAAAAATTGATGACAGTGGCCAACGAGTTAACAAAATGGAGCAAAGACTCTTTCGATAATTTGGGGGAGAAGTTTGCCAACACAGAGGAAGCTCTCAAAGAGGTTCAGCAAGCATCAAATGTCCAGCCGAACTTCGAGAAATGTAATAGATTGGAGGCAATTTTGGATGATTTACATGAGAAAAATGAAGCCTATTGGTTCCTTCGGTCGAGAGTTTCAGAAATTAAGGATGGGGATAGCAACACGAAATATTTTCATCACAAAGCGGCGCAACGGAAGAGCAAAAATTATATCAGGGGTCTCAATGATGCTAGTGGTGAGTGGCGAACTGGACAACAGGAGATTGAGAAAATTATTCTCAATTTCTATGGCTCGTTATTCACAGGGTGTGAGATTAATGATAATTTGATGACTGAGGTGCTTACTTGTGTGTCGTCGATGGTGAATGAAGGTATGAATAATTCTCTTTGCCGTCCTTACCTCAAAGCTGAAATTTTTACTGTTCTCTCTCAGATGAGTCCTTGCAAGGCCCCGGGGCCCGATGGTTTACATGCTATTTTTTATCAAAAAATATTGGCATATTGTTGGTGATGATGTGACTACTTTTGTTAATAACATCATTTCTGGTAGAGTTACTATGTGTGATGTAAACCGTACGAATGTTGAGCTTATTCTGAAGGTTAAGGACCCGACTTGTATCTCTCAATATCGGCCTATTTCTCTATGTAATGTGTTGTACAAGTTAGCATCAAAAGTTGTAGCAAACAGGTTAAAACCGCTCCTTCAAGATATGGTGACAGAGAATCAAAGTGCATTTGTTCCTAAGCGTTTAATTACGGATAATGCACTTATTGCTCTTGAGCTTTTTCATACTATGAAAAAGAGGTCTAAAAGCCGGAGGGGTTCAATTGCGATGAAGCTTGACATGAGTAAAGCTTATGACCAAGTTGAGTAGGAATTTCTGAGGAGACTTCTGAAAAAGTTGGGATTTGTCGGAGCTTGGGTTGATACTATCATGACTTTTGTCTCCACAGTTAGCTATTCCTTCATAATTAATGGGGTTCCCTCGGATACTCTAACTCCGTCTAGGGGACTTTGACAAGGGGATTCCATATCTCCCTATCTTTTTATTTTGGTTGTTGATGTTCTCTCCAGAATGTTACAGATGGCATTGGAGAAAAAATTAATCCATGGTGTTCGGGCTAGTAAAAATGGCCCTGAGATTACTCATTTGTTTTTGCAGATGATAGTCTTTTATTTACTAGAGCCACTCGACAGGAATGTTCGATCATTGTTGATATTCTCAACAAATATGAAGCAACTTCCGGCCAAAAAATTAATTTGAAGAAGTCGGTGGTGTCTTTTAGTAAAGGTGTTCTGTTACCATCAAAGGTCACTTTTAGCTCTGTTCTTGGCATAGAAATGGTTTATGACCATGTGAAATATCTTGGCTTGCCTACTGTGATTGGGAGATCGAAGAAAGCAGTTTTTGCGTGCATTAAAGACCGAATTTGGAAGAAATTGCAAGGGTGGGTAGAAAAGCTTCTATCTAGAGCCGGGAAAGAAGTGTTGCTCAAGTCCGTTATTCAAGCTATTCCAACGTACTTAATGGGGGTGTACAAGTTTTCGGTGGGGTTGATTCAAGAAATCCATGGATTGATGGCTTGATTTTGGTGGGGGTCGAATGAAAGAAGGAGGAAAATGCATAGGAAAAGCTGAGATTCCCTTTGCAAACCTAAGAGCTTAGGGAATATGGGGTTTTTTGACTTGGGAGTTTTTAATGATGCCTTACTTGACAAACAATTGTGGCGATTGGCTGCAAACGAGCATCTCTTGGTCAGCCTTTAAAAGCAAAGTACTGCCCTCACTCTTCTATTTTTGAGGTTGCTCTAGGTCCGGTTTCTACCTACTCTTAGCAAAGCTTGTGGAGCTCTAAGGCTCTTGTTAAAGAAGGGATGTTATGGAGGGTTGGGGATGAACGTAAAATCAACATTTGGAGCGATCCTTGGTTGATTGATGAAGTGGGCAGATTTGTTACAACGGAGAGAAATGATGAAGAGTGCAGCTCTGTGATTGATTTACTTGATGTGGGTGGGAAC
Organism: Chenopodium album; assembly: GCF_948465745.1. Classification (NCBI taxonomy): domain Eukaryota; kingdom Viridiplantae; phylum Streptophyta; class Magnoliopsida; order Caryophyllales; family Amaranthaceae; genus Chenopodium; species Chenopodium album. Next base: position 11,209,832 of record NC_137840.1, read on the forward strand.
AGTTGGGATATTGAGAAGGTAGAGAGGATTTTTAATGAGAGAGATAAAAGAGCAATCCTGGCAATTCCAATAAGTGAGCGTAGTCCGAGTGATTCACTTACTTGGGCATGGTCAAAGGATGGACTTTATGAAGTACAATCAGCTTATCTCCTCGGAAAGTCGTGTAATCTTGATCACTTTGAGCATTATTGGGTGGAAATTTGGAAGGCAAAATCTACTCCGAAGGTTCGCCACATCCTTTGGAGATGTTGCTCTAACTCTCTTCCCACTCGTAGTGTATTAGAGCATAGGCACCTAATTGAAGATGCTTGATGTCCCTGCTGCTTGGCCGAGTGTGAAACAATTGCCCACGCTATTATCTCTTGCCCCTGTGCCTTTCAGTTGTGGATAAAAAGTGGCTGTGGGGAGGCTCTAAAAATTGGAGATGTCGTTTCATTTGGAGAAATACTTCTTAGCTGGGCGACAAACCTCTCGAAGGAAGTGTATCAACGAAGCATTTTTCTGGCTTGGTTTATTTGGTTTCGTCGCAACAAATGGCTCTTTGAACAAACGTGGGAGCTGGATGACATTATCCTTAGGAGACATAGTAGGCTGGTGGTAGATTTTGGTGAGTATACAGAGAAAATTTATGGGGGTACAACCCCTCCTTCGAGCCCTGCTAGAAATACCAATTGTTCTCCTTCCCCCCCCCCCCCCCACCCCCCAAGCTGATGTGAAGGTGAATGTTGATGCTTCGATTGCTGAGGATGGATAGGTTGGATTGGGCATGGTGGCTCGTGATTGTAAGGGACAAGTGATGTTTGCTGCTGTCAAAAGGGTTAGAGCAAGAAGGGATCCTGTAATACCCCGTATTTTCATACGTATTTTCCTAATAAATTATTATTTTCTAAAAAGGGTATTTTAGTAATTCAACTTACTATTTAGATCTTGGAGCCAAAATGATATTTGAATTTTGGCGCCAAAAGTATTTTGAAAACTAATCATTATTTTGGATAAGATTTATTATCCATTTATCCTATTTTAAAAACCGGATTATTTATATATTTATGATATTTTAATTAAGGCAAAAGCTATATTTTATTATTATTTTAATAGGTCCGAAAATCCCAATTAATTAGCTAATAATTTCGGATTTTCCTATGTGAAAATCTGATTTTTATTTATTTAAATTATTTGGTGAATATTTGGTATTTTATTATTTAATTATTTATTACAATAAATATTATTTACACAATTATTTTTAATTCCTTAAAACTAGCAAAAATATATTCCTAAATACTACATAGGAGGGCCGAAAATATGAGCTTAGGAATGATCAAAAATTTCGGCCATCCCATGAAGATTTTGGGAAAATATTTTGGTAATTTGTATTTTTAATTATCTTCTTAAAATCTCCTATTTTCCATAATTCTAATTCTCCAACTTTTTTATATCCAATCATTATATTTTCTTGCCATTCATTCTTCTTAATTATAACCCAAGTAATTCCAATTTCCTTAATATTTTTCAAGACACACATACCTTTCATATTCAATTATACACAATCCCTTCAAATATCAAAACTTTCCTTAAATCTTTGCTCACTTCTCCAAGTAATCTCTTAAACCCTAATTACCATAATTCTTCCTACATTTTCCCACCATAATTCATGCTCATACTAGCCTATAAATACCCCTTCATACTTCTCACATTCTTCACACCAATTCTCTTCTTTTCTTCTCCTCAATTTTACACAAATCATCCCGTTCATCTTTGAAGCCAATTTTCGGGCACTTCTGGTCAGTTTTTGGGGTATTGACGTTTTACAGAAAGTTGTTCCTGTCAAAAAATCCTTGAGGTTAGGCTCAAGAATCACCCAATTCGAAGCTATATCAAAGGAGTTATAGCCTCTGAAAGTTCTGCCTATTATTTCCTGCGCAAATCCAATTCTTTTCTTCTCCTTTTCTCTTATTCAATTATTATTATTATTATAAGATTAATATAAAATTATTATGAGTAGTTTAATTATATAAAATCAGATTTTAATAATGTTCATGTTGAATTAATTTAAGAGGTTCATGTACATATAGTTGGGAGGGTTTAATTTAATTATTTGTGATTATTTGTTAACCTTATATTGATTAAGGTTATATTTATTTGTAGGGTGTTTTTGATCAAGCTACTTGAGATTTCTTTTGAAGTGTTGTTGGCCAAGCGAAGATCAAGGTACGTTAGGTGGCTAGAAACATTGAAAGTGATCGATTTGAATGAAAATGTTTGAATGATTTGTGTTGCTTGAATTAAATTGACTTGAATTATGGTTTATGAAATAAAAGTATGTTTAAAAGATTGGTTTTAATGATTGAATTGGAGTATTGATTTTTATAACATGTTTTGATTAATTAATTTTTTATTCATATTTAAAAATGATTGATTTTGAAAGCAAGTTGGATTTATTGAAAAGGAGTTAGGATTGTTTTCATTAAAGGTTGAATTATTGGATTTAAAAGAGGATTTATTGAATCATTGATTTATTATTATGCTTTATAAGCATGTTAGTAATCCCACTATGCGGATTTGGTTTATTGATAAGGCCTTGGACTTTGTATGACTGGGTCTTTCCTCAATAATAGCCTTGTAACATAAGGAGACTAGCTTGGGCCTTGGGGGGTGTGCACACTTGGGAGAGGAATTGGTTTTAATATGAGGAATTGATTTTAATATGAGGAATTGGTTTTAATATGAGGAACTGGTTTTTTTTAAAAAAAATAATTGGAATTGGTTTTATTGATTATTAATATTGGAATTATTGAGAATTGGTTTTACACCATGAGTTTAGTATTATTGGATTATTTATTGGAAACTGGTTTTAAAGCATGTTTGCGAATAAATTGAGTTTAATTATCTTGCACTTATCGTACTTAGCATATTTTTCTAACTCGTACTTCTTATTTGCTTTAGTTCGCCCTGTTTACCGTAATGGTAAGCAGTGTTGCTTATTTTCAGGTTGGAGTCAATAAATGATGCATTGGAATCCCAGGATTGGTTTTCACTAAATTAGGAATTTGGTCTTGTATCTATTTTGAGTACTCATAACATTGGTTACTATTATGGTTATTATTAATAAAGAAGAGTATTTGAGTTTTCGCTGCAAAGTATTGTTATTTTAAGTAAGTTGAGTAGCCTTGCGTAATCACGCGGCGGTAATACGCCTAAGTCTATCTCTACGGTATAATTGTACGGATAACACTAGTATTTCCGTAGAGGGAGATTAGGGGGTGTTACAAAGTGATATCAGTTTTCAAGGTCCTAAAAAGATTAAAATTGGAATAGCAATTAAAAAAAAAATTTGTGGGTAGACTTAAGGGGGCATATCGGATAGATAGAGTTTCGGATTTGTGCGTGAGTCAAAAGCTTTATTTTACTTAAAACTATTTTCCTATTTGTGGAAAGATGAGGGAGAAAAGGATTCTTGAGTTCTATACGGAGACCTATTGTAGACACCTAAAAATGTCTCCCCAAAACCAAACCCGATGATGAACAACCTTTCACCGCCATTATTGGTCGGGTTGAGTATTTAATTTTTGGAGTGATTAAATCCATATTTCCATTTCAAAAACCAACCTAATTCCTAGCCCATTTTCCCAAACCATAACTTATTTTCCTCTTTTCGTGCCTTTAAACCCAAAATAATTCATTTCGTGTCCTTTAAAATCATTCATTTCGTGTCCTTTTTATAAAAACGTTTGATCCAATTTATTTTGGTCCATAATATGGGTCTAAAGATTGAATAGTTGGATGGGGCTTGAAAAGAGCTTTCCAACGATATATTATAAGCCCAAATCCGAGTTATAACGAATAAGTTATGGCCAAAATATTAAACCGAGCCCAAACCGAACCTAAGTCACTACGTGAAAAACCGCATTTGGCACCGGTTCAAACCCGGCCTAAGGCACCGGTTTGAACCCGTGCCTATGTGGGGGGTGCCAAATACCCCCCTTTTTGGCACCGGTTAACCGGTGCCTTACCTAATTCCGCGAAATAAATTTTTTTGGTGGAAGCTCTTTTAGGCACCGGTTAACCGGTGCCTTTTTGGTATTATTATTATTATTATTATTTTTAACTTTTTTCTTGCAATAATAATAAAAATAATATACAAACAAGTTAACAAAGATCAGAAATACGAACCAAACAAAATGGTAAAATACGGAGTCTTGATCGAAATTGTTATAACATCAAAACAATTGTAAATCACATTATATTCAAGTAAATTGTTATTGTACAATACAAAAAAAAAAAATTAAAAAGTTACAATAAATTATAATGAAATTCTAACTCAGAAATTGAAATTGTAAAACAATAAAATAATAAAAAAAAAACAAATAAATTACAACATCAAAACAATATTCCAAAAAAAAAGTCTTGAATCCTTGAATTGTAGCATGAATTAACACCTGCATCAATAATAACCCAGAAATTATTAAAACTCAAAAAAAAAAAAAAAAAAAAAAAAAAAAAAAGAAATATAGAAAACCCAGAAAACTCATGCATGCAAGAGAAAGAGAAAGAGAAAAATCAATATAGAAAACCCAGAAAACCGCACAAACATTGAATTAACCCCAAAACTTTCGAAAATCAATTAATCCAGAAACTTTCGAAAATCAATTAACCAAGAACAACAATTAACCCAAAACTTTCAAAAATCAATTAATCCCAGAAATTTCAAAAAATCAATTAAGTGCAAATTTACAACAATCAAACCCAAAAAAATTAAGACAATGAATTATAATTACACCAATAAATTTTGAACAATATTAAAACAATCAAACCCAAAAAAATTAAGGCATACAACATAAATAATTAAACCCAGAAATCCTTACCAATTAAACCAAGAAACATGCACTAACCTCAAATTTGACCAGAAAATAAGTTGTATCAGTGGCGGCGGTGGTTTGTGGCATCGGTGGTGGTGGGCAGAAGACAGAAGAGAGGTGGGAGATCTAGAAAGAAGAGGACATAGAAGGGAGAGAGGACAGAGAAGAGAGGTCGGAGAGAGAAGGAGAGGAACGCCGGCGATCTAGCTTAGATCAGAAGAGGAAGAAGATAAGGGGATCGTGATTAGAGGAGAGAGAAGGAGAAGTGCCATGGGAATGAGGAGAGAGAAGGAGGTAGCTAGGTTAGGTTATATTAGGGTGTATTTATATAAAGGAAAGGCCGGGTTTTTTTTTTGGAGCAACGGTTCAGTGGCACCGGTTTGAGCTGAACCGGTGTCATTGTTCTCGGTCTAATTCCCCGCCCAATTGTAGGCCGGTTTTTGGCACCGGTTTGGCCTGAACCGGTGCCAATTGGGGGTTGCCTTTTTGTATTTTTCTACTAGTGAATCCACCTTACCTACGACCCAATGATCATGTGGAGGATCCAAATTATTTAATCCCATTCCTAAACCAATTAGGATTAATTAGAAGTTTCTATTAGTTTCTAAAAGATCTTAATTATCCTTTTTGAAAAGATGAGATTAAATAGTTTGAAATTGAATAAAAACTCCCTTTTTTAAAACTCCTAATTTTATTCGAATTAAAAGACGTTCAAAGATAGACAGATGTAATTTTCGTGCCTCATAATTTTTATCCAAATTTTATATTGTTGGATAGCCCTTGAAATTATCTTTCCAATGATATATTATAATATCAATTCCGAGCTATAACGGAAAAGATATGATTAAATAAAAAACTATATCCAAAACTGACACCGTCTCACTATTTCGACCATATCTTTTTTTTTACAAAATATTTTAATCTGATAATAATTGAGTTATAAAGTAGACTTCAAGAGATTTCCAACGATATCTTATTCATCTTATTCCGATTTCTGGATCAGAAGATATGATAAAAACAAAAACCGCAAAAACTGTTGTCTATCGAGTTTTATTCCGATTTAATTCGGATCTTATCTTGTTTTTTCGACCTCTTTTTTCTCTATAAATAGAGGTCATATCACCCCTTTTCCAATCATCAATAAGCTTGATCACAAGTTTATTCTCTTCTCCCTCTTTAGCCTAAACATTAGCCTCCCAATTCTTTCACTATTTCTTCCTTTAAGCACTCCAAGGAGTTCATACAATACCCAAAGTTCTATACTTTAACCAAGGCGTGAAAGGTATAAATAATTGAGGGTTTGGACCAAATCAAATCTACATTTATTTAATTTATTTTCATTTACTTTATATTTTTATTGAAGTTACTAACAGTTTATTCATGATGTAGCAATTTAAAGAAGCGCGCGGAATGTGAGTAATTAATTAATTTAATTACTCTTATTTTATTTTAATATTGCTAGCATCATGATTAGGTTATTATTATTATTTGATTTGACTAACAATTTATTGTTAAATTGCTTCCAATATTGATGTTATTCTATTGTTATTATGATCACCATATTGCATGTTTAAAGGGAATATGTAATTGAAAATCACGCCTAATAAGATAATTTGGACAACCGGTTTAGAATCCTTTTTAATCTTGTTTTTAATTAAAGTGATCACAAATATTTTAGAATTATATGTTGCATTAATATTCAACCAATTTAGCTTAATAATAGATTAGAGCAAATTGAATCTTTGTTTGTATGCCTTTGAGATCGCAGGAATCACTTTTCACTATAAGAATCGAGTAGAGGCCAATACGGGCGAATGTGACTCCGTGACTCACTTCGTACCATCATCCCCGATCCTCCTTTCGTGGTTCCGAACCATATGGAGTTAGTAATCTCATGGATTATGAATGGGGTGTAACCTTCACGGGTCAATCGTTGTTGCCTTCGTTGTCCCTTTATTCGTGGTTGCCTTTTATGATCCGTGAACGGTTTACAAGTTCCTTATAAACTTGTTGGCGGCTCCCTACTTTCCTTGTCCCTAATCGTATTATGTCAATTCCCACTTCCTATGAGTGTCAAGCATATTCACACATGCTTTTAACGTAGGCACACTTTAAACGACGCCTACAATTTGGCGACTCCACTGGGGAGGATTCTTGGTTATTTATCGATTTGAGTGATCGGTATTTAATTAAGATGAGTGGATGAGACTTGAAAGATTCTTGAATTGTATTCCTGCGATTTAATTGGCATTGTCACATATGTATATAATTTTTTTAGCTTACCTATTTTGCCACAATAGTACGTGTTCTACGTATGTGGCTAGCCCGGGGGATTTATGCTCTATCAACCCGAAAACGCTCATGGCAATAAGGGTTCATCCGAGTTTTTAAATCCACCCAAACCATGGAGTCGAGTTCGATTTCATCACGAACTCGCGGAGCCGCCCGTTGGCATACACCCTCAAGGGAGGCTGTCTTGCTAACGCGTCCAAACTCTTAACCATGGTACCCTTTGACACCCAAAAGCTTGACCATAGTCGAACATAGAACTTGACTTTAGGTTGCAAACTTCATTGCATCATGCGTGACGATATGCTTATATGTGCATTTTTTTATTGACTTCTTTTTTTTTTCTCTTATCAAACCCTTTTTTTTATTATTATTATTAGAGTCGAGCCATAGAATTTTTTTTTAAAATTTTTGAGTCACCCGGATTTTTATTTCCGTATACTGCACAAGAGTCAACTTGTTTTGGTCATAGCCGGAGTTCTAGAAAGACTTACGTGTCGTACCACCTATGGATCTGTAGCCCCGAGTTTTATCTTTCATTTGGAATTGGTTTAGTCCCATTCAAAATCACAGATAAAAAGTTATAACTGATTTACTACAACCTGTCCAGTTTAGGTGTCTTTTTAGCGTCAACCTTTTTTTTATTTATTTTTTTCGTGTCAAGCTAGTCTTAGCCAAGTCCTTTAATCCATGTCAACTCGTATAACATAGGATTATAGATTTTTATTTTTATTTATTTATTTTTTTTATACCCATGAGTCATAACTCTTCTAGAATTCTAGTCCTCTTCCTAGTTTCTTGTAATCGATTTTTGTGTTAACCTTAACATGTGTTCTTTGTCTTTGATTGTGGTTGATCTTATTTATGACTAACGATTGTCAATGGACCGTTTTCACCTAGTAAATAGCATAAACATTAAAATTGGACAAAATTAATCAAGTTAGTTTGTCTTTTAGTCTTCCGTGCTATTTGGTCATTGGGTCCTTTGTTTTTCACAACGTCCTCATGTCTAGCCATGGGATCATACCACGAGTCTTAATAAACTCACCTAATCACACATGTTGAGTCATTGCACACACTTTGTCTTCGAGTAATGCACTATATTGTTTATGATCCTATACTAGGACCATGCATGCATCTTTTCCGTCGTAATAGAAATGAGTGGAGTATTTCCCATCAGTTTTCAAAATCGTTTCATACACTCTTCCTTTTCAATCCGAGTATTGAGTAAATGCATTAAGTGAGTTCTTCCTTACACGGTACTTGTGTCTAAAATCACTATGCAATAGTTAGAAGAATAAGGGGAACGTCACTCCTTCCTTCTTTCCTTCCAATCAAAGCATCAACAACAAGAAACTTTTTTTTCTCACCAGGCGGCAAGAAGTTACTCAGAAACAGCCATGAAGATAAAGCACAATGCAATCCTCTCACCAAGATTTCATGTTTTCTTCTTCTTTTGTTTCAAACCCTTCCCCCTAAAAAGTCTAGCATAGGTTCTCCTTATCCATGTGTATATGTGTCACATTTCTTACCTTCTTCAGAAACGAGCATCTCTTTCTTACATTCGATCATGTGATTAGCACCAAAAAAAAAAAAAAAAATTGTCGTACCGAACACGAGGTATACCAATGACTTGAGGCACCTTTGCAACCCTGTCATTCCCTATTAACCGTTCAATCACATTCCATTTCTTCATCAACCATTTTGAACCTCGTCTAACGTTTGGTCTTCATTTCTTCAACCCACATTCAATCAACCCTGGGATTGGAAGATGTGTAATTTGTGTAACATTCAAAAGGCAAGTAAAAAAAAAAAGCGGTAAAGCAACAATAAAACAATGTCTAAAGGCAAGTGTTACAATGTCTCCAATATGAACATGTCTCAAATTGCGTCTCTCATCGAGTGCTTGGTACCGTGCCTGAGAAACATGAATGCTAAGTGAGTGATGGACCGCATGAACTAAGATTGCCTACATTGATTCAAACGAAAAGCCAAAAAAAAAAAAAAAAGGAAAATAAACTTGCAAAGTCCAAATTTTCAAATACACAATTACACATCTTGGGGGCTTTTCTCGGGTCTTGAGCCTTTTACCCCTTTCTTCCGTAAACCTTCAGCTTAACCACATTACAACCCTTGAAAGAACTCTTTGAGGTGTACACACACTTGTTCAAAGTTCGGTTAGAGCTACGTTCGGCCTGATTCCTAACGGATACATAGGCAACCTCACATCGAGGTGCAGCCACATTCACATTCATATATGTGCATGATCGAGTCAAAGAATATCCAATGCTTACTTCTATATCCCTACCCATTTAGAGCTAGAATTGGGGGCTTGAACCCACATCACATTAGCTTACCCAGCCTATAGAGTCATCATCTTTGACTCTTCACACATATATTTCCATCACCATAACCTTTGCAGCCTCACCTTAGTATCACTTTCACACACTTCTTTCACACATACATATCCATATCGTCTTTCCCTGTAAGAGCCCTTTATCATGAAATCTTGTTTCAACACTGTGGATGTTTCATCATATTTAAAGACAACATTCATTAGAAGAAACATTGTATACTTGCTTAGCTTCCTGACCTGAGCAATATTCATTGTTTCATGCATTGCATAATGTGCTGAGAAACATTTATATATCAATGATTTTTAATCATACAAAGCATATCGTGCTTAGCTCCTTGACCTAGGCAACGTTCATTATGCAATAATCACTTCATCTGTATACGTGCTTAGCTTCCGGACCTAAGTGACGTTCAAGATCGTTTCTTTACACCATAAATGATGCTTAGCTCCATGACCTAAGTTCATTCATCGTGTCACATGATGTAATTGTCCTTAGCCTCCTGGCCTAAGGACATGCATCATGCATACATTACTTTCAAGAAAGCAATTCAATCCATGCGATTCATTTTGTCTTGCTCAACAAGGAAGTTCAAAACTTCTTTCCTTTTTTTCGCGTCTTTTCTTTTGGGGAAGTTTAAACAAACTTTTTCAAAATTTTCTCATCGAGGGAAGTTCGAAAATAAAAGTTCAGTTTTCACATCTTTCTTTTTCGGGAGAAAGTCGGTACCCTCCACTCATGACAAAAATTGACGGAAATTTTTTGCTTTTGCATCTTCGTTTGCTTGTGTCTGCACACACACATATACACACACACACTCACAAGTCATACACATGTCATGTCACATCAAGTCAAACTTGGTCAAGTCAGTGGTCAAGTCAATCACAATATATACGAGTCCATTGGCAAATTTGTTTTTGCAGGTCTCATCTACAGCCCACGTTCGGGGACAAGCGAACCAACTACAACCCACGTCCGGGGACAAGCGGACCATCTACAGCCCACGTCCGGGGACAAGCGAACCATTTACAGGCCACGTCCGGGGACAAGCGGACCATTTACATCCCACGTCCGGGGACAAGCGGACCATCTACAGCCCACGTTCGGGGACAAGCGAACCAACTACAGCCCACGTCCGGGGACAAGCGAACCATCTACAGCCCACGTTCGAGGACAATCGAACCACTATCATTTCATGACGCAAGGTTCTCGATACACAGAGACTTGCAATCTCATCATCTGTCGACTTTCCTCAAGCATGGAAAGTATTATCCAGTGGATTTCTTCAAGCACAGAAAAACGCCAAAATCATATGTCGACTTTCCTCAAGCATGGAAAGTGCCATCCGGTAGGTTTCTTCAGGCTTAGAAAGCTACCAAACTCATCTGTCGGCTTTCCTCAAGCATGGAAAGCATTTCAACAAACGTCATCCGGTGGATTCCTTCAAGCATAGGAAAATACCAAACTCATTTGTCACCGATACACTGGTGTCAGATACGTATTCTATCCTTTTACTCTTTTATCTGTGGAATTAACATTTTTCTGCAGGTATCGGCGTATACAGAGTGATTTAGGATCGCAGAACGTCTTAACTCATTCTCCGTCCCTATCGACTACTTTGACTATCGTTTTCGAAACTGACGTTTCTACAAACTCAGTCAAAGTGGGGGCTTCTGTAGACACCTAAAAATGTCTCCCCAAAACCAAACCCGATGATGAACAACCTTTCACCGCCATTATTGGTCGGGTTGAGTATTTAATTTTTGGAGTGCTTAAATCCATATTTCCATTTCATAAACCAAACTAATTCCTAGCCCATTTTCCCAAACCATAACTTATTTTCCTTTTTTCGTGCCTTTAAACCCAAAATAATTCATTTCGTGTCCTTTAAAATCATTCATTTCGTGTCCTTTTTATAAAAACGTTTGATCCAATTTATTTTGGTCCATAATCTGGGTCTAAAGATTAAATATTTGGATGGGGTTTGAAAAGATCTTTCCAACGATATATTATAAGCCCAAATTCGAGTTATAACGAATAAATTATGGCCAAAATATTAAACCGAGCCCAAACCGAACCTAAGTCCACCTTACCTACGACCCAATGATCATGTGGAGGATCCAAATTATATAATCCTATTCCTAAACCAATTAGGATTAATTGGAAGTTTCTATTAGTTTCTAAAAGATCTTAATTATCTTTTTTGAAAAGATGAGATTAAATAGTTTGAAATTGAATAAAAACTCCCTTTTTTAAAACTTCTAATTTTATTCGAATTGAAAGACGTTCAAAGATAGACAGATGTAATTTTCGTGCCTCATATTTTTTTATCAAAATTTTATATGGTTGGATAGCCCTTGAAATTATATTTCCAATGATATATTATAATATCAATTCCGAGCTATAACGGAAAAGATATGAATTAAATAATAAACTCTATCCAAAACTGACACCGTCTCACTATTTCGGCCATATCTTTTGTTCTACAAAATATTTTAATCTGATAATAATTGGGTTATAAAGTAGACTTCAAGAGCTTTCCAACGATATCTTATTCATCTTATTCCGATTTCTGGATCAAAAGATATGATAAAAACAAAAACCGCAAAAACTGTTGTCTATCGAGTTTTATTCCGATTTAATTCGGATCTTATCTTGTTTTTTCGACCTCTCTTTTTTCTCTATAAATAGAGGTCATATCACCCCTTTTCCAATCATCAATAAGCTTGATCACAAGTTTATTCTCTTCTCCCTCTTTAGCCTAAACATTAGCCTCCCAATTCTTTCACTATTTCTTCCTTTAAGCACTCCAAGGAGTTCATACAATACCCAAAGTTCTATACTTTAACCAAGGCGTGAAAGGTATAAATAATTGAGGGTTTGAACCAAATCAAATCTACATTTATTTAATTTATTTTCATTTACTTTATATTTTTATTGAAGTTACTAACAGTTTATTCATGATGTAGCAATTTAAAGAAGCGCGCGGAATGTGAGTAATTAATTAATTTAATTACTCTTATTTTATTTTAATATTGCTAGCATCATTATTAGGTTATTATTATTATTTGACTTGACTAACAATTTATTGTTAAATTGCTTCCAATATTGATGTTATTCTATTGTTATTATGATCACCATATTGCATGTTTAAAGGGAATATGTAATTGAAAATCACGCCTAATAAGATAATTTGGACAACCGGTTTAGGATCCTTTTTAATCTTGTTTTTAATTAAAGTGATCACAAATATTTTAGAATTATATGTTGCATGAATATTCAACCAATTTAGCTTAATAATAGATTGGAGCAAATTGAATCTTTGTTTGTATGCCTTTGAGATCGCAGGAATCACTTTTCACTATAAGAATCGAGTAGAGGCCAATACGGGCGAATGTGACTCCGTGACTCACTTCGTACCATCATCCCCGATCCTCCTTTCGTGGTTCCGAACCATATGGAGTTAGTAATCTCATGGATTATGAATGGGGTGTAACCTTCACGGGTCAATCGTTGTTGCCTTCGTTGTCCCTTTATTCGTGGTTGCCTTTTATGATCCGTGAACGGTTTACAAGTTCCTTATAAACTTGTTGGCGGCTCCCTACTTTCCTTGTCCCTAATCGTATTATGTCAATTCCCACTTCCTATGAGTGACAAGCATATTCACACATGATTTTAACGTAGGCGCACTTCGAGCGACGCCTACACCTATAATGGGTACGACTCTCTGTCTAGGAAAGGCTCGCCTCAACGTCGTAGTTAACTTTCCTGGGAGATGCGGGCTCGACCGTCCTTTAATCCTGATTCAAGTACATATTTATTATTTTTGAAAATAAAAAGAATTGAAATTGTTTGAAACTTGAGTATGCGATTATGTGTGCATTAAAGTTGGTGTTAAAACACCTTAGAGTGTGGTCTAGAGGTCCGAATTTTTGAGTCATTACCCATGGTTGGGTAATCTTGAGTTATGTTTGGTTGAATTATGAATTGCTTATTGCAAATGGATTTCAAATTGGATTGTTTATGTGATTTGGCACTTAATTAATTGTTTTGCATGTATGTGTGAAACAGATGAAAATGATTGATGCAATGAGACACCAATATTTTGACATTCATTACTTGAAAGATAGTGGAGTCACAGTTAGTGATTTCATAACTGGAATTTTTACTTTGGCCTTGACCCTTTATGAGAAGAATGGTAAGGAAGCCTTGACCCAACAACCTTGGATGGTTCTTCTAGCCTTGGCCCATTTGCATAGAATTGAGAAATACCAACCTCTTTTTGACAAATATGGGGATGTGATCAAGGAAGATGGAACAATGTGGAATGAGAAGCACCATCATGAAGGGAAGTGGTTAGCAACCATGTCTAGTTTTAAGATGGACTTGCGCTATGTGGAGTGCAAGTATGAACCTAAGAGGAAAGTTGTGAAAATCCCCACGATCCCAAAAGACTGCACCTTTGGACCTAATGACCAAATGTATGTAATACCCGAATATTTTATGATTTTATATATAGTTTATTTTTATTTATTAAATAACTTTCCTTTCTCATATTTTTATTTTAGAGTTCGGAAAGTTTTAAAACCCTATTTTAATTTAAATATGACTCTTTATTTTTCTTTAAGCGTATAAAAACTATTCTAACCCTATTAAGTTTTTGATACAATAATATTATGCAGCCGTTTTTATAAATATTTCCTAGCTTTTCCTTCTTTCTTTTTACTCCACTCTGTTCGTGGGTTTATAGTTGCAGCCTTCTATCAATCTTGGCTTTAGATGAGTTGTCTCCATGATCATTAATTGGTCAAACTAACTACTTTCATTCCAAAATTGAGTCATGTGCATAGTGGTGAATTGATGATCGAGCAGTGGAAGGCTTGTAGTAATCATGTCATGTGAAATTGCAGTATTGTGTTCTTCTATCTATTAGATCGGTGGAGTGTCTTGCTAATTTTGCCTAATTTTTGCTAAGGTAATCACACAGATTTATTTTAGAATTGTTTGTATAATTATTGCTTTATATTATTATTGTATAATTGGATATTCATATGCTTGAGTGTATATATATTTGATTGACGTATATAATTTTATGTTATGATCTGATTTAATTGTCTTGCTACTATTGTTATATTGAATGATTGTGTTATATTTATGGGGTTTTTTTTTAATGTTATTGCTATAGAGAGTATTGTTCTTGAGGTTTTAGGATTATTAATGCAGAGTATTATTTTTGGGTTGAGTATTATTTTTGGGTTTTATTTAAAGGTTGTTTATTTTCCTTTATTTATTGTTTATTATTAGCTAGTAAATCGGGGGTGTTACAAATTGGTATTCAGAGCCTAACCGCTTGTGGGATTTGCGCAGGGATCTTCATATCCCAGCGTGTTTTGGTTTAGGAATGAACCTTTTAATAAAGAACTAGGATTAAAATTGACATAGGTTAAGTGTTTCTTTATGTGCTCGTGCTTGTTTATGTGTTTCTTTTTTATGTGACTAGCTTTGAGTTCGAGGGCGAACTCCTTTTTAAGGGGGATAGTATGTAATACCCCTACTATTTTATTACTTTATCTATATATTTTATACTTCCTAATTATAAGTTTCGGGACGAAACTTGTTTTAAGGAGGGTAGATTGTAATACCCGAATATTTTATGATTTTATATATAGTTTATTTTTATTTATTAAATAACTTTCCTTTCTCATATTTTTATTTTAGAGTTCGGAAAGTTTTAAAACCCTATTTTAATTTAAATATGACTCTTTATTTTTCTTTAAGCGTATAAAAACTATTCTAACCCTATTAAGTTTTTGATACAATAATATTATGCAGCCGTTTTTATAAATATTTCCTAGCTTTTCCTTCTTTCTTTTTACTCCACTCTGTTCGTGGGTTTATAGTTGCAGCCTTCTATCAATCTTGGCTTTAGATGAGTTGTCTCCATGATCATTAATTGGTCAAACTAACTACTTTCATTCCAAAATTGAGTCATGTGCATAGTGGTGAATTGATGATCGAGCAGTGGAAGGCTTGTAGTAATCATGTCATGTGAAATTGCAGTATTGTGTTCTTCTATCTATTAGATCGGTGGAGTGTCTTGCTAATTTTGCCTAATTTTTGCTAAGGTAATCACACAGATTTATTTTAGAATTGTTTGTATAATTATTGCTTTATATTATTATTGTATAATTGGATATTCATATGCTTGAGTGTATATATATTTGATTGACGTATATAATTTTATGTTATGATCTGATTTAATTGTCTTGCTACTATTGTTATATTGAATGATTGTGTTATATTTATGGGGTTTTTTTTTTTAATGTTATTGCTATAGAGAGTATTGTTCTTGAGGTTTTAGGATTATTAATGCAGAGTATTATTTTTGGGTTGAGATATGATTATATTTGGGTTATTAGTATGTGTTTTAAGAGTTGAGACATTATGAATCGAATTGTTATGTTATTTGGGAACATGTGCCAATATTGAGATATTATAAATTAATTTGTGAATGGTTATTTGATCAATGTGTGAGATCAAAAGGTTGAAAATTATTTATTTTGTTATGGGTTTGAGGCTCGGCGTTATAGACCTTAGTCCTTGGCATGTTGGTAATGAGATAATGATCATGAGTTAAGAATGAGGTACAATCTTTATTAATTATTTTTCTATGGTCCCCTACAGTGGGAATTGACCCGTATGTGGTCTGGTTCAAGGTGTTTTCTAGTTATTGGGAGTA
Source organism: Chenopodium album (assembly GCF_948465745.1). Lineage (NCBI taxonomy): Eukaryota > Viridiplantae > Streptophyta > Magnoliopsida > Caryophyllales > Amaranthaceae > Chenopodium > Chenopodium album. The sequence goes on from NC_137840.1 coordinate 11,226,067, forward strand.
TTCAAGTTTTTATACTTGTTGGTTTTATTCGAATTACCCATGTCCAAGGCTAGGTATAGAACAATGAGCATGGCACACTTACGGGATAGAGAGTTGAGTAAAGGTTTGTATTATTATTCGAGGTTGAGTTGATAAAGGTTATTTTCAGAGTACAATGTGTTATGTAGTTTTGAACTACATTATTTAATTGAGCTAGTAATGTTGATTATCCTAGACTAACTTTGTGAGAATGGAGTCGCGCCCATTCTTGCATCGCGCTAAACTTTTATTTCAAATGGTCATTTGGGACCTGGATTGGACAACCTGGTCTATTGCTTACTCCAAACTAAATTAAATTTATTAAATTGAATATGATGAGTCAAGTGTTTGGAATTGGTTAGTAAGTATGTTGAGTCAATTGAATTGTCTAAGTGTGGAGACTTGATTAATGAATTCGTGTTGTATGTTTAATTACTTTAATTAATTGAGCATGCTAGGTTTGGTACGTTGTAGCTTGTATGTACTCAGCTTTGCTGATTGCGTGCTTTTGTGTGTGTTTTCTTTTGGTCATGGCCTTCGCCTTTCAATGACCCTGTGATGATCCAATTATTACACTTGTATTATTGGGGAGCAGTATGCACAGGTTAGCTTGATGATGTGAAGTTAAGGGATTTGACAAACGCATTGTCAAGGGATTGGTGTGATTGAGAGTATTCGATTCTTGTGTTGAACTTATTTATGCTTTGCTATTTCGTTTATGTTTTGGATTTTTAATATTGGTTTGGTTTTAAATAAGGGCCTTATATGGTTCCAATTTGTAAGCTTTGACTTATTCGTTTTCTAAATTGTGTTATTTTAAATACTTAAGTTTGATTTTTCCGCTGCGATACTTTGATAAAGCCTTAACGTTTTAACACGTGGCGGTAACATGTCAATGGTTCTCCACTATTTTATTTAAAGTAAGTGGTTTGAAAAAGGGAGAATTATTGGGGTGTTACAATGTACTTCTTAAATACCCAAGTACCTTTTTCATACCCAAAGAATCGACATGAGTATGTGGAATCTAGTGATGATTCCGTACCACCTCTTGGTAGGAGCAAACATTACTGTTCTCTTAGCCAAACTCCAAGTTATGAATCTTCCAAACAACCTAGCCCAAAAGCCCATTTCCATGTTGCAAAAAGGCCTAGAACTCGTTCTCAAACTGCAAAAGAAAGAGCCCAAAACCCCAAAGCTTCTTCAAGCCAACCTTTTGGGGATGTAATTCCAACAAAAAGCCCAAGTTACACTCTTGCCCCAGACAGAAATATAAGTAAATCTGGGTCAAGCTCATCAGGCCTTATTCCAAGCTATAGTGGTTATAACCCAACTCTCATGGCCGAACCAAGCAATAAAAGTGATGATCCGGATTATGATCCTATTGAAGATGGTTATGCCCATAGTGTTATTTGATTGTTTTTTAACAATGTTTTTGTTTCATGTTTCAATAATTGTCCTAAGTGAAAAAGTTGTATTTTCATTAATTATTAATGAAATAAAATGAATTATTTGAAATTTCTCTATGTTATTAAGTGAATTAAATGCTTGTATGAGTAGAACTTTTTTTGATTTCCAAGTGTAATAATCATACCCAGGAATTATGTCTCCAAGAATGAGGGAACAATTAAGGAGTAAGCGCACTGGTTCCAAAGTTGGAAAGGTCCTTAAGTAGTTAACCCAAATTACTGAGAACATCACGAAGGTGGTGAACAGGGAACACCGAAATCCTGAGCTTGATGCCTATAGTGAAGTCTTTAAAAGGGTAGCTGCAGCTAAACCACCTGTTTACTTGGGAAAATAGGACCCAGCCAGCCTTGAAAACTGGATTAGGGAGTTTGACAAGCTGTTTGATGCTATCAATTGCCCATGTGAGCTGAGGGTGAACAATGGGGTTTACTACTTGAGGGAGGAAGCTGACTTATGGTGGGCCCAAAGAAAGGATGAGTTGCTGAAAAGACCAAACTTTGGGTGGGATGAATTTAAGGAAGCCTTGAGAGAGAAGTTTTACCCTTCCTACCTTAGAAATCAGAAGTGTATGAAGTTTACCAACCTAAGAATGGGAAACATGTCAATCAGTGAATACTACAACAAGTTCATTGAGTTGATGAGGTTTGCCCCGGAAGTAGTCCCTACTGAAACCATTAAGGTTCAAAGATTTGAGCAAGGCCTAACCTTGACCCTCCAAGGGAAGCTAGGGGGGTGACTTTTGAGACCCTATATGAAGTCTATGGCCGTGCAGCCCATCTGTACGGAATTAAGGGGAGGGAGATGGAGCAGGTGGGAGAGAAAAGGAAGAACCCAGACTCTTTTCACGGGGGTGAAAAGAGGCACAAGCCTATTGGAAATTACCAAGGGAATTCTGGAGATAGGAGGGACAACAAGGGGAACTTTGGGAAGGGGAATGGGGGACAGTCGTCCAACCATAAAGGGAATGGGAACCAAAGGGGTGAGAAGCCCAAGAGGAAGTATTTCTGTAAGAGGTGTGAGAAAGACCACCCAGGGAAGGACTGTGAGGGAAACCCGGTAACTTGTCGTTACTGTCAGAAGTTGGGACACCGTGAGTATGAGTGTTTCAAGAAGGAAGCTGATGTTAAGTCTGGGAAGGTGAAAGAGTCTAGTGCACCTAGTAAACCACCTCAGTCTAGTGGACCTACAACCAAGGCTGGAACCAGTAGCGGTGCGGGAGGTGCCCCAAAAGGTCGTGTGTTCATGATGAATAGTCGGCAGGCTGAGTATGCTAATGATGTGGTAATTGTTATTTTCTTTATAAGTTCTTCTCCTGTGAAAGTCTTGTTTGATTCAGGGGCATCGCATTCTTTTATTTCTAAGGAAGTAGTTGGGAGTCTCGGGTTAGAGAGTCCTGAGTCAGTTTCTCTAGATGTGTCTATTTCGTCTGGGGAAGTGAGGAGTTGTTCGAGATTGTTTTTTAGTGTGCCTATTTCCATCTCTGGGGTTGAGTTTCTGGCTGATTTGATCGAGTTTGACTTGAATGACTTTGATGTGATTCTGGGTATGGATTGGTTGGGAAAGTATGAAGCAAAAATTGATTGTGCAGCTAAAAAGGTCACCTTGACTAGCCCAAGTAAGACCAAAGTGGTGTATAAAAAGGAAGGGAAAAGCTCGGGGTTGAGAATTGTGTCTGCAACGCAACTACAGAAGATGGTTAAGAAGGGTTGTCCTTTGTTTTTGTGTAGTGTTCAAGAGGTTGAAAGTGAGGAAAAGAAAGGTGAAGAGGGTATTCATGTTGTAGAAGAGTTTCCAGATGTGTTTCCGGATGAGATTCCTGGTATGCCACCAGTGAGGGATGTTGAGTTCACTATCGATCTAGTGCCTGGAACTAGACCTATTTCTAAGGCTCCATATAGGATGGCTCCAGCTGAGTTGAGGGAGTTGAAGACCCAGTTGGATGATTTGTTGGAGAAAGGTTATATTAGGCCTAGTTCATCACCCTGGGGAGCTCCAGTATTGTTTGTGAAGAAGAAAGATGGAAGTATGAGGTTGTGTATAGATTATCGAGAGTTGAACAAGGTGACAGTGAAGAATAAGTATCCATTACCAAGGATCGATGATTTGTTTGATCAGTTGAAAGGAGCAGGGGTATTCTTAAAGATAGATTTGAGATCGGGTTATCACCAGTTGAGAATTGCGGAGCAAGATATTGCAAAGAGTGCTTTCAGGACCCGTTATGGTCATTATGAGTTCACAGTTATGCCATTTGGTTTGACCAATGCACCTGCAGTGTTCATGGACTTGATGCATAGGATGTTCAGGCCATACTTGGACAAGTTTGTAGTGGTGTTTATTGATGATATTTTGATATATTCAAAGGATGAAGAAGAGCATAAGGAGCATTTGAGACAAGTGTTGTCATGTTTAAGAGAGCATCAGTTGTATGCCAAGTTTTCTAAGTGTGAGTTTTGGTTGGAGAAAGTAGCATTTTTGGGCCATGTGATTTCCAAGGATGGAGTTTCAGTGGACCCAAGCAAGATTTGAGTTGTGAGTGATTGGCCAACCCCAAAGAATGTGTCGGATGTAAGGAGTTTCTTGGGTTTAGCAGGCTATTACAGAAGGTTTGTGAAGGATTTTTCAAGGATCGCGAAGCCCATGACAAGTTTGATGAAGAAGGAGCATAAGTTCTCATGGACCCAAGAGTGTGAAGAGGCATTTAAGATCTTGAAAGAAAGGTTGACCACAGCACCTGTGCTGGCTTTGCCGGATGGGAGTGATCTATATGACGTGTATAGTGATGCATCGAGGTTGGGATTGGGATGTGTGTTGATGCAAAATCGAAGGGTGATTGCGTATGCCTCGAGGCAGTTGAAGGTTCATGAAGGGAATTACCCAACCCATGATTTGGATTTAGCTGCAATAGTGTTTGCCTTGAAGATTTGGAGACATTACTTGTATGGGGTGACTTGTAGGATTTTCACGGATCATAAGAGTTTGAAGTACATTTTCACCCAGACGCACTTAAATGGGAGACAGAGACGATGGTTGGAGTATATGAATGATTATACATTGGATATTCAATATCATGAAGGAAAGGCTAATGTGGTGGCAGATGCTTTGAGCAGAAAGTCAGAACATACGGTGAATGTGATGGTAGTCCCAGATCAGTTGTGTGTGGAATTTCAGATTTTGAACTTGGAGGTGATGGAACATGGTGGAGTGGCAAGGATGTTGAACGCCTTGGTGGTTCAACCATCCATTTATGATGAGATAAGGGATAGCCAATTGGAAGATGAGAAGTTGAAAGCAATCAAGAAGAAGATTGATGAAGGGCAAACGTTGGATTTCACCATTGGTGATGAGGGAAGTATTCGTTTTAAGGGAAGATGGTGTATACCGTAGAATCGTGGTGATTTGAAGCAAAGATTGATGGAATAAGCCCATAATTCTCCCTATTCAATGAATCCTGGAGGGGATAAGTTGTATAAGGACATGAAGAAGACATTATGGTGGCCCAATATGAAGAGAGAAGTGGCTGAATTTGGGGCTAAGTGTTTGACATGCCAGAAGGTGAAGATTGAGCATCGCATGCCTCAAGGAAAGGTCCAATCCTTGGAGGTGCCCTAGTGGAAATGGGATTCGATTTCTATGGATTTTGTGGGAGCTTTGCCAAATACCAAGGCAGGAAATGACACTATTTGGGTGATAGTGGACAGGTTGACGAAGTCAATAGCGTTCATACCCATGAGAAGTACTTGGACCATGGATCAATTGGGAAGAGAATATGTGAAGTTTGTGGTGAAGTACCATGGGGTACCCACGAATATCATTTCAAATAGAGACTCTAGGTTTTTGTCTAACTTTTGGCAAAGTTTGCAAAAGGCGATGGGAACTAAGTTGTTAATGAACACATCATTTCATCCTGCGACAGATGGTCAGACAGAAAGAACGATTCAGACATTAGAGGACATGTTAAGAGCTTGTGTGATGGAGTATTAAGGGTCTTGGGAAGACCACTTGGATTTGATAGAGTTCTCTTATAACAACAGTTACCATGCAAGCATTGGGATGGCACAGTTTGAAGCTTTGTATGGTCGAAAGTGTAGAAGCCCAGTATGTTGGAATGATATAAGTGAAACTATGGTACTTGGACCAGAAATGATTAAGGATATGGTGAAGCAGGTCAAGTTGATCCAAGAAAAGATTAAAGCAGCCCAAGATCGACAGAAAAGTTATGCTGATATGAAAAGGATAGAAGAGGAATATGAAGTAGGAGATAAAGTTTTGTTGAAGATTTCACCCATGAAAGGTGTGATGAGGTTCGGGAAAATAGGGAAATTAAGCTCAAAGTACATTGGGCCTTATGAGATCATTCAGAAAGTGGGAAAAGTGGCTTATAAGTTGGATTTGCCTAACGAGCTTGAAAGGGTTCACAATGTGTTCCATGTGAGCCAAATCAGAAAGTATATTCCTGATGTGACACATGTGTTACAACCAGAAACCATTGAGATGGATGAGAATTTGACTTATGAGGAAAGACCAGTAAAGATTCTTGACTCTAAGGTTAGGAGCACAAGGAACAAGGATGTGAGCATTGTGAAAGTATTGTGGTCAAATTAGAAAACTGAAGAGGCTACATGGGAAGCTGAGGCTGATATGAGGAAACGTTACCCAGATTTGTTTGCCTAAGGTTAGTGGTCGAGTTACGGGGGCGTAACTCCTTTTAAGGGGGGTAGAGGGCGATAGAGTTTCGCGCGTCTACTTTTTGAGTCATTTTTGAGTGATTTCGAGTCTTATTTAAGTTTAGTTGGAGTCTTGAGTCAAGTTAGGATGTGCATGAACCAATAATTTCAAAATGATTTTCGTTTCTTTTGGCTAAGCTTCGGGTCGAAACTTATTTTAAGGGGGGTAGACTGTAATACCCCGTATTTTCATACGTATTTTCCTAATTAATTATTCCAAAAAGGGTATTTTAGTAATTCAACTTACTATTTAAATCTTGGAGCCAAAATGATATTTGAAATTTGGCGCCAAAAGTATTTTGAAAACTAATCATTATTTTGGATAAGATTTATTATCCATTTATCCTATTTTAAAAACCGGATTATTTATATATTTCGGATATTTTAATTAATGCAAAAGCTATATTTTATTATATTTTAATAGGTCCGAAAATCCCAATTAATTAGCTAATAATTTCGGATTTTCCTATGTGAAAATCTGATTTTTATTTAGTTAAATTATTTGGTGAATATTTGGTATTTTATTATTTAATTATTTACACAATTATTTTTAATTCCTTAAAACTAGCAAAATATATTCCTAAATACTAAATAGGAGGGCCGAAAATATGAGCTTAGGAAAGATCAAAAATTTCGGCCATCCCATGAAGATTTTGGGAAAATATTTTGGTGATTTGTATTTTTAATTATCTTCTTAAAATCTCCTATTTTCCATAATTCTAATTCTCCATATTTTTGATATCCAATCATTATATTTTCTTGCCATTCATTATTCTTAATTATTCCCCAAGTAATTCCAATTTCCTTAATATTTTTCATGACATACATACCTTTCATATTCAATTATACACAATCCCTTCAAATATCAAAACTTTCCTTAAATCTTTGCTCACTTCTCCAAGTAATCTCTTAAACCCTAATTACCATAATTCTTCCTACATTTTCATACCATAATTCATGCTCATACTAGCCTATAAATACCCCTTCATACCTCTCACATTCTTCACACCAATTCTCTTCTTTTCTTCTCCTCAATTTTACACAAATCATCCCGTTCATCTTTGAAGCCAATTTTCGGGCACTTATGGTCAGTTTTTGGGGTATTGACGTTTCACAAAAAGTTGTTTCTGTCAAAAAATACTTGAGGTTAGGCTCAAGAATCACCCAATTCGGAGCTATATCGAAGGAGTTATAGCCTCTGAAAGTTCTGCCTATTATTTCCTGCGCAAATCTAATTCTTTTCTTCTCCTTTTCTCTTATTCAATTATTATTATTATTATGAGAGATTAATATAAAATTATTATGAGTAGTTTAATTATATAAAATCATATTTTAATAATGTTCATGTTGAATTAATTTAAGAGGTTCATGTACATATAGTTGGGAGGGTTTAATTTAATTATTTGTGATTATTTGTTAACCTTATATTGATTAAGGTTATATTTATTTGTAGGGTGTTTTTGATCAAGCTACTTGAGAGTTCTTTTGAATTGTTGTTGGCTAAGAGAAGATCAAGGTACGTTAGGTGGCTAGATACCTTGAAAGTGATAGATTTGAATGAAAATGTTTGAATGATTTGTGTTGCTTGAATTAAATTGACTTGAATTATGGTTTATGAAATAAAAGTATGTTTAAAATATTGGTTTTAATGATTGAATTGGAGTATTGATTTTTATAACATGTTTTGATTAATTAATTTATTATTCATGTTTAAAAATGATTGATTTTGAAAGCAAGTTGGATTTATTGAAAAGGAGTTAGGATTGTTTTCATTAAAGGTTGAATTATTGGATTTAAAAGAGGATTTATTGAATCATTGATTTATTATTATGCTTTATAAGCATGTTAGTAATCCCACTATGCGGATTTGGTTTATTGATAAGGCCTTGGACTTTGTATGACCAGGTCTTTCCTCAATAATAGCCTTGTAACATAAGGAGACTAGCTTGGGGGGTGTGCACACTTGGGAGAGGAATTGGTTTTAATATGAGGAATTGGTTTTTTTTTTTTAAATAATTGGAATTGGTTTTATTGATTATTGATATTGGAATTATTGAGAATTGGTTTTACACCATGAGTTTGGTATTATTGGATTATTTATTGGAAACTGGTTTTGAAGCATGTTTGCGAATAAATTGAGTTTAATTATCTTGCACTTATCGTACTTAGCATATTTTGCTAACTCGTACTTCTTATTTGCTTTGGTTCGCCCTGTTTACCGTAATGGTAAGCAGTGTTGCTTATTTTCAGGTTGGAGTTAATAAATGATGCATTGGAGTCTCGAGATTGGTTTTCACTAAATTAGGAATTTGGTCTTGTATCTATTTTGAGTACTCATAACATTGGTTATTATTAATAAAGAAGAGTATTTGAGTTTTCGCTGCAAAGTATTGTTATTTTTAGTAAGTTGAGTAGCCTTGCGTAATCACGCGGCGGTAATACGCCTAAGTCTATCTCTACGGTATAATTATACGGATAATACTAGTATTTCCGTAGAGGGAGATTTGGGGGTGTTACAGATCCATTGGTGGCAGAATGTAAGGCTGCATTATTTGGTATAAAGAAGGCCAGAGAATATGGACTAAACGACATTATTCTTGAGTCAGATTCGTTGACCTTGGTTAGCAAGCTCAGGAAAAATTCTCTCTCTTTTTCTGAAGCAGATGGCATCCTTGAGGATATTATTTCGGTTAGCTCTTACTTTTCTTCCATATTTTGGTCTCATGTTAAACGGAATGGGAACTATGTTGCCCACCATTTAGCTAGGTTAGTGCCTATGGGTAGTGAACAATGTTGGGATAATCTCGTTCCTAATGAGATATCTCCGTATGTACTTATGGACACTCTTGTTTTGAATTAATGCACTAACCGCTATTTTCTTCAAAAAAAAAAAAAAAAGGTTCCTCTATTTCAGTCCTCACTTCAACTCCCAGAGTTTACTTATCCTGCAAACATCAAAACACTAAAAGACTCTTATTAGATAGAAGTTTGCTCAATCATTAACATCATCATCAAGACCCCTTTTTGATGATGACAACCTGAGCAAACTTCTAAGGATAACAGAATAAAACAGAAGGTTATTTTTATTTATAAAAACAATAAAGAAAACTAAAACAAAATCAAACTAAGCTAGAGCTAGCAAACTGGAAAACTAAACTAAATTAAAAGGCTCCTACACATACATGACCTATATATGCGTAGGATACTTACCTCGTGAAGCTAACATATGTAAACACTTATTTACATAGTTACCTTCATGGTTCCTTGCCATCATCATGTTCATCAACCATCACTCATCATTGCTCTCTTGTTCCCTCTATTGCTTATCATATATTGCTCAAGTTCCTTATATATATATTGTACCCTGTTCTAGCATAACTTGTTCTTTCTATGCACAACTAAACAAACATGTTAGATAGATAATCGTCATTAGTTTATAATCATCAAAACCTAATTACTCAACACCTAGTTTCCTAATCCTAGGGTTACTTGTATTTTATATATTGTGTGGAAGTCATGAATGAGAATTAAGTTTTGAGGTTTATACAATCCATCATTTAACTTGACAGATATCAAAGGAAAAATAGATTTTTCTAAATGTAGTGATACATTTCTGGAGAAACATAGTGGATGCAGACTCGTACAAGAACGCAAAATTACAAGCATATGGTACAAACTTCTGCTACTTGAAGTTGGATTGGAACAACTCTCTAATTGCCCTTTGTTTTAGACATTCAAATGTTTCATGATCCATACATTAAAATTTCAAGGTACACTACATTACATAACTCTCCAAAACCTAAATGTCATGACGGGTTAACAAAACGAGCTCTAAAGTCTAGCATTGATCTACCTAAACTCTTAACACATTCCCACAATGTACACTGTCATAGCCAACAAGCTAATCAGCAAGAATCCTTTAGTTTGGGCTGAATCAACACAGCTCTCCCTTCTGTAGATGACAAGCTTTAGGTCCTTCGTGTTAGCAGCCCCACGGGTGTAGGCTGTAGCATTGGCCATCTGAAGCAACTAACATGTCTAAGCAGCACCACTGATTCCTGGAATTGCATTGTTGTTGAGAAGCTGCATTCCTTCTTCGCTCATCTGCTGTACTTCTGCAGGCGATAAAATACGGATGCATCTAACACAACTGACAAACTCCCTGCATGGATAGTAAGAAAATTAACACCAATATCAAATACAAGTGTTATGCACTGAAATACTACGTAGTAAAAAAAATCCTAAAAGCGCTCTTTAGCAACCAAGCACAGACGTAAAGAAGCACGTATAGATATTGCACTGGTATTCTAGAGTGACTCCAAATTTCCAATAACATGATACTGATATCCTACAGGTGACAATTAATATAAATGGTAATTGTGAAAGTTAATAGTAATATAAAACAAATTTAGCTAATAAAACAAATTTAGCTAACGCGACAAGTGAAATGCAAAAAGTAGTGTGTTATCTTCTTTAAGCATGCAATCACTATCATTTTTTTTTTAAGACATACTAGCAACACTTTATTAAAGACGAAGTTAATGGAGGATTACTGTGTTAGATTGATCTGAAAAGGAAAAACAGATGAGTAAATGGAAAGTTAGGATTGATGATTTTCCCTATTTTTAGCTAGAGATAGAGACTTTTAAAGCAATTTCACAAAGTATAGTTACATGATTATAGGGAATAGGAACCACATGCATTATAAAGACAGTTACGGGGAGATAAAGACTTACTCCCACGGATCATCTCCAACCAGCAGAACATCACTCTCAAAGTCAACATAAACTAATTTCCATCCGGATCCTCTTGGATCATTGAGCAGACCCTCTAGTCCAAACATGCGTTCAATAGCAAACCGCAGTTCCTCATAATCCTTATAGCTTGTCACATCAATTGACCGCCCAACTGATCCTGCCTTTTGAACCTATGAAGAAAATACAATGTCAGGCTAATGTACTGAAGCAAGAGGATAAAGAAACACTATCTTTAAAGAAAGAAAGCTGCTAAACAATATTTGGGGGCCTTTTCCCATTTTGCTGTAGGTCTATTTCTAACCCCATCTCTTAACACTAAACAAATAGGCAGTGAAGAGGAAGTATTTTTTAGGCTCAAAATCCAATGTAGTACAAACCTTTGTATATGTACGCATGGGAGGCACCACTTGCTGCCATGAATTGTTTTGCAAAAGACTGCTCTCATCAAAATCCACATTGCTTGAAGACGTACCACCTGAATTATTATCAGGAAAGTCTTGTAAGAACGCCTGAGACTCAGCTAGGCTTGCTGAAGTAATCTGGGACTGAAGATCCTGGCTCGAACTGAAGTTGCCCACTAAACAGTCTGAAGAATACTGTAAACTTGCCTCCTTAGAAGGACACATTTTATTCAAAACAGCATTTGAGATGGATGCATCAACCATTGCATTTCCACCATTACCCATGTCCAAGTCAATGCAACTATATATCCCACTCTGATTATTGGTTTCATCTGACAACTGCGAATATGAACCAAATTGATCTGACTGAGCTGGATACCTCAGGTTCTGACTTTGCTCCCATATATCTTGACCAATTGAAGGCAATGAAGGATCAATTACTTCTGAAATTGTTGATGAAGAATAAGGTAACCAATCAGAAGCATCCATGTATGGAAATAAACCGTTTAGACTAGAAAGATCAGATGGAGGGACATCAGTCAACGGGGACTGAAAAACAGATGACATAGCTGGTGGTTGCATTAGTTTCTGATTGTTGTCTTTTGCATCTATGCTTTGTTGGGTTGGAGGGTTAGAAGGATTGCTTGTCTCTCTCTCCTCATTGCAGTGCCCAGCAGAAGCAAGTTGGCTTAGCTGACTAGGTTCACACAAAGGTTCTGGCTTAGTTTTTTCAGCATCAATCGAAGGCTGGTTTGTCTTGCTAGCCTGTTCCACCCCTGAAACATTTCCCACTTCACGTTGGTTGAGCTGCTGCAAAGGATAATTTTGAACAGAAACGTTCTGTGAAGAAACTATCTGTGGTTTATGCAGCGTTGCTGCCTCAATGTTTGCCTTTGTTTCTTGTAGTATAGGTGGCGGTGGACATGAAGCTAACATGGGAGGATAGCCCATGTTCTCTGGCCGCATTAGTGCCTTAACCAATTGCTCTGACCAAACATTTGGAAGTGATGCATATGAAAGATTTGCAGCACCCATGTCTGGAAGCTGAATGAAAGGCCTCTTTATTGAATTTCCCCACTCAAGTTCTCCTCCTAAGACAGTGTCAAAAAGCTATTATGTTAGTCATAGGTTAAAGGATTTTTTGGCAATGAGGATTGAGCAAATATGTAACCAACTCACCGAAAAATCCGGGATGGAAGGGCCGCTTAAAGCCTGAAGTCAGAGAAGGAAATAGGAAAAGACTTTCAGGAGTCTCAATTTCCCATGAACTCACTCTACTCTGCTTATCACCACATCCTGGTTCATCCCATTCAACCTGTCATTTGCAGGAAATAATGAATTAAGAATCAGGCATGAGATAGGTTGAAGCAGCTCAATTAACTAGTAGTCACTTCCGTTAGAGATACAACAAAGTTTTACAGATAAAGAAGTTCCATATACCTGCAGATTGCGCCATTTTGAACCAGGCCATCTCAACGGATCCAAGTCACTTACACCAACTATTGTTCCCATATATCTGGAAAATTATTAAACATAAATGAAAACATTATTAGGCTTCATAAGACAATTATACTTCATGAAATATTCAAGTTTTTTCCTTTAATTTGCTTTCCCCAATTTACATTGTTGCATGATTAGCAAGTAGCATCAACTACCTTCTTTTACCCGATTCCTCTGTCTCAAACATCATACCGAACCTCATCCCAGCAGATACTTGTGTTCCATATATTGCCTTCCGATATTTGCCCGCAGGAATTACAAATTCAGTAGGACATGCCCTACATACAGGAAGAGATGCACGAAAAGGCAGTCTTAATTACTATTTCCATCATGAGAAAAAACTGGATGGACAGGCTCAAGAGAAGTAAAACATCACAGATACCTAGGATTGTAGAAAACTGTGAATGGGGTTCTGTTAGCAGCAGCATGTGCGGCTGCAGCAAGAACTCCGATATGCATGCTGTCAGCAGATAGAACAGATGACGGCAGAGTTGTTGTCTGACGATTTGCACGCCTCACACCAATCATCAATTGACCCTTTTCATCTCTAGTATTGGCCAAAAAAAAATTAGAAAGTAGGCTAGAAAAAAGATATATGCTTGTGATTAAAATCAAGAACATAGACTACTTTTTTCACACAAGGGAACTTTCATAATAAAACAGAAGTTCCATAGTCTAAAAAAAAAGAGAGAGGATAACAACATTTTTCTAAATAAAAAGGAACATTCATTTTCCACTGTTAGTGACACATGTATCTCAAAGATATGAATTGACACAAAATTATATAACACTAAAGCAGCAAAAACCTAAATATATGAGTTTCTTACCGGATAAACAGAACTGCATCCCCTGCACGAAGTCTCTTAGAGCCAACAAAAACACTCCATCCAGTTGTTAGAAGATGTCTTTTCGGCTGCCCTGCAAGGAGGAAATATAAAATAGATAGTATCATGAAATAAGTGGCACTTAAAATTCTAACATGAAATTTTCAACAGCTAGAGATCAAAAAACAAATTACACTAACCACGATAGATATGGCGGAATGTCCATGTATTATCATGCAAGTCTTTCACAACAAGCTCTTGAAATGGAGGTTGCATTGTATAATCCTAAAATTAGCATTCCAAATATAACATTTATAATTATGCAACAGAATTGTGTCAGAACAAAGAAATTTCCTAAATGACAAAGGAGATGCCTTACCAAAGGAGGAAACAACTTTTCTGCTGCTCGGCGAGGCACAGAGAAACCTCCATGAGTACTCGTATCACTTGCAGTCAAAGTTTTGCAAAAGAATTCAGTAGGATGCTTGCTGGCCTTCAGCCCAAAATCAGGTATAGGGAAAACATCCTTTTCCTGCACGTGGTAGAGATATGTTTCATTAGCATTATCAAGAATAAAGTATGAGGTCACTATAGAATTCTTAAGTGTGTTGTAGGAAAATGTCTAAAGGGAAATATTCAGGATTATGAACTCTTACAGTTTTGATAGGTTGAAGACTCATTTGGGCAAATATCTCATCTGTATCCTTGTCCGCCTAACAAAAATAAGAGATTAACACTGAGTAAACAATGGCTACAATCTAAATAGAATGATCAAAAAATTGTTCATGGAACAAAAAGATTCAAGAACGAGAAAAAAACACATACATGAAGTGTAACATTGTGAACTTGACACATCAATTGAGACGGAAGATTTGGATAGTTGGGGATCTGAGAAGTTGCTGGGCGTTTTGTAGATATCGCTACCTTCAGCAACAAAGAAAAACATTGAAGCTCTTTGAGTAAATAAAAATTGAAGTACTAAACAAAACACAGCACAGATATCAAGTCACCCTTTTGGGAAAGATAGGGTAATTCCCTAAACATATGTGCTAAATCTATATGTGTAGTTAAGATTGTGATGCATAATTCACAAACCAAATGTGCAATAATAAATCAGTGGAAATTTCAAAGGAGGCACAGAACCTGCATGATAACAGCCATGTCTCTAGTGTAAATTAAATAATACAAGCCCATAGCATGCCTTTATGAGTAGGACAATCCATTAGATTCCAATAGTCAGCATGCATCTTTGCAAAAATGTAAAATTAAAGAATCACGCGCCTCAAAGAAGAAATAAGCACTTGGATCACAGCTATGTGTTTTCAAACAACATGATGAGAAATGTGATTTTCTAGTAGAAAATAGAAGCATTATGCAACTTCGTAGTGACCGTAATGTAATAGCATTGTGCAGCTTTACTAACTGGAGTTTACATTTTGATCAAAGTAGCCAGTTAATATTGAATCATGAAATTTTATCCTTAAATTATCAATGTGGCACAAGCATATGATGAAAATATAAAAAGCAAAGTTAAACTTACGGTCACGCTCAGCTGATCTTAAATGGTACAAAGACAATACCCATATAAGAAAAAGGTAAAGGAAGGGATGATAGAAACTTGTTTACGCATAACCCTCCTAGGTAGTATGATAATTTGTAAGTTACCATCCCTTCATAAATGCTATCTATAATTAGCAATCATCTAGATCAAAGCTACATAAAGTTAGTAATCATCGTCTTTTCTAAATGCTTAGAAGTTGTAACAAATGTATCGAATTTTCCCAATTCCCACACAAAATTCCTAATTTCAGGTACATAATGGAGTATTAAATCAAACGTCACTATAAATGGGGTGAGTTGGTAATGCTAATAGGTAAAATTTTCTAATTAAGATCTACATAACTTTGATCTGGCAAAAGGATGGGGTCAATTACACGGACCAAGTTACAACCCCCAACTCCCCATGAGTCGCTGACGTGAATCCTTCTCCTCCTGTCACACCTATCAAATGTCCAATGTAATATGATCATAATGTCCTTTAAGCCCTGTCCATGGAGGTCATTCTCTGAGGCACAAAATCTCAAAGAACATAGCATAATTTTTCGAGACAGATAAAACAAAAAATCCTTTAGAAAATTATGATACATAAATCCTTGTACATACTGACAAAGAGATTGGTATAGGCCATCTTATGATGATGATATCCTATATACATAAAATTAGTACAATTTAAACCATAACTCTTGAATCTACTTCATAAGGAAATTATGAGTTATCACACAAAGAAAGCAAATTGGCCAATACCTAAGATTTAAACAGAAAGTAAATATAATAATAACAATAAAACAAAGTATAATAAAGAAAATAAAACAAAAACTTTTGTAAAAATTATCTGAGTGAAACCTGCTCAATATGGCCTTGTGGGAAGTAATAGACAAGACTTCCTACTTGAGGCAAGGATACAAGAGGACCAGCACAAGCATGCCACAGCTCTGAGTGTAAAGGCTTCCTGGCCCCTGTAACCATAAATCCAAACACACTCTTGTTACACTTACCAGTTACCACAATTCTTTTTACAAAAAAAAAAAAATTAAGTTAAATTAAAATAAAAATTTTGTAAAAAAAAAAAAATTTATCATTGTATAGTATTAAATATTTTTTATTTAAATCTAATACTTTGTATTTGTGAATACAGTATTGTTTACTTTTTACTACTCCGTGTAAGAAAAAAGTACCGTTTCAATTAAGTTGTCACATTACTAGATAAAATTAGATGATAAGAAAACTAATTTGAGACTGAGAGATTACGACATTTACGTGTCAAACCTGGAAGTACCAATACTTGCAAATTCTGGGGAGGTCAACATGTAAATAGGGTTAATGACAACGACTAATACATGTATACAACACTTTCATTTGTATGACCATTCCAATTATTATAATTTTTTTTAAAATTCCTTTTTTCATAAAACTTTATAAACCCGTAATTTGATATTTAAACAACTTTTTATACTTCTAACATTTTTGAATAATTAAAGAGTAAAGATTAAGTTGTGATGTTACTGGATCAAATTACACTGAAAACTAATTTCGGACACAAGGAGTACACATTTACGTGTCAAATCTGGATGTTTGCAAATGACAAGGACCAATACAAAACCTTCATTTACATGACCTTTTTAGAAAAAACACAAAAGTCCTTAACCACACACCATTGTAACAAACATCAAAACTTTATCCCTCATAATTCACATACAAGAACAATTAGTAAAAAAAAATGAAAATAAAGAGTGAATTAAATTACATAATAATAAAAATGCAAGCAAAATTTAAGTAAAAAATTTGAAAAACCTAAACTATAATAATAATGAATTACCAGAATTGTCCTGCATTTCTTTGAATAACTTCATTTCTTCAAGTAAATTTGATGGTAATGGTGGCCCACAACTTCCTCCTCCTACTGTTTTAACTTTGTCTTCAACAGTAGTAGAAGAAGCCATTAAAATATAAACTTATTTGTGTTGTTTCTCTCTCTACTTTCTCTCTCTTCAACCTCAAAACAGCACCATTTTACAACCCCAGAAAATTAAAATGAGAACCCAAAAAAACCCAGCAAAAATATGAAGTACCCATTTCCCCAAAAAACCTCATCTTTCAATTTTTGATCAGAAATAATTATAATTAAAGTTGGTTAAATAATATTCCAAAAGTTCAGAGAAAAAATTCTTTAGAGAATCTAGTAGTAATATTATCTGAGAGAAAAACAAAAAGATGAAGGAAAAATACAAGAAAAAAAAGAGGAAGAACAAAGAAAAAATTCTAAGGAACAAAACCTGCAAAAAGGGACTACTATTACTACTGTAATCTTAGTGGGCCATGATTATGAAAGTAATCCATTTGGTTGAAAAAATAGTGTAAAATTACAAAAAAAAAAAATTAAAAAATTAAAAAATTAAAAAAAGGAAGAATTTTTTTGAGGGGCCTGCCAAATTTCATCGATTTAAGCACGCCTATCAAAGCGTGAACAAGCACAGTTTTTTTGATTTTATTTTTGGGGGTTAATTTATAAGTTTAAAGGTTGCTACTTTTTTAAGTACCCCAAAAGAAATCGACCTTTCAATGATCAAACAAAAATCATTCTGATTTCCTCCTTATTCCTTTTGAACAATCGACCCGGTTGAAAAAGAGTCTGACCACGTACAAGCTCGCAAGCTACTTTCGAATTGTAAAAGAGTCTGACCACGTACAAGCTTAACTACTCGGGTATTGAGTAAAGGAAGGTAATGTAAAATTAAATAAAAACCCACCAAGAAATACTTGAGATTTTTGGGAAGGAAAGAAAGGTTTTGGTGGGAATGGTGAATTTTGGTTTGGTTGCAGCCTTAAACAATGAAAAGAAAGAGAAAAAAGAGAGGAAAAACAGAGGAAACCCAAGATCACACGAAATCAATTGAGCTTACTTACTGGGATTAAATAATTTTAAATATTCAAAGATGGTTTTTATCTTTTCTTCCCAAATTATTTTTAATGTTATTTAATTTGTTAAGATTAGAGATATTCTTGGAGTAATAAATAAATTAAGGGAGTAGGGGTAAGTGAGAATAGAATGTCATAGTAGTGTATTTTAGCACGTTTACGAGGAACTTTTACATTGATCGGATACAAAAGGTTCCTACTCTTCCTAGCAATTTTTTTTCAAAAGTTTTACATTTATTTAATTTTCTGACACCCATTTTTAGCTTTGTAATTACGAGTATTTAACAAAAACAGTGGAAATTACCCTAAAATCAATCCCAGTTGGTAATGACCCCTGGATAATTAGTGCTGGAAGAATGGATGAAACTAGTGACTAATAATCGTATTACACTCGATCTGATATTAATTGACAATTAAGGGCAAATTCTCATTGATTGAACTGAACTTAGGGCTTGTTCACATTTACTTAATTTTATTTCAGTTCAGTTTAGTTCAGCTCCAATCAGTTCAGTATAGTTCAACTCCAATCAGTTCAGTTCCTAATTTCCCTCTCTCTTAAAATATTCATTTCAGCTTAGTTCAGTTCTGTTTAGTTCTAATCACTTCAGTTCAGCTCAGCTCCAATCAGTTCAGCTCAATTCAATTCAACTCAACTCAGCTCAGAGTAAGACCCTGTTTGATTCACCTTAATTTTACTGAACTGGAATTATTTTTACTGAACTGAACTTATTTTTACTGAACTGAACTTAATTTTACAGAACTAAAATTATTTTTACTGAACTTAAATTATTTTTACTGAACTTAAATTATTTTTACTGATTTTCTATTATAATTCTTCTTTAAGAAAACTGAATTTTACTGAACTGAACTTATTTTTACTGAACTGAAATTATTTTTACTGAACTAAAATTAATTTTACTGAACTGAAATTATTTTTACTTAATATTATTTTTTTAAGGTGAAGAGAACAGGGCCTAAATGTGAACAAGCCCTTATTAGAGTTGAACTAAACTGAACTGAATTTATTAGAGTTGAACTGAACTGAACTTATTAGAGTTGAACTGGCCAATTGACCAGATTGGTAAATAAAAAAGACTTCTAGCGACAATTTGGTAAAAAAACTTACTCCGGCGACAGTTTGGTAAAAAAAGCTAACAATGTGCGACAATTTGGTAAAAATAATAAACTTTGGCGACATTTTGACCAAAAAATCTATTTTTTTCCCGACAAACTCTTTTTTTTTCTTTTTTTTTTTAATAGTCCCGACAAACTCTTTAAAAATCCTATTTTAATTTGTTTTTGTGTTCTTAAATTTATTTTTTCCATTTAAAATATTGAATTTACATGTCACCCCTTTTTATTTCCAACCCCTTTTTAAAAAAAATTCATTAATAAGGGGTATGAAACTTAAGTGAAAATTGATATTTAATGTTTTTTTCTTCAAATTGTTATTTCCGTAAAAAAGGGTTGGTAAAATAACAAGAAAAAGAACTATATTAAGCATTCGCGAGTAATTTATCGAAAATTTTTTGTATTTTTTGGGTTAAGTATCGCCAGAGATTATTTTATTTACCAAATTGTCGCTTAAGGTTAGTTTGTTTTACCAATTTGTCGCCGGAGTAAGTTTTTTTTACCAAATTGTCGCTAAGGGTCTTTTTTATTTATCAATCTGGTCAATTGGCAGAGTTGAACTGAAGTGAAAATAATTTGATGATAACATGGCCTAAGTTGATGTGATGATTTAAAACCAAAACACGAATTTATACCAAACTTGATAATACGGTGTAAATGACAATGGGTTTCACCTGACCCGATAATGATCAAAACATAAATTGTCACAAGAAGCTCGAATCCATTATAACTTAAGACATCCTATAACCTGATTACCGTCTACTAGTACCATAACTACCAGTTTACTATATGGAATAACATTACATGCAATTTTCTGACTCATTATTTAACTAACATGTTATGCTACCATTCACCATTTCACCCTACTAAACTCTATGGAATAACATCATAATAGAGGTTGACCCGGCCTATTCTCTACCACAACCGAACTAAATCAAGTGATACACCTTCAACTGAAATTTACAAGTCACTCTCTCTATTAAGTGAATCATCTAATTTCAGAGTTCTAGTTAATAATGAGTGTACAAGCATTGTATTGGTAGGAAGTTTGGATCATGTAATCATAATATTTATATTAGGAAAAATTGTTAAAAATAATACGACCTTTGGCCAATTTTTCATAAATAATACGGTATTCTAATTCCAAAATAAAAAGATTGACCTTTCATAGACTTATGTTCAAAATAGAATAAAAATAATTGTTTCACATGTCAAACTAAAAACGTATCACATTGTGATTGGTTAAGTTTTTTAACATTTAAATTTACTAGAGATTCTAGCGCGCACAATGCGCGCTATGGCTAGTCTTTAAAAATAGTTTTTACAATTGTCCCTAATGAATTTGCATGGTATTTTATTATAATTATTTGCATATAGAGGATAAACTAGCTTAAAACCCGTGCAATGCACAGATTATATAAAACTTATTTTTTTAATCTGTACATTTTAATAATAAATCGCTTTTGTACATGAATATAAATAAGAATTACCTACATTTTGTAATTTAAAATCTTTTATTTTCATCAAAATTATGATATAGTATCTGTTCGACGTTGTCTAATTCATAGTTCAATGTAGGAGGCCATTTATTAGTGTGCTATTAAAAATTGTTTCAATTTTTTTTTGAAATAAAATTGATTCATAAATAAAGTCATACCACATCTACAAAGAGATTCAGATCTAATGAATACATAATAATTGAATTAAATAAAAACATTTCGTAAGCAAAGCTACAATCGTTGTTGCAAATCGTACATTCTCCATACCCTCTTTCATATCGTTGTGATGTATAGCCTTCATTGGAGAGGGGGTCTATCGATGTGTTGTAGCCGTGCAGAAAATTTACGTCTGATTCGCTAGGTTGTAATCGAAATATTAACCTCTTTTTCGATCTCGCACAAAATTTTACCCATGAAACAACTCTATAGCAATCCATAAAATAAAAAGCAAATCCTCCCTCAAAAGAGTGAAGAAAAACTCGGTCTTTCAAAGGAGCCAAATCTTCCTAGCTAAAGAAGAAGAAAACCCCTGTCTTTCGAGGGAGAAATATTCCTCCTAGAAGAGGAAGAATTATTATAAACCTAAAACAATAGAAAAAGCACACAAAAACAAACAATTAGGGCTTTTCAGCGATAAAAATCGATGGAAGCCCCTCCAAAATTCAACAATGGAGACTAGGGTTTTAGAGAGAGGAGAGAGGAAAGAGAGGCTAGGGGTTTTTTTTAATTGTTTTAATTTGTAAGGTAGAAGTTTTTCTAATATTTAAATTTCAAAAATTTTAAATAGGATAGCTCTAAAAAAAAAAAAAGAAAAAAAAAAAGAAGCAGAAGATGACATCATCATTGTATTTAGGCGGGAAATTTGTTATTAAGAGAGCGACATGTGGATAGTGATGATGTCATCATCTTCTGTTTTAATAATAGTTAATAGGTGTGCTAGATGTTGTAAGTCTTGTAACCGTACGATAGTCTTAGAAACTTTAGTAGAGTTTATTTAGATTTAGTGCGGAAATCACAAAAATTATCAAGTTCTAGAATGGTAAATGTTTAGATTTGGAAATGTAAATGTTTGATATACTTTTTTTTTTTTAAGGCTGATATACTACTACATACGAGTCCTTATTAGGGAAATGCATTAAGAAGGAAATAAGAAAAGCTTATTAAACTTATAAATAGGGGGCAAATTAGGTTAAGTCCCGTGCCATGTACGGTAGTTTTAATAGAGTAATTGTTTTATATTAACACTACATTTAATTTATAATTATTAATTTTCTAAAATATTATGATGAATTTATGAAAGAACCTATTAGCAAATTTAAAAAAAAAAAAAAAAAAAAAAATTGTGTACATCAGATCCTAGACGCATTTAGGGTCTTTTCTACTCATTTAATATATGTATTTTTTTATTTATTTATTTTTTTTTGCTCATTTATATCTCTTAAAATGAGAAGAAGAAAAAAGTCAAATTAAAGAATAACTGCCTTTGGGTACACTTACCTCTATGGATACCCAGGTGTATATAAAAGGTGTTAATTGGTGGCCAGATATGTACCTTAAAATATGCATTTGTTAATATGCATATTTTTTTAATTTCTTTGATTTCACTAATTAATTGTTATCATTTATTGTTGTTAACTAAATGAATTTCTTATTAAAACGTAGTAGTGTAGTACATTACACTATTGTTTGGATTTTTTTTTCCTAAAATTTATAGTTGTTAATATCATTTGTGGAAAGATAAATCAAATCTCTTATTTTCTCTTAAGTAAATTTTTAATATTTCATATTCGAATTACTTTCTTGAAACTTCTAAAATATAAATAAAATAAAAATATTCAAATAAAATAAAATAAAATCCTACTTGTAAAGTTGTAATATTTGACTCACTTTTATTTATTACTTATGTTTATACAGTTGTTAATATGTTATCAAAATGTACATCAAATATTTTATTTATATATAAATATGTTATCTTTTTATTTATGTACAGTAAAAGCTAAGATTTGTTTCCAAAAAATAATTTTTGTAAAAAAAAATAATAAATAAATAAATAAAACCTACGGACACACCAGGCGATGACACGTGTCATTACTGGCGTGTCTTTTAGTATATATGATGATGATGTGTAAACAAAAAAATTTATGCAAGAAAAAAGATCTTCTTAAACTATAAATAGGGGTATGTATGTATGTAAACAAACATTTTATACTATTCATGAGAGCTCTCTCGTACTTTTTAAAAAATAGGGATTTTAGAGGGAAAAAAATCCTTCCCCGTCATACCAACCCCTTTCCCACCAACCTCTGTTGGTCAACACCTACCCCACCCCTTAACCCAATCCTATCCCTCCCTACCCTCGACCTGATCTCCCCCATCCCCACCCGACCCTGCTCTCCCAAGTCCCCACCCCGACCCTACTTTCCTCCTCCCCCCACCCCGACCCTACTTTCCTCCTCCCCCACCCCTTTATGTCCCCTTACCATGCTGGTTGATGCAGAAGTTTTAAGATGGTGGGTGTTTTGGGTGTTTTTGTCCCTTGGGAGAGTTACAACACGAAGTATGATCCGGCCGAGTTGTACCTGCAAAATAACGGAGACTCCGGGTGATTGGAGCTCCGCCTCCGACGGTCAAGTTAGTAACTTGAAAAGGAATAAAGAGGACGGAAATTTAGGTGGATATCTGCTCGGATTCCAAGCTCAGGTGTTTCTCTGATGTGAGAGAATGCAAATGAAATAAATGGTAAAACGTGTCCTCAAAATGAGGGATATCTCCCTATTTATAGGGTCTTGGGGAATTGCCCCTGATTAGGTCACTGAACCCTAATCATTGGCGGGCAGCGCCGTTTTCCGGCGTTCTCGGGATTTAGGCCTGAAGGCCGCCTTTTCCCTTTTATTTCTGGAATGACACGTGTCAAGCAGGGATTATTGGTCCATTTTGGACCAATCTGAGGCTGACACGTGTCACCCTCTGATTGGGCCACGTGGCAGGGTAAAAATACCCTAAACAGTGGGTTTTGAGGGGTTTTCGACGCTAGCGAAGGAACACTGGACTGAAAAGCAACCATGATCGGTAGGGGTAGATTTTATGGTTGATGAAGGAGTGGGGTGGGAGTTTCATGCTAGTTAGGGGCTAGGGTAGGGGTTGTAATATCATCCAAACTCAATGGATAACCATCCACCCGATCCAAATATATGGATGAAAATCTGAACTTAAGCGGATGACGGATGGATGAGTCGGGTGACGAAAGTTAGTAAAAAGAAGCTAGTATATATTAGAAAGATGTATTAAAAGTTTCATTAATTAATCACTTTTTTCAAATGCTTATCTTAATTATGAAAGTACAAAATTGTATTTATACATTTTATTTCATCCTAAGTATCACCCGATCCAATCACTTTTTTCAAATGCTTATCTTAATTATGAAAGTACAAAATTGTATTTATATATTTTATTTCATCCTAATTATCACCCGATCATTCATGATGTGGATGAAGGTAAATTAGGTGGATGGATGGATTGGGTGATGGATGGATTATTGGTGGAGGAAGGCGAATGAAGCATCACCCGATCCACCTCCGATCCATTGTCATCTCTAGGTTAGGGTAAGGGTTCGAGTCTGGCGAAAGGTGGGGGTTGTGTTGGGGTGGTGTTATTTCCACTTCTTTTTTTTTCCATTTTTTAAAAAAAAAATGGGAAAAAAACTACCTATCGAACTGCAACACGTGTTACAATTAACCTATTATTAAACATGTTATCAATCGGTCACAGTCTATTTTGAGCAGATGTCCGTCAAAGGTCATTTAATTTTGGAATAATCGAAGGTCATTTTATTTTTAGAAGATCAATATCAATGGTCTTAGGGCCTGTACATTTTTATTGAACTGAACTGATTGGAGTTGAACCGAACTAAACTAAATATTATATGAGAGAAGGAAATTAGGAGCTGAACTGAACTGAATATTTTATGAGAGAAGGAAATTAGGAGCTGAACTGAACTGAACTGATTAGAGCTGAACTCAACTGAATTGAATTGAACTAAAATTAAGCTAAAATGAACATGCCCTTATTATTCTTGACAATTTCTCCTTTACATTATCATTATACAAGTAAAAATATGTGCTAAATAACACATGAATAAACTCATGTACCATTTGACACTCTAGAAGTTATGTTTAAAGTTAAAAAAAATTACTATAAGTTTTCGATATGACATATTTCAAAGTACAATCATGTGGGATCTTATTTAATTCGTCTAAATAACTGCTTTTAAATATGACACTAGTGTGTGGCTGATGGCTGTCATAAATGGCACCCATTTGATGAGCATTTAGATTGTTTTTACCTTCTTTTCATAGCTTTCATGCTTAATAAATGCTTAGTTTTATGCTTTTGCTATTTGTTTTACCTTTTACTCTCTTATTTTGTGGTTTTGTGCATTTTGATGGTTTTTCTAGTCTTTTCTCCTTTATGTGCTTTCTTTTTGTGGTTGTAGGTATTGTACGAGGTCAGGGTCTTGATATTGGTGATTTACTAAGGTGGAAGATGCTTTTGGAGCAAGCTCATGGCAATTGGAAAGCTCAAGATGCAAGGAAGTGGATTCTCCAAGTTCTAGCTCTTGCGCTCTCAAGCCGTGCTCTCATGAAGATGGGGTGTTGAACCCACAATCAAGTGCTTTTGGGACTGCTTCTCTTAGTGTTCATCATCATCATGTTGTGCGTTTACTTGAAGACCTTAGCGAACGCACGAAGCCGCGAGAAGATCGAAGAAACCCAGAAACGCGCGGGCTGGCCACCTCTGCTCTCGCGACCGCGCCTCTCTGGGTACTTCCTTGCTCGGTTTTTGTTCGAGCCTCCTATTTATATCTTTGTAAGCCGATTTTTAGGGAAAGTTGGAGAGAATTAGAATTCATAATTTTAGATTAGTTGAGAGCTTCTCTATCTAGATTTAGGGTTAATTTAGGAGTAGATTTTAGAAAGAGAAAGTTTAGAATTTCAATGGTGATTTGAGTGATTGAAGATTCAAGGTGACAATTGTATTGGAGATCATCAAATCAATCAATAAGGATTTCTAACTCTATCTTATATTTTATTGCTTTATTTGATTTCATATTTGTTTGGTTTGATTTTAATGTTTGATTGTTGATTAGTGTAATTGTTCTCCATATTTTGATGATTCTTGATTTCTTTAGTTGTTTGTTGATTAGATGATGATGTTAGAGTAGTTGTTTGCTAGGGATTGGGTGAAACTTGTATGATTGATTGATTGTGCTTAATTTGGGGATTGTGTTGATTAATTTTTGAGATTAAAGTGATTAATGGAAGATTGCATGTGTGTAATTCGATTAGGCCTTCAGAATTATGCTAGATTGCATTGTAGTTTCAAATGATACGAACTATTGATTTAGGAATTGCAATTGTCGATTGAGCTTGAATAGTGATGCTCCTAGTTAGAGTCTCTCGTAGTTGGCGCTAATTTGACCTCTAGAAGATAGCTTGTTGACTCTTTTGATTGAGCTTGTCATTAGTCTTCACAACTATTGACTTGCATGTATTTCGAGTTGCTACAATTGTCATTATTGCTTGTTGATCCCGTTCCTAGTGCTTTATTTGTTTGGTTTCTTTGTTTGTTAGTTGTTAGTGTTCTCTCTTTATCTTTGTCTTCGACCTAGCTTAGGCGTATAATTGAGAGCGCTTGAACATTACCGTTCCTTTGGGTTCGATCCTTGACTTGCCTCTATATTTGTATACAGGTTTGTTAAGTGTTTATAAATTTAGTTTGACCGAGGGAGGATTAGTTTCAACGACCTAGTTCCACCCCTCGTTAGTGGCCCGGGCTTTGCCCCGGGTGATACTTTGAATAATTTCGTTTTTATATTAGACGCTTTAAAAGACGTACTTCATAATTTTTTTACGTGGTAAATTTGAAAACAATGACTACAATAACTCATTTTGGATTTTTTTTTGTTTGTTTTATATTACATTATAATACTTGTACTATATGTATTTATACATAAATGTGAAAAAATAGATTATAATTTAATTCTAGCTAAGATGGCAATGCATGTGGTTTTTATTCAATGAAGTTAGGTTCGAATCTCTTTGCATGCATTTTAATTTAATTTGGATAATTGAATGATGATGTGGCATGATGGTAGAGGTTGTTGAATGATGATGTGGCGTAATACGGGTGTAAAAAGGGGTACACGTGGCACATACACAATTTTATAAACGCCTTTTAATATATAGTATAGATTATAATAATTTTCTTATAAAAAAATTAGATACATTAGTGGTTATATTGAATTGGAGTATGTGCAAATAGTTTTTATTTTTTGTAGATAGATCCAAAAATTAAATAGCAATAACACAATTGGTTTTGATCTCGAATCTTAAATACCACCTAGGGGTGAAAGCAATATGGATTAAAAACGTAAATCGAACCAAACTTAACCAAATTAACAATTCAGATTGGTTTTTTTTGTTTGGCAATTCAGTTTGGATCGGTTTGGGATTTTAAAAAATATTTGGATTGTGGATCAGTTTTGATTTTAGGCTTCAAAAAACCGAAAATCGAATTTCCAAACCGAAATTCTAATAAAGCTCAATCACTTCATCCTGTTTTCCCTTCATATATAAAGCTAAACCCTAATCCTTCTTCCCCTCTTTTCTTTTTTTAGCCTTTCCCACTCTTTCCTTGCGGTAATAGTACACTTTTTCCCTCTTTCCTCAGTGAGTCACTATGCTTGCAACCACCGCCATCATTCAACCTCTTACTCTTCTCGGATGGTAACTCACTCTTCTTCGACAGTCCCTCACCACCGCTCCCTTTCTAGCTCTCAATTCGCTCGTATATAAAGTTGTCAATTTGATGGTACCATCACCACCACTTCCTTTCTCACTCTCAGTCCGACAATTCGAATTTGTTTCTAAATTAAAATTTGGAACGCTGGTGTATGTATGGAATTGCTTGTTAGGTTTTGATTTTGCTTGAATTTCGAACGGTGGTGTATGAATTTGCTTATTTGGTTTTGTTTTTGCTTAAAATTTGAACGGTGATGTATATGGTTTTGATTGTTTGGTTTTGTTTTTGCTTGAACTTCGGTTCAGTTTGGATTCAATTTCCAAAACCGAATTATTTCAGTTTGGATTGGATGGGAGAGAATCCAAATTCGGTTTGGATTTGGTTTCAAAAATTCAAAACCGGATTAATTTGGTTTAGATTCGGTTTGGTGTAAAATCCAAACCGAATACCAAACTTTCACCCCTAGTACCACCCCCACGACTTTAACTACTCCCTCCATTTCGTATTAATTGCAACACTTTCCTTTTACTTCTGTTTCATATTGATTGCAACACTTTTATATCTAGAAAGGACCCACCATTATTTTATAATTGCTCTCTCCTACTAACTCCACTCTCACAATTATTTTATTATTTCTCTTTCCTACCTACCCCACTTATACTATTTATTATTATTATTATTATTATTATTATTATTATTATTATTATTATTATTATTATTATTATTATTATTATTATTATTATTATTATTATTATTATTATTATTTGTTATAAAATAAGGAATAAGAAAAAACATCAGGGATTGAAGAGAATAGATCAGTCTCTATTATTCCATATAGTGGGGATATATATATACATACAATATAACTAGGGTTTTCTTAAATAACAATAAACCCTAGATCTAGAACATTCCAGATGATAAAAGAGGATAATGGATATCCACACAATATTTCATAACACTCCCCCTTGGATGTCCATTATCGAAGACCGTGCCTCGTTAAAACCTTATTAGGAAAAACCCCGTGGGATAAAAACCTAATGAAGGAAAAAGAGTACAACATTCTTCGTAATACGCTCGAGATGTTGCCTCATTAAAAACCTTACCAGGAAAACCCAATGTGGGACAAAACCATGGTCAAGGGAAAAAGAGTGCAGCGCGTATTTTCTCCCCCTGATGAATACATAACTTAAGATCTTCTAGTGACGCAACAACAAATCCAATATGTTGTATATCTTCCCATATGTAGTAAAATATCACTCGTTGATATGGTCTTCGATCCTCCTAAACTGAAATTGCATCTTCAAGTCTTCACGCTAACATGTGAAGTGTCTTAATTTCACCATACATGTGTTTTTCTCTAATATCAATATTTCAAATTAAATCTCTGTTTAACAATTGATTTAAAGGTTAAGCTTATGCAGTTTTGATTTCTTCTGGAAGTCGTTATTGATGATCATTACTTGATCAAACATTCATTAATAATAATTTGATGACAAAACTTGATATTATTGTCATTTTTAAAACTCATATGAATTATATAATATAACACATGTAATTATATACGCTAATCATGGTTCTTCTAGACCATAAGAAAAAATTCTCACGCATAAGTAATCCATTGATATTATTTAGACGTTTCATAATTGACACGATAGGTCTCTTGCAATTACAAATAGTAAATCTCATTAACTCTCATATGCTCAAACTTCAGGTTGAAATGTCACTGATGTAGTTACATAGACTTTTCAAGAGTTTGATAGTAATTGCATTATTCAAGAGATAAACTTTGTAGGGCTGGATATTTAAATATGTCGTATATAAGTTCTCCGGGAACTCTTTTTACATGATTCATAACGTGCAATTAAATAAATGTCATCAATAATTTCATTACAATTATAAGCCCATTGGAATATAAATATGTCTTTCTAATTTTTCATCAAAGTTGTAAATATGTCTTACTATACTTTGAATGAACATTCACATACACCACATCCATTGTAAGAAATTAATCCATGCAATATGAGATATATAAAACATGATAACATATTAAACAAATTATACAATGAGTAATGCATCTAACTTCCTACATATGCAATAAACCATTAACCTATGACTCACATGCACATGAACATAAGACTCAAAATGATGCAAGACACTGTACAGTGTGGATTTTAAAATCCATATTTCATTGGACTTCGGGTCCATGATAAACTTATGATCATTATCATTATGTCGACATCAAAATGTACATATATTTCAGATCCCTTACTCATTAGTCCATTCCATTATGCATATGCATTTTATTCATCGGTTCCATTATGTACCGGTATCATAAAATTCCTTTAACTTACATTCCGCATGCTATTTTACTATGATATCTGAATACATTTCTCATTGGTACCATCATAATTTTTCTTACATCATAGGCTATCTATTATAATAATTCAGATTCTATACCACTTTTAGGGTATTTCATACACTATGGTATTTATATACTATTACACTATTAGTGTCAACTGCACTATCTTGCCAAATATCATATCTATTAGACATATATTTTTTTATTTATTTATTAATTTTAGAACCGATCATACAACCTACACTTCAGGTATAGTGATTCAAGTATAATTGGCAAGATTCTATCTCAATGTATACACATAATTAATATGACCAAAATGTATCTTCAACGCTATGCAACATAAGTGATAACTGAATATAAATCAAATCATAAATGTGCAACATATCTTGATAATATATATACAAAAGTTGCATATAACTTTTCAAACTACCATTATAGGGATCATATTTATTATTTATTTATTTAATTATTTTTTCCAACTTTTGCTAATTCGTTCTTCTCCCCCTAAGTTGGTAAAATATCTCATTTATAGGGGCATCTTATTATATACCAACTTAGTAGACAAATTTGCATTAATAAAATTCACTTCATTAGGAGGATCACAATCAAAATTTATTTCTCAGAAGATTTGTATTAAACAAGTTTCATCTCTTTTGGAGAACAACTTCAATGAAGAATCATTTCTTCGTTAATTTTACATTGCAGGTGTATTTATTATATATTACCCTTTTCATAATATCTTCTGAAAAACAATGTCAATGGGAAGACATGTGTTGTGCAGTTGTACGTTTTCCATTCTTTTCTAATTTCTTATGTGCTGACATATAATAGCCCCAATCAAAAGAATTGTGATACAAGCATAGATCACTTGCTTGTAATTCTACTAGGTGGTGATCTTCTGGATCTTTAAACCCTTAAATAATGTATTTGGTGAGCTTCTGGTTCTCTGATAGTTTACAATAATATATACGTTATTTTGGTGAACTTCTGGTCACCCATTACTCCTATTTATAACCTATTAACTCTTGAAAATTTCATCAATACAAATTAGTATGAATCACAATCCAAATATATATAGCTCAATCTCAATGTTATGTCTTGCCATTCAATTCATTTCATACGTCTAACATTGAGAGAGCGTCAGCACAGTACCAAACAAAACTTCAGGTTTCCATAACGGGTAATTATTAAACCCGGATGACCTAATTTAATTATCACATCCAGTCACTTCTCTAAATTTGAACTCTGGTCAGTTTTCTAACACTAGTGATTAATTTATTAAACTTACTTTAAGCATGGCCATGAAATATGATGTGATATTATAATACCAACATGTGTTTCTTTATACAATTGGCAAGACAATCAATTAATATTTTATCCAATAATTACTCATACTCTACTGGAGTTTAAACTATAAACTTGATACATATTAATCTTGTTGGATATTTCATACTCTTCTGGAGTCTTTTATATAATCATGAAACATATGAACTTTACTAAAAGTGATTTCTTCTAGAAATGTAATGAGATTTACCACTTCCTTAAATTTGTCATTGTCAATAGTGACTCCTTTCCTTTTCAAAGATACTTAATTATCTTTAGAACCTATTGATTTATCACGCTTCAGGCATGCTATAGGTTCATCGACAATTGATGTTGTATTTTTAGGACATCAATTTTAAATTAGAGCATTTACAACTAGTATATGATAAATGTCATTTGTTTATATCCATCTTCAGGATGGTATCATTTCAAAATATTTAATTAACATGTGGCCACTTCTATTAAATAAATCGTTGATATTTAAGTTATTGTATGTATTAAACTGACCATCAATATATTTTATTATTTATATGCAAGGACTACATACAATCTTCCCCTAATCCTTGCATATGGGGGTATGGAATGAATCAATCCAACAACCTTTAAAATCCTTGCAACTTTTAAGCCATAAATTCTTTTGGCAATGTCATGTATCAAGTAACGTGTTCCTTTTAGAAAAAACACGCTTATATAAATTTATACTTATAGAACACTTATCATGTTCCTCATGCCCAATTACATTCATCTTAAAAAAAACGAAACCTCTTCTATTTATGGGCATAATAAAACGTTGATTATGTATAGTTTCTCACAATGTCATATTGCAATTTATAAACTTAAAAACATTATTTCTTGGTCCAATAGTTAATATGTAATCATCTTTGCAATTCTAATTAAGCTTTTCAATGATTTGTAATTACGAAAACATAATGAAAATATGCTTCGTTTTAATCACATGAACTCTCATTCACTTATGGAGTGAGTAAATATAGTAATTTATGTATCTTCAATACTCACTTAGAGTTCAATACCTAAAATACATTCAAAACCTTTTGTAAATTCTTTCTCACGGAATTGTGTCTATATATAGACGTATTAGTATCGCGGATGCTTTTTAGCAACATACTTTATTAGAAACTAATAGAATTTTCTAGGTCATATACGTATCTTTATATCATTTTTAGGGTTTTTAAACCTTTATAAATTTAAGGTACTTTAGGTCCATATATGTGTAAGTATTTCACGTTCAATTTATTCAATATTCTTATAATCAAATTCGACTTCATGTATATAGGTATATAAACAAAATCAATCATACGCAAATTAACATTTCCAAGTTTTAAGACATAAGGAGTACGCATTTATAGATCAGAGTATTAGTTTGCAAGTTAATAATATATACACTTTAAGCCGCAATTCATAATTTTATATTATTCGATGCTTTAAGTTGCACAGTGATGCATATCCCCTTAACAAACTTTACCTAGTTCACTATAAAAAGTCACATATAAATTTCAAACAATTAGGGGCGGTTTATATATAATTGATAATTGTATTACCGACTCTTATAAACAATACTAGAAACAAGTCCATATATTTCACTTATAGTTTAGTAAGTCAGAAGTCACAAATTCAATTTCTGTAAGATTCTAATTCAATACATATTGCTACATAGAAAAATATTAATTGTGAATCGACTGAATTAACAAACTATAATCACATGTACATAATTGAAAAGATTTAGTCAAGTTTTAGGAATTCCAAAAATTTGTGAGAAAAACATGAACTAATTAAGAATAACAATTGTATACTACGAGTACAAAATACATAGATTTTATTATTATAACATGTAAATATTGCTTTATCTTAAAAAGATAGAAAGTAAATAAATATTTTTCTTAAAAAAATATGTAAATATCTTTTATAACCATCTTTATATATATATATATATATATATATATATATATATATATATATATATATATATATATATATATTCATTCTATCTTTATAACAAACTCCTTATCAGATTGGGATCAGGAGGTAAATTTATCCTTTTGGATAAAAAGCATAGTTAAGCAAAACAAAACAAAACATGGATTAACTCCCTTTAAAGGAAAGATAAGAAAATAGAATATCAAAGCGCATGAACACATACACTCAACGTCCAAGCAAAACAACTAAACAAGTATAATCAAAGTTAGGCCATGCAAGGAATTAATTAATTAACCAACCATTAAATAGGTTGTACTCCAATACTCCATGATCTAGAAGATCGACAAACATATTTGCAACTTTGATTTCAATATATGCAAAATCAAAATCTAGTACCTTATCATTATTCAATATATGTAAAATCATAGCAGGTGTGATTGATATAGGAGAAATAAATTAATATACGTAGTATTTCCCTGATAGTGGTGCAAGTCCACATTAAGATTAACAATCCAAATCATCAGATCATAAATTCATGGTCATTATATTGACACATATATACGTACTCCATAATATCTTCAACGGCAATTAGAGAAGTAATATTGTAGAATAATATTAACTTACTTCGGTTCAACGATATGATTAGATGTATTTAATAAAATTGAAGATTCTCGCCACTCATGGACTCCACATCCTCACGGAACTTAGCGTGAAAAAGCTAAAATCAATTTAATTATCCCAAAATTGTATTATATTTAGATTAATACCACAAAACAATAATAAGCCCGACTGATTATTGTGACACGGTTATTGCATAAATTGGAACATAAGTGTCAGCATCTGAAGGAATTATTTAAAGGTTGGTTTTTAGTGGCTTAGAGCTTGGTGCTGATAACGTGTTATAAAATAAGGAATAAGGAAAAAATCAGGGATTAGAGAGAATAGATCGGTCTCTATTATTTCATATAGTGGGGATATATATATACATACAATATAACTAGGTGCTTAAATAACAATAAACCCTAGATCTAGAACATTCCAGATGATAAAAGAGGATAATGGATATCCACACAATATTTCATAACATTATTATTATTATTATTATTATTATTATTATTATTATTATTATTATTATTATTATTATTATTATTATTATTATTATATTCTACCAACAATACTTTATATTATTTTTGGGTCTCATCTTATAAATTTTGTTAAAATTGGTGAACATCCTAGTGTTGCGATTAATACAAAACAGGGAGAGCAACTAAATTAGTTAGCATTGGAGTGGAGAACTTTTGTTCAAACATATTTACTTCACCAATAATCATAAACTCTTTTGACAAAAACTTTATCACAAAACAAAATAATAAGGGCTCTGTTTGATTCTTTTGATTTCGTCTTAAATTATTATTTGAACTAACATGTTAGTCATAATTTAGAAATATTTTGAAATTGTGTTTGATAAAACTTATTGTCTAACTTACTTTATGTATGACCATACTTAGGGCTTGTTTATTTCACCTTATTTTTGCTTATATATATGATCTAGTCCGATCTTGTATGATCCTAATCTGATCTAATTGTCTAATTTGAATAAGTTTTGACATTATGTGTATGCTAATTTATATAGAAAAAATTATATCAAGTGAGACTTGTTAGATTCGTAATAATGTGTATCTTATTAATTTATATGTAACTTTCATAATTAATTTCATTATGAAATTAAAGATATTTAGTGACAAAAGGTTGCACATAAAATGATAAAGTGTGTCAAAATTTATATTTATACCGATCTGATCTGAACTTATTTTTCCGAAATAAGTAAAAAATAAGATAAACTAAACCTGGCCTTAATTTTTTTAACTTATATAATTATATTGTCATGACTCATTTTTTCAAAACTCATATTGTACTCAAGGCCTGTTCTGATTTACTGAACTGAGCTGGACTGAACTGAATTGATTGGAGCTAAACTAAATTGTTAATGAGAGAAGGAAATTAGGAACTGAATTGAACTGAACAGAACTTAACTTAACTGATCAGAAATTAAGTTGAAGAGAACTGGCCTAAGTATGAACTTTTTTTTTATTTATTTAAACTTATGTTGCTTAAAAAAAGTTTAAATAAGGTGAAGTTAACAAACCCAATACAAAGCTGTGTTTGATTCTTTTTTTTTTTTTTTTTTTTTTTTTTTTGTAATCACATTATCTGAACATATCTAAATTTATAGACCCAAATTAAAGTTGTGCTTGGTTCATCTAATTTCTTTTATTATATTACGAGTATCAGAATTTTCTAAACCATTTTTTTTTATCTGAACCTATCTTAATATTTATATTTTTTTTTTTACAAAAAATTGTTTAAATGATTTTATGTGAACTTACATTAGATTTTCTAAATTTATTCAATTATCTATACTTATTAAATTGTAGTTATTTTGTTAGAATTTAGTTGAATTGCTATGAAATTGTGTGTAAACAACTTTGTTTTTTAAATTTATTTTAATCTAAACTCAGGTTATCTAAATTATATTTTTCCTAACTTATTTTATTTGAACTTACTTTATTTTATCTAAAGGTAGGGGTAATAATTTCTAAAGTATGACAAAATATGTAGTTCGGTTTAGGCACGCTTAAGCACATTTTTAGTTCAAAACTCAAACCTCACCTGAAAAAGCCAATTTTAGCCCCATAAGTATCACCAGGAACCCCCTCCCTTGTCCCTATAGGCATAAAATTGG
Source organism: Chenopodium album (assembly GCF_948465745.1). NCBI lineage: Eukaryota > Viridiplantae > Streptophyta > Magnoliopsida > Caryophyllales > Amaranthaceae > Chenopodium > Chenopodium album. The sequence goes on from NC_137840.1 coordinate 11,262,025, forward strand.
GGGGAATGATGGACCGCTACCCGGTATAGGCTACCCCACCCATTACCAAAGGACGTCAATTTTTTTTTAAAAAAAATAAAAAATAAAAAAAATTAGGGTAAATAACAGTACTTAATGACTCAATAACAGTATTTGATAAATTAATAACAGTATCTTAATTTTAAATAACGGTTTTTAATAATACACTGATTTTTACTATATTTCGATCTAATAATTACTTAAATGACTTTTAACGGTACTAGTTATCACAACTCTACTACTTATACATCAAAATAAATTATTTTAACAGTTTAAATGCCCACCATGCTTCGCAATAATAGTTATATAACTAGAGAGTTTTGACCAATACATGAACTTATTCGACAATGGAATCTCCGGCGTTCTGAGCTTCCGGCTTTACCAAGGTAGCTAACCCCAACCCTGTCTTCCTTAGATTAGGCTCAACACAGATCTAATTTGTTTCCTACCTTAGACCGTAATCTCTAATTAGACAATCCTTACTGTGTTTATGATGGAACTTTTTAAACAGAAAGATAACTCATTTGATATATAAGGTTCAAGGGGATAACGTTCCCTTCTTGAACAAACCTTTTATTTAATTTGAAAAGATTACAACACTCATATATTATAACAAACACACAAACTGAAAGCTTAAATAGACATAAGCTGAACTAGAGTTTTCTCTACTTTAAGAGAGATGGAGAACCAATCTGTCTCTTAAGGTGAGTATTTTTCTCCAGAGGACTCTCTAATGCTTTCAGAGCAATTCTCTATCTAACTCTTCCAACTCTGCCTTCACTTCTTTGCCTAATGCCCTTTATATAGGGGAAGGCTCACAAAAGTCACCGACACTTTCTATGGCTTACAGAAAACCATGACTCAGCAAGTGAATATCGTTCACTGCTTTTCTAAAGATTCTTTAAAACAAATAAAACGTGCTACAACAGTAAAAGTAGAATACATAATTGCTGGTGTGGGCTCAGGACTCCATCATATCTTGTAGGTTACCTTTGTTGTCATTACTCTCTTCATAAGGGACATACATTGGGTTGTCTTCTTCTATACTTAGATCCATCACACATTTAGCAGCATAGGACTCATCCCATGTGACAAAGATCTCCAATAAGTGCTCTTTTCCCTCTAAGGATAAATATCTCCCAGCTTCAACTTGTTCGAGATAATCATACACTGATTCACCATGTAATACTCCTTCTTCTAAATAATTTTTTAACCATTCTGGTGCTACTATAGTAGTATTTCCCACATGTATTATGACTGGTGGTTCTTCTTTTAAGGCTATGAATTGGTTAAGATACTGAGCAATATAGAAAAATCCATAAGCTCTTGCTTATGTAGGATCTTTTACTTGTCTCTACTGGATACAGATTGGATCTTTGAGTTTTCGATGAACGTCTTCAAACATGATCAGGAAATGTGGAGAGTTAATTTTTCCTTCAACCATTTCAATGTTTTCACTTTGCACTTGGACTTGTTCAACTCTTCCCTTATATCTTGTTGCTTCATAAATTCTTCTAAAAACATACTTCTTGAATTTTGTGAGCTTCTCAAGGAATGTAATATTATTATCAGGAAATGTTACAATACTATGAACCATCCCATAATCCCAAGCTCTGTAGTACTCTTCTACATAAGGTGCCCTCCATTCCGGTGAATGTGGATGAATTGACACAGTACCCACTCTAGAATTGGTGTTGAATATTATTCTACTTCCCCATAGATCATAGACATCATACATCTTGTATGACCTTGAATAAACTAGATCATACCAGAACCTAAAATTATTATCTTTTATTTTATTTAGTATTATATCCTGAATATCAGGAATGGGCCTCGGGATAATGACCATCACTTCGTACATTAGGAACCTTCAAACTGCTACATGACAACTTTTAATTAAACCATCTCGAGATCTTCTTTTTGATGAAACAATCATGGCCTCCTTCAAGGCCCAAGTGGAGGGTGAAACCCGCTCCATTGCTTTATCAGTTTCTTCAATAAGAGTTTTTCTCTCTGCCTCCATCTTTTCTAGTTGATGGGTAGGAGGTTTTTCTGATGTCTTTTGCTTCTTCGTCATTAGCCAATTTTCTGGTTAGACTATCGGCTAAAGAGTTCTTCAATCCCTGTATATGTTCAACAGTAAAAGAGAATTGGTTAAGCCATAATTGCCAACGCAGGAGTCTCCCTTGCGCTTGCATATTAGACAAATTCTTTTTAACAAAACCGAGTATGCCTTTGCAATCTGTTCTTATTAAGAACTGTTTAGGGGCTAAGAAGATTAAGAACTTCTCGATCCCTGTAATGACTGCAAGGATTTCCTTTTGCATTGTGGGATAATTTAACTCAGCTTTATTAAAACTTCCACTGCTATATCTGCAAAGTCTTTCTCCTTCTTTGATTTTTAACACAGCACTCCAGTGCTCATTACTAGCATCTGTTTCAAGGATTAAATCATCTTCACTAGTGGGTAGTGTTAGTACAGAAAGATCTTTACACATAGCTTTTAAATTTTGAACAATTTTGGAATCACTTTCCTTCCAGTTCCAAGTTATTTCTTTCTTGAGTTTTTTCTGTAATGGTTTTCTTAATAGAGCAAGATTTTCTATGAAATCAGAAGAAAAGGTTAAACATCCTAGAAATCTTTCTAGTTGTTTTCTATCTTCAATTTTATCTGGAAATTTTTCAATCTTTTCTAAAGTATGTTTTTGCAGTATTATTTGTCCTGCTTTAATTTCTAATCCAAGAAACTCGATTTCTTGTTTAGCATAAACACATTTATCTTTTCCAAGGATTATACCATGCTCTACAAATTTTTGAGTTACTGCTTTAAGATCATTCTTATGTTGTTGTAAATCTTTTGAGAATATTAGGATATCATCTATATAGACCAAACAACAATGATTAATTTCTCTAAAAATATTATCCATTCTTCTCTGAAATATTTGTGGAGCATTTTTTTATCCAAAAGGCATTACTAGCCATTCATAATGCCCTTGAGGGGCACTAAATGCAGTTAATGGAATGCTTTCTTCTTCCATTTTAATTTGCCAGTAGCCACTCTTACAATCCATTTTAGAAAACCATGTGGCTCCTTGTATTCTATTAAACAACACAGTTTTATTAGGAATGTAATAGCCATAAAAAAAGTATTGTCATTTAACTGTTTATAATTAATGACCATTCTAGCTTTACCTTTTTTTTCTTCTGCATGATTTCTTACCATGAATGCTGGACTATTATGAGGACTTTTGCTATTCCTAATCAACTTTTTATTAAGCAATTCTTTTATTTGTTCATCAAAATCCTGAATATCTTGGTAGGTATAGACCATTTGTCTTACTCTAATAATCTTATTTGGATTTGTTAGAGTTATCTTAGCAAATGCATTATCCTTTTCCCAATGTTCTAAAGGATTTGTTGAATATAATTTTCACATAACTTTTCTTGCTGCTTATTTATCTGATCTATTAATGATGAATCACACTTAGAAGTTCTAAGTGCAACCTCTCGTTGTGTAGGAGTAACCCTATCACCACGCTGGCTGCGCGTAAATTCCATAGTCTGATGGGTATAAGCCTTTGTGATTTTCTGTATAGGAACAGAATGACCATTAATGGTAAAGATTATTTGATCAATAGTTTGAGTGCATGGAGAGTATAATCTTTGAAAATTATTTCCTATTATCATATCATGACTAGGTTGATTAGTTGCCCATAAAATAGGAATAACACATTGAACTCCTCCAATTTCTATTGGTAATTCTTCAATTATTTCAGTATGCATCATGACACTATTATTAGCAATTCTAACTTGCATAGGGTTTTTAGCCTTTTTCCACAAGAATTGTAACACCCCAATAATTCTCCCTTTTTAAACCACTTACTTTAAATAAAAATAGAGGAGAACCATTGGCATGTTACCGCCACGTGTTAAAACGTTAAGGCTTTATCAAAGTATTGCAGCGGAAATCCAACTTAAATCTTAAAATAATATAATTTAGAAAACCAATAAGTCAAAGCTTACAAATTGGAACCATAAAGACCCTTATTTAAAAACCAATAATCAAAATCCCAAAACATAATTAGAATAGTAAAACATAAATAAGTTTAACACAAAGAACGAATACTCTCAATCACACCAATCCCTTGACAATGCGTATGTCAAATCCCCGAACTTCACATCATCAAGCTAACCTGTGCAATACTGCTCCCCAATAATACAAGTGTAATAATTGGATCATCACAGGGTCATTGAAAGGCGAAGGCCATGACCAAAAGAAAACACACAAAAGCACGCAATCAGCAAAGCTTAGTACATACAAGCTACAACGCACAAAATCTAGCATGCTCAACTAGTTAAAGTAAATAAATATACAACTCGAATTCATTTATCAAGACTCTACACTTAAACAATTCAAACGACTCAACATACTTGCTAATAAATTCCAAACACTTGACTCTTTATACTTAATTTAATTAATTTAGTTTGGAGTAAGCAATAGACGAGGTTGTCCAATCCACCAAATCATTTTGGTCCCAAATGACCATTTAAAATAAAAGTTTAGCGCGATGCAAGAATGGGCGCGACTCCATTCTCACAAAGTTAGTCTAGGATCCCATCTAACTTTCATTATAAAATAAAATGTAAATACCAAAAGAGAAGAGGACATGTTGATCAAACAAGCCTCGAAAAGCCACGGGCTACATACCACCGTGTACCCCAACCCATAATTGTCAATACTCTAGAAGTGCACGCTTTCTAGAGTTTTATTGCTCATCCATGTTTCACTTTACGTGATTACAATTTTAATTAATAGCCGACTCATTCAAGTAGACCATACGTAACAATCATACATCAATGCACTTTTAATCTTGTTTAGGACAATGGTGATCACATAACAAATTGACCTTTAATTCCATTAAACTTCCAAATTATCCAAAATTGTTGAACATAGTCAACTCACCTAGCCATTTCGGCTTAACCCACTTTTACTCAACATACTAACAAGTCATGCTCGAGTAATAAATAAAATAAATAACAACCTTGTGGAATAATTAATAAATTCATTCCACTTAAACCATTCAATTCCAATCCTTTAATAATCCAAATGTGGTTAACAAACCAATCCAATAAAATTATGCTTGTATCAACATTTCATACAAACAATTAATCCAATATAATTCAACATGTTTGCATCCATAATTCCATACAAACATAATCAATTCACCAAAACATGTCTCATAAACATAAGCACATGAATTAATTAAATGTATAACCAAACAATTTTCATTCAAGTGTTCTCTAATCATGAAACTAAGTTCTTTTCTTTGGTACCTAAACATGATACTACTTACAACGAAGTAGACATGTACGTACCTCGTGTAAACAATTCGGTTGGCCACTTAAAAACTAGAAATCACCTTCAATAAACTCCTCTCCTAAACCAAACAATAACATCTCAATCAATACCCAATCAATCAAATTTACAGCAACACTAACTTACTTTAAAACCTTCAAAATCCAAATCAAACAACACTTTAAAACCCTCCCTTTAGTTAAAATTAAAGGCTTATATATAGTTCTTTAAATTTTCTTCATAAAAACCTTAAAATACACTCTTATACATGAAATTACAACAAGTTTAAAGTTTAATAAAAATCTTAAAATTATTTTAAAACCTCTAATAATCTCCCTTTTTAATGGGTGATTAAACCCTCTTTATAAAACATCAAAAGTAGTACTTAGGAACTATTTCCAGCACTTAAAACTTCAATAAAAAAAATATATATTTATGCTTAATTAACTTTAAACATAATTAATTTTATTAATCAAACTCAAGGATAATATTTTAAGTATAAAAAAACTTCGTTAAAATCAAAAACTGCCCGAAAATCATATTTAGAGGCTGAATTTGGCCACGAGAGGGTGGTGCTCACTACCAAAAGTAGTGAGTCTTTCTTAAAACGTTATTTCCACATGGAAAACACTACTTTTTTTGTCAAAATCGGATGAGTTCAGAACCTGATCAAGATTAAAACGGGATTAATATTAATGAACGGAAATCTTAAAATTAAAACACGAATTTAAGTGTTTAAAATAATCTGGAATTAAGTTAAACTAATTAGTACTTATAATCACCAAAATTTCAAAATATCATTACTATAAAAGCCCTAAATCAATTGTTCATAAAAACCCTAAAATCATGATTTTCAATAATTAAAAACCCTAGGTTATAAAATTTACAAAATCTGAAAATTATGACACTTATAAAATCTGAAATTATAAAGTTTAATCATCAAAATACAATTTGATACTAATTAAATTAATTTCAAAAAATAAAATCAAAACCCATAAATCAATAATTATAATTACACAAATTAATAAAACTAAGGAGAAAGAAAATAAGACTAACCTTTTTGTGTGGGAAATTTTTTGGGGATTCATGGGGTATTTATAGGAGAGAATTGTAGGGTAAATAAGAAGATTGGGCCTCATAAAAATAATGGGTCGATTAAGTAAACAAATGGGTTAGGCTTGTGTGATTGGACATAAATTGTAGAATAAAGGTGCATAAAATAATTTGTTCAAATAAATTTCGACCCAGATTAATAATTTGAAACTTTTGAAATTAAATTATGAAAAATAACAAATAAATATTATAAATAAAATAAATTTTCATTTATAAAATATTTAAAAATACGGGGGATTACAAGAATTCTGGAAATAAAGTCCTTTTTCCAAAACATGTAGAACAACCACTATCAATATATGCACATAGTTTATATTTTATTATAATCCTCAATGCATATATCAATTGGAATATAAATGCTATTAGGATTAGTACTAGATAATTCATTATAAGCTTCCATTTGCATATTAATTTCATCTTCATATACTGGTTCACTCACGGTTTTGGTTTTATATCCAATTACTTTTCTAATAGGATTATTTGGATCTTCATTTAACTCTAAATTAGAACATGACCCCATATCAATGCTATGCCTTGCAGGTTGTTTTAAGGCTTTTTAGCTTTCATATTTTTCATTTATTTTCTTTAGTAGAACTAATATTTCTTCTTCATCCTCTTCTGGCTTTTCATCACCTTGTTTTTTCATTCTTATTATTGTTGAATTTTGTCTACTTAGACTTGGTGTTCTAAAACTCAGATTTCTCTGTATTTTAGGTTTTGTATTCATTCCAATATGAAGTAATCCTGATTCATCAATTCACATCTTACTTGGTCTATTACTAACTGCAAGGTTCATAAAGAATTCCTTCCAAGTTTTTTCAATTTCGATTTCATTAGGATTTACTTTTATAGTTGTAATTTTATTCTTAGGGCCTCCTCCTTACTCATATTTTTTAGCATCGACTATTTGTTTCTTAAAAGATGAGTCTATAGTATTTACTAGCTTATAAACCACCTTCCATCTTAATTGTATGGGTCTTGTTCCTTTATGAATTTTTACTCCTTCTGTTAATAGCTTGATAGCTAAAAACTTTGACGCAAAGAAATCCTCTAAGCTCACATAATATCTAGGTTCACATATTAGCTTACCGTTCCTTGACTTAAATTACATTTGATACCACTGATGATTTGATCATAAAATTCTTTATGTCTAATATCACATATAAAACTCAAGCATTTAACATCCTTGCCAAAATCTTGTAAAGGAGTTATGTATACTTGTACTGCACCAATACAAATATAGCTATGATTTCCTTTTTCTTTATATTATTTAATACTTTTCCAGTTTATGATATTAATTTCGGCTGCTTTTTGTTCACAATCTTCGATTACTATGCTTCCTTCCATTTCTTCACATACATATTTAGATCTAGTTTTAAAGAAAGAAGTTTTAAATATTTTATCCTTAGTAATCTGGGGAAAATTCCAGCTTAAGTTTATAACCTGTTTGACTTATAGGTTCAAGAGTCACTTCTTCTTGTTTAGGTATATGATTAGGCATAACCTTGACACTAAACTGGGTAGTCTTCCCTAGTATGTACCTTGGTCGTGCGCAACTTCCTTCTCCTTGATACCTAAGTCTTTGGATAACATTGTTTACGTTAATGTTTTCATTAATAATTTCCTCTCCAACATCATTATTATCCATTACTCTTTTTCCTAGTTTATTTTCAATCTTTTGTCGAACAACTTCTATAGGTAGAAAGTCTAAATCATTTAACTTCATTAATCCCATTTGTTGATATAAATCTTCCTCTAAATTAACGTAATTACTTTCCTCTATTTCATTATCAGAAGCAATCCCTTTTTCAGAAATTAAGTTCATGATTTCGTTAAGCTTAATAGGGTCTTCTTCCTTATCGAATAGGGCTTGTAATTCGTTAAGTGTTTTCTCCTGAAGAAGAGGGTTCGTCTTTAGTCTTTTCTTGGTTACTAGTAGGTCTTTTAGGGAGTAATACAGTAAACTTTTTATTTTTATCTAGATTCTAAAAAGGATACTTATATTTATATGGGACAATTTTCTCTTTATTTGGTGATACTTCTTTTCCGAATTGATGCCTAACTTCGTTTGTTAAAGCAAGTTGAACTTGGTTAACCTGTTCTTTTAGATCGCTTACTTTTTTATTAATATTGGTTGTGTTATTGATATTTTATTCTCGATATTAATACAACGAGCATGTATGTTATCAACTTCCGATCTTAATTCACCAAGTTGGTCCACTATATAATTAAGGATTGGGTCAAAATTACTAGTATTTTCAGGAATATGATAATAATGCTTAAAATCAGGTTTCTTACACTCAGTAGAAGGTCTAGTATTCTCCAGTTTTACTTAATTTATCTTTTAACCATATGGCTCTGATACCAAATCACGCAGCTTAACAGTTTTTTAATTTATAATAACTGTATTATCTTCCTTAATAACATATTTCACTTATTTAATAACAATATTCAAACATAATACTTAATTTGTAACACAAATACTTATCCTTTTAATATATAAGTACTACTGAAAAGATCAAAATAACACCTCAAAAACAATATTAAAGAAACATATAACAGTGTTAAATTTTATTTTAACAGGCTAAAACTTAAAATAACAGTACTAAAGTAGGAAATAACTTTTTTCCAACACTTAGCGAATTTTTTACTCAACGATGGTATGGACCTTCCTAGTCCCTACCAGGTAGTGGGCAATACTTTCTCATAAAATTGGTGGGAATGTGAGATTAGGGGCAGTGTTTATCCCTAGCATTCTAACAATGCAATGTCCCTTTTCTAACATTCATTGGCTCATTCAATCACTCTCTTAAACAAACATTAATCTCCCACTCCAAAGAAATTCATCAACAACATAATACTAAAACAGACACCAGGAATGACACGTGTCATTTCTTAGTGCTGTATTTTCCTTCCAAAATGTTTTTTTTCTTTTTATTTTATTTTTTGTCAAATCTTCTTAAACAATCTTCTACTATACCAATGAAGATAGTTTTCATATTTAGTTAACATATATATTCCATATTTTTCATTTCATATCTTTTATACCTTTTATAAGGTAATTCAAATTAATGCCTAAACCATATGTCGATCAAAGTTTGTCAACTAATTTTTTTTATTGTACAACTCTCGCTTTTGTGTAAATTATTGTTCGAAGTATAACTTTTCAAAGATTGTAATAATATAAAATAAAATTTTATTAAATTCGTGCATTACACGAGATCTAATCTAGATAAGATTATATACTACCTCCGTTAATTATTATGTGTAACAAAGAGGTATTATTTGTGAGACATAATTCACATAAAATATTTCTTTATTGCACATAATAATTAACGGAGGTAGTATCATATTGGGAACAAATTTTTTTTTTTTTAAAATTTTTTTTATCATCAACAATGAAATGACATCATGTACTAAGCAATCAAATTTCAACTTTAGACTTACAATTAACCTACTTCTCTGTGAAAATTGATTTAACTTCATATCATGACAAGTGTGTCGTTTTATCATCGCATAAAAGATTTACAACAATCCATTTTAACGACGTAGTAAAAATGGACATGACATAATTTTTTTTTATTTTTTATTTTTTTGGTGCAAGAGAGGGGAAGACCCCAAAGGACATGACATAAATTAATCTTGTGCAATTGTCTTTTTATATGGGTATTTCCATAATTTAAGTGGAAGATTAGCTTAAAAAAATATGGGGTTTTGGGCGGTTCACAATAAAGACAAGAGAATTAAGGGATCCAAATTTGGTTTGTTAGGGAAGAGAAAAGGAAAGGTTGCAGAGGATAGACTCACTAACAAAAGTATAGTAGCCTTTTAGCCTAAGATATTTGACTCCTTGTCATGCTTGTTATTTAATTAGCACAATATTATTATTATTATTATTATTATTATTATTATTTGGCAAAAATACGAGTTGACTAACACGTGTTGCTACTTGGTGATGTTACAAGCTTATGCTCCATATTTTACATGCATATTTTATTTAATGTGCAAAGCTCATAATACCCAGAATTTCAGCATGATACACCACTCCCTCACATAATTCAGGGAAAGTACTAGTGTACTACCAAAAGTACCAATTAGGCAATTATAAGGAGTTTGTATTCCAGTTTATATTTAAGTGTCGCAGCCTGACTTTGGTATTATCATAATTATATATGTGTTAGGAAATTAGGGTGTGATTGTGTTTGATTAATGCGAAATAAATCAATGAAAAATAATAACGAGAAACAATAAAGAAGATAAACAAATAACGCAAGGATTTACGTGGCTCGGTCAAAATAGACCTACATGCACGGGTGAGGGATTCGGGAGCTTCTTCACTATAATGGAGAAAGTGCGAGAGAATAATACAAGGAGTCCTAAATCGAATGGCTCAAAAGGTATGATCTAAGTCCGAAAATATCCCCAGTGAAAACCCTTGAACAAGCAGCGCCACTGCGTCAAAACATAGTATAAAGGAACACCCAAGTGGTAGCACAATACACATCGATAAGTCCTTGCGTTCATCGTCTGACCCAACCCTGAAATTGGAACCGCCCGAAGCCAAGCAGAGGAGTGATCTCCCTGCTGCGATTTCCACAATGCTGATTGACGAGGAGATAAAGAGAAGGTGAATTCTGCAGATGCGATAACCTTTGTGAAATATATATATGCCAATTTCTTCATGAGTTTAGAGGCAGCGACTCACTAGGATTACTCAAAATGTCAGACCCAACCGTTCCATTAAACAGAAGCAACGCATCCGCGAAAGCTCGACCAAGGTCATCAACGCCAGCATGTCGGAGAAGCTTTGTCTGCAACCCAGCTGACTGTAACCGAGAGGCAAGAAATGCATAATGACAAACATCACTTGCGGAATAAACACCAAGTCCGCCAAACGCAAAAGGTAAGGTGGCAAGCTGCCACTGCCAATCGCAAAACCCAGGTCCCAAAGCAGTAACGATACGTTCCAAGGAATTGAAGATCAAAGGGCCTCGTCGAAAGTGCGCTGAGCCACCTCAAAAGTACTAGAAGGGTAAGTACTGCCAATTGGCAAACCCAGGTCCCGAGAGAAAAATTATTATTATTATTATTATTATTATTATTATTATTATTATTATTATTATTATTATTATTATTATTACTGCATTATTATTATGAAATATTTATTATTATTATTATTATTATTATTATTATTATTATTATTATTATTATTATTATTATTATTATTATTATAATTATTACTACTGCATTATTATTATGAAATATTTATTATTATTATTATTATTATTATTATTATTATTATCATCTTTAATATTAGTTACTATTATAAAATATCAATTATTATTATTAATTATTAATCATTATTATTATATATCTTTAAATATTAATTATTAATTATTATTATTATTAGATATTAATTATTACTATTATTAATTATTATTTTTAAGCAGAGCAAAGCAAAGCGGATTTCAACAGAGCAAAGCAAGACTTATATTAGCAGAGCAGAGCATAATAGCTCAAAAGAACAGGGGTAAGTCTCATAAGAAGTCATAAGAAACAACAATAACACAATATACAAGTACACAACGAGCCCTAAACAAACCGTGGAAACTATGAAAATAAGCTAAAACACCCAAGGCACTGCAGAAAGAAGCTAAGTCACGACATCAAGCAAGCCCTAAGATGCATGATCTAATATTTTGTTATAGTCGATCTTGAGGATGAAATCCATCTATATCATCTGAACATATAATTTCTAATTGTTGTAAATGACACTAATTTTTACCTACAATAAATAAATTTTAGGGCAAAATACGAGAAACTTTTTAATAAACCCTGACACACAGTATTTTCCTGAGGGGAATAAGCAACTAACTAATGACCATCGACTCCACCATAAGAACAGAAAACCAAATATCTACACTACGTGTGTAGATTTATTAGATATAGAAAGAAAAAAATTAATAATAATAATAATAATAACAAACGAAAAAAGCATGATATGGGCTACGTAATTACGTAGTAATTGCGTTTTTACAAATTGAATTTTTATATGCATCTATAAGGAATTGAAATTAATGGTTATATATTTTAATTCGTTGTTCCTTCTTTGATTAAGGGCCTGTTCATATTTATTGAACTGAGCTGAACTGAACTGAACTGAGCTGAACTGATTGGAGCTAAACTGAACTGAATTGAACTGATTGGAGTTGAACTGAACTAAATATTTTATGAGAGAGGGAAATTATTAGGAGCTGAATTGAACTGAACTGAACTAAAGTGAACTGGTTGGAGCTGAACTGAAATTAAGTAAATGTGAACAGACCCTAAATAAGTTTAATGTCTTACATTGTTTCTTCTTTAGGTCGTCAAATTTAATTTATTGTATAAATTTGGTTTATGCTTAGTGGTTACTGGTTAAGACTGAGAAAGTGTATGTGTAATTTGCTTAGTGGTCCTCCATTTTTTTTTTCTTCCAAAGTTTAGTTTGTCAATAGTATGGTTTTGATTTAGGTTTGAAGTCTTCGATCTTATTATGACAAGATTACCTTGTGCTAAACTTTTACCCTAATACTTCGTATATTACTAATTTTATAATTAACAATGTTAAAATTCTACCTTTGTTTTAGCACAATTTGTTTATATTTTGACTATTGAAATATTTAGTTGTATATAAAAAATTTGTACTACCTCTCATTAAGTATTAGTTGTAACTTTGAAATATTTTATATCTCACAAATAGCACCCTAAAGTTACAACTAACATTTGACAACAGATCGAGGTAGTACGTACTATATATTGTAATTTGTAAGTTTAAATCAACTCCATATAAATATTTATACTTTATAAATCATTATACTTTTTGTATCATAATTCAAAAGATAGCCTTCATATGAGACTTGAGTGACCATAAATCTTAGGTTAGATTTTGTGATTAGGCCTTGTTATTTTTAATTTATTTATATCAAAGAAAAGAAATACAAGTATATACAGTATAAAGTTACAATCAGGTCCACAATTTATACTGATCTGAAGAAAAAAATTGCGAATCCAGAATTGGATAAGCAATCATGCGGCGTGGTCAATCACCACAACACGCACCAATGTTCTTTAACATGATCAGCTTGCCAAACTGAAAATGACTTTAATTGATTACTCACTAACCTTTTTATTATTTTTTTCTTTTTGAGGCAAGATTACTCACTAACTCGAAATTATATATATATATATATATATATATATATATATATATATATATATATATATATATATTGAAATTCATTATAGCCCACTTATGAGTGTCCCACATTGGAGAAAGAGGAGAGATGGTTTCACTTTATAAGGTAGAGGAGTACCTCCTACTATTGTCAATTTGTTTTAGTATGGAAGCTCCAAATCCGAGTTTGTGGACCAAACTCTCCTCCTCCTTGTTCGGGTAGCCCAGGACCATTTCATATTGTTTCGAAATTTAACAATATATATATATCTCCACCGTTAAATGCAATGTTAAAGTTTTCACGGTTGGTTGTGATCTTGTGAATGTTAATGCTTATTTTATACTATTGTTGTTGTTTTTTTTTTTTTTTTTTTTTTTTTTTTTTTTTTTTTTTTTTTTTTCAATTATACTTATATTTTAGTATGTAAGAATTATTTTTTACAAAAATATAAACACTATAAAATCATTTTTTTTTAAGAGTATAAAATCATGTAAGTCAAGTAAAGGAGCGTGTAAATAATGTTAATTTTTTAACGCGGTAATTATGAAAAGACAAAAAAAAAAAATAAAGAATAATAAAAAAAAATTGCTTTATTATTCCTAATCAAGCCTACAGTCATTTATAGGATAAAGATATGATTTGATATTCAATCATGTATTCCGACGCATGCATCATTGTCCATGAAATCAACTCTTGCTTGTTGGTCAATTAGATTACCCAAAAAATAAAAAAGCTAGCGAGGGGAGGCCAACCCGCAGGTTGACAAATGTTTTTGTTTTATTTTATAACACTAGTTTTATCCCCGTGCAAATGCACGGATTTATAATAATAAGACTTGAAAATAAAAATAAATTAATTAATTAATAAAATTCAATTAAAATGGAGTTAGTTTAAATGAAATGGCTTATATGTAACATTTTTTATTTTAGAATTTGAATTCATATCATGTCTATCCTTAAAATTCTCATGTTAGATATATTATTTAAAATATTTTATAAATTATTGTAAGTTTTTTTTCATTAAATTTTTTTTATCATGTTATTTTTTAAGGGAAAAAAAAGAAATTTAAAAAAAAAAAGCTAAAAAATATTTGGGCGGGAAAATTTTTGTTGTGAATGTGACATGTGTACTTAAGGGATAACTCTGGTGATTACTTTAGTATATAGTATAGATAGATTATTATTTTAGAACACATTTTCATTGTGACAAATCTAATATATATAAATAAAGTAGGCATTTTTCGGGAGCATTTGACGCGCCACATAAGAAAATGTATTATTTTGACCAATGAAATTTTAAATTAATAATTTATTTTAGAATTAAAAAATTCACTCGCCACCAAAGAAAAAGTGACGAATAAGATTTAAGAATTTTGCCACCTAAGTAAAAAATAACGAATAGTGAACAATTAAAATTTAAATTATTTAAAAAACTAATAATTATCTTTTTTACATATATAGATGTAAATCTTTGATCGTAAATATCTTTAATCTCTCCCTAGCACATATTATAAAAATTAGATATTAAAAATGTACTCATCAAAACGAATAAAACTAAATCTCATATCACTATGTTTTTCCTTATATACAAAGAGAAATTTAGAAGATTCCCCCTAATTTTTTTAATAGTTAAAAGATTTTAGATGAAACTAACATTTTGAAACAGAACGAGTATATAAAAAAACGCATTTTCAAAGGACTTATTTTAATCAATAAATAAAATGATTTGTCATTTATTTTTTATTAAGCAAAATTAAAGAATAAGGTTTGGAATTTTAAATTCAAGCGCCACGTAAAATAAATAAACCTACGAAAGATAACTTTAGTGTTAATTTTTTTTTAAAAAAATTATCTTATGATATTAGGAATTTTATTCAAATATCCGATGAATGATCTTCATATAAAAAAAATCTTAAATTAATTAAAAAGATTTACTAGAATCGTGCATCACACGGGCTTATATCTAGTTAATTTTAATTCAGTAAAATTTTCAATTCATTAGTAAAACTAATTTTAATTCGGTAAAAATAATTTTAGCTCAGTAAAAATCAGTAAATTTAAAGAAGAAATATAATAGAAAATTAATAAATAAAAAAAAAAAAATCATTTCAGCAAAATTAATTTCAGTTCAGTAAAGTAAGGCCCCGTTCACTTCACCTTATTTTTGCCGAATTTAAATTACTTTTATTGAACTGGAATTATTTTTGCTGAAATTAAATTATTTTTACTGAACTGAAATTATTTTTACTGAACTGAAATTAATTTTGCTAAACTGAAATTAATTTTACTGATTCTCTGTTATATTTCTTCTTTTAAAGTTACTGATTTTTACTGAAATGAACTTATTTTAACTGAATACTCCCTCCGTTTCATAATGTTAGTCTCATATACTATTTTGGGCGTTTCAAAAAGATATACCCGTATTGAATATATTTCATTTATAACTTGATTTTTTTGGAATTAATAATTTGTGGATTAATGAAATGACTCTAAGTAAGGAAATCTTTACCTTAAATTATGCAATTATGACTTGTGTTTTCCTAATAAAAAATTAAAAAAGTTAAATAAGATAAACTAATTATAAATTATGTTGTACTTTATTAATGTTAGATTCCAAATATATTTCTTTTCTTATTTTATGTGATTGATTCCATATGGAACTAAAATTATGAAACGGATGGAGTATTATTTTTTAAAGTGGAGTAAACAGGGCCTTACTCGGTCGGTCAAGGGTATTCAGGGGTTACTCAATTAGGGGTTACGCAGTCGATCAGGGGTTACTTGGTCTTTAGTTAGTGGGTACTCGATCGGTCAGGGGCTGGGTTACCCATAAATAAATAACCCCGGCTACACAATGTGGTCAGCCACATTGTGATTATTTTATTGAACAGTAAAATTTAATCTATTAATATAAAGCTATACGACATTTAAATAAATAACATATCTCATATGAAAAGCTAAGAATCCCTATATAAAACCTACAATCGTCGAATGGATCGTGCAAGGTTGATTATATCGCTAAAAAATAAAACCTTTGTTGGAAAGACAATCTAACGATCTTTTATTTGGTAATAGTGATGATCTGATTTTTTTTTTCATCAAATAATACCCTAAACATGATATTAGAATTACATGCATTCCTTTAAATTACTATATTGTAGACACCTAAAAATGTCTCCTCAAAACCAAACCTGATGATGAACAACCTTTCACCGCCATTATTGGTCGGGTTGAGTATTTAATCTTGGAGTGCTTAAATCCATATTTTCATTTCATAAACCAACCCAATTCCTAGCCCATTTCCCCAAACTTTCACTTATTTTCCTCTTTTTGTGCCTTTAAACCCAAAATAATTCATTTCGTGTCCTTTAAAATCATTCATTTTGTGTCCTTTTTATAAAAAAACGTTTTATACCAGTTTTTTAAGTCCATAATCTGGGTCCAATGATTGAATATTTGGATGGGTCTTGAAAAGAGTTTTCCAACGATATATTATAAGCCCAAATCCGAATTATAACGAATAAGTTATGGCCAAAATACTAAACTGATCCCAAACCGAACCTAAGCCCACCTTACCTACGAGCCAATGATCATGTGGAAGGTCCAAAAGCTATAATCCCATCCCTAAACCAATTAGGATTAATTAGAAGCTTCTATAAGTTTCTAAAACATCTTAATTAATTTATATGAAAATAATAAGATTAAAGAGTTTGAAATTGGATAAAACTCCTCTTTTTGAAAATCCTAATTCTATCTGAATTGAAAGACGTTCAAAGATAGTTAGATATTATTTTCGTGCCATATTTTTTATCCAAATCTTAGATTTTTGGATAGCCCTTGAAATTATCTTTCCAATGATATATTATAATATTATTTCCGAGCTATAAGGGAAAATATATGAATGAAATATCAAACTCTATCCAAAACTGACACCGTCTCACTATTTTGATCATATCTTTTATTTTACAAATTAATTTAATCTGATTCTAATTGTGTTAGAAATTAGACTTCAAGAGCTTTCCAACGACATATTATTTATCTTATTCCAATTTCTGGATCAAAAGATATGATAAAAACAAAAACCGCTAGAACTGCTGTCTATCGCAAGAGTATTATTCCAA
Source organism: Chenopodium album (assembly GCF_948465745.1). NCBI lineage: Eukaryota > Viridiplantae > Streptophyta > Magnoliopsida > Caryophyllales > Amaranthaceae > Chenopodium > Chenopodium album. Next base: position 11,279,849 of record NC_137840.1, read on the forward strand.
TTCGAATTCTTATCTTTTTTTTTATTCTTCGACCCTTATTTTTCCTTATAAATAGAGGTCATATCTCCCCTTTTTCAATCATAAACAATCTTGATCACCAAATCATTCTCTCCTCCCTCTGTAACCAAAATACTAGTCATCCTATTCTCTCAAAATACTTCACTTAAGCACTCAAAGGAGTCCATACAATACGTGAAGTTCTATACTTTAACCAAGGCATGATAGGTATAATTAACCGAGGGTTTGGACCAAATCAACTCTACAATACATTTATTTAATTTCAATTTAATTTATATTTTTATTGAAGTTACTAACAGTTTATTCGTGATGTAGCAATTCAAGAAAATGCGGAAAGTGAGTAATTAATCACTTAATTACTCTTATTATTATTCTTGTTGTTAGTATCACGATTAGGTTAATTTTTATTATTATTTGACTAACAATATTATTGTTAAATTGCTTCCAATATTAATTTTTATTCAATTTTTATTTGTTGATCACCATATTGCATGTTAAAGGGAATATGTAATTGAAAATCACACCTAATAAGATAATTTGGACGACCGGTTTAGGTTCCTTTTTAATCTTGTTATTAAATCAAGTGATCACTAATATTTTAGAATTATGTGTTGCATTAATATTCAACCAATTTAGCATAATAATAGTTTGGAGCAAATTGAATATTTTGTTTGCATGTCTTTGAGATTGCAGGAATCATTTTTCACTATAAGAATCGAGTAGAGGCCAATACGGGCGAATGTGATTCCATGACTCACTTCGTACTATCATCCCCGATCCTCCTGTCGTGGTTCCGAACCATATGGAGTTAGTAATCTCATGGATTATGATTGGGGTGTAACCTTCACAGGTCAATTGTTGTTGCCTATTGTTGTCCCTTATTCGTGGTTGCCTTTTATGATCCGTGAACGGTTTACAAGTTCCTTAAAAACTTGTTGGCGGCTCCCTACTTTCGTTGTCCCTAATCGTATGTGTCAATTCCCACTTCCTATGAGTGCCAAGCATATTCACAACATGCTTTAACGTTGGCGCACTTCGAACGACGCCTACATATATCATGAATAAATTGTTAACAACTTCTAAGAATAATAACAAATAACTTTGAAATTAAATTAAATTGAAACAATAACAGAAATAAATTTGACTTAGTCCAAACCCTCAAACAATGCTACCTTCTCATGCCCTGATTAAAATATAGAACTTTGAGTGTTGTATAGAATCCTTGGAGTGATTAGCAGAAGTATAGTAGCGTCTTAATAACCATGCTTAGGCCCCGTTCTTTAGAGCTGCTCTTCTCTGCTCTGCTCTGCTCTGCTGAGCCCTGCTCTGCTCTGCTCTACTCAAATCAAATCTTCTCTGCTCAAAAGAAATCTGCTCGGCTCGGCTCTGCTCTGCTCTATTTTCAAATAATAACTAACAATAACAACAATAATAATTAATATTCAATAATAATAATTAATAATGTATTGATGATAATAATTTATTATTTTGAATAATTATAATAAATATTAATATTAAAAATAATTTTAATAATTATTAATATTAATAATAATTAATATTTATTAATCATAATAATAATTATCAATAATAATATTTAATAATTCAAACTATTAAAAATTAATATTTAATAATATTAATTAATAATTTCTAATAATTATAATAATTCTTTCAAAAAAAATAAATAATAATAATTAATTACAATTTCTTTTATAAACATTTGATATTAGAATCATAATGTGTAGAAACATTTTATGTGTGTATTAATTATTAGTTCATTGAGTTGAATTATTTTTCAAACCTTTCCATACATTTTAAGATTAAAAAAAAAAAAGAGGTTGTTTTCAAGTAGTACTTTGAATATTATTATTATTTTTAGGGTAAAAAATATATGATTAAGACAAATTTATAAGTAAAATCATTATTACTCATTAAATCATTTTATTTTAAATTTTTTGTGAAATAAATATAAGTCTTTTATATTTCTACTATTAACATAGTAGTAGTAGTAACAATAACAATAACATTAATAATAATGTTGAAATCTGCTCTGCTCTGCTCTGGTCGGCTCGGCTCTGCTCTGCTATCCTGAAATCTGCTATGCTATCCTGAAATCTGCTATGCTCTACTCTGCTGAAATTTAATCTGCTCTGCTCTGCTGACCCCTGCTCTGCACAGGGCCTTAGTGTGTAAGTATTAGGTAGAAAATGAGAGGAGAAAATTGTGTTGATGCCTCGGAACTCAAAGAATGAGCGTTGTATTTATAGGCAAAAATGAGAGAATATGTTGAAATGGAAAAAATAAAGTTGTATAAAAAATATAGTGTACAGTGCTACGATACTAGGTACCATGTCGCGGTACAGTGTGCCACATACTGTACCATGACACGGTACACTGCACATACCACTACGCGGTATGACTTTTTTAGTTTTGGGTGAATATTATTTTGAATAAAAATAATCTGATGCGTTGTTTTTGTACTGTGACACAGTGCTTTATATCATGTTACGGTACAGCGTACCGTGTCGTGGCACTTGTATCGTGGAAGATAGTCTATTTTCCAACCCAATTAGAATTAGGTCAAAATCTTTTGTAGATATTAAGATATGTCTGTTTGAGTGCAAGGGTGTCAGTTTTGGGTCGAGTTTTAGTATTTTGCTCACATCTTCTTCGTTTTAAATCAGAATTGGGCTTATGATATATCGTTGAAAAGCTTATTTCAAGAACTATTCAAGCAAATCAGATTTGAATCAAAGTTATGGGGCTAGAGTTCAGTTTTGCTCGGTCTTGGATTGTGGCCACAAAAAGACAAAAATGGGTTATGGTTTGTCGATTTGGGCTTGGAAAAGGGTATGAATGGATGTTTGGGTTAGAATTGGGTTGGTTTAGGAAAATGTGTTGGGTTAAGGCTATGATTTTAAGCACTCCGCAAATTCAATGCGCAAATCGACCAATAACGGCGACAAAAAGATTGTTCATCATCGCCATCGTAGTTGCTACATTATATTATAAATTTATAATTTAATTTTTAGTGCTTTCACATTTGTATTTTAATCTCAATATAGTTTTCTTATACATTACTAACTAAAATTAATTTTATTTAACTGAATTTATTTTTGCTAAATTTATATTATTTTTGTCAAACTTAAATTTTTTACTAATTTTTTTTTATTGATTCATTATTATTGAACTTATTTTTGCTAAACAAAACTTTTTATTGAATTGAAATTATTTTTATCGAACTTAGTAGATTATTTCTGAATATATTTCAATAAGGCAAAGAGAAAAAAGCCAATGCGTATATTTTCATATTGTTTATTAATTTTAATTAATTTTTCGAAAATAAAATTATTATACAGTTAAAATTATAATTTTTACATGCAGTTTTTTCTTGTATGTATCAATATAATGTAAACTTATAGACATCATGGTTAAAGTTTCTCTATTTTGATAGATAGCTAAAGTGATTAGACCTTCCATCCCAATTTAAGGAGATTTTAGGACAGTTCTTATCAGTTGTCTTTATGACTCTCTAAAAGACTAAAAAAAAAAAAAAACTCTAAATACGACAAATAAAAAGGAACTAAGTTAACATTACAAATATAAATAGTAGCGTAGTTGACAATCAAACCATGAACCATTAGTATTAGTACAAAATAATAATATCATCATTTTTTCTATATCGTAAAGTATTATATGTGATTATTAATTTCAAATGAAAGAATACAATAAATTTAGCGAAGGTGAAGGAAATAGCTTCGATGTTATGACTACTTATGAGATATGCAGAGAGTGACTTGTGAAATTGTCATACCTCCCATCATTTTCTCAACCCATTATAAAAGCACCTCTCTTTTCTCCTTTTTATAGGCATAAAGAACTCAACTCTTCTTGTCAAAAAAAAAAAACTCAACTCTTTCTTTTGTTTAGATGCTAGTACAAGATTTATAAAGATGAATGATTTATTTTCATAAGCTAAGAAAGCTTAAAAGAAAATTTTGGATTTCAAATGATTATCTTTGTTGACTACTAAAAAGTAAATAAATGAGAGCAATGTAAATCATCATTCAACATAACTCATCTAAATATATGTAGAAAATAATAAAGTCTAAATCATTAAGTACAAAAATCATGTTTCATAAAAATAAAAATAAAAATAAAATAAAAAATAACAAAAAAAAATCCCTCAAAAGATCGAGGTACACTGTAGATAACAACAATAATAGCATAAGTACAAATTAAGATTAGAAATACTTTCAATTTAAAAAAATTGTTTTTGCTTTTCGAATAGGAAAAAGACATATAAATAATATTTTGGTGCTTGGTAAATGATAAACTATGGTAGTAATGAAATTTGTTTTGTACATTGTTTCTAGATTTAGAATACTCCTGGAGACATTAGGGTAAGGGTACCAGGATGTCCTAGTAATTAAATCCAATTATTGTCCAAATGTCCTTTGGTTCCGCTTAGTCAAGATATGTCTGAGACTAAGGGTCTGTTCTAATAGACTGAAATCAGCTGAACTGAACTGAACTAAAATGAATATTTTATAAGAGAAGGAAATTAGGAGTTGAACTGAACTGAACTTAGCTGAACTGAACTGAAAATAAACGTATGAGAACAGGCCCTAAATCAACTAAAGATATGTTAAGATGAAGGTGTAGTTTGATTTTTTAATTGTGTCCATTAGTAAAGAAGCATTTCTTTGGTTTCACACTTTTCACAAAGTTAATTTTGATCATTGTTTGTGCTCATTTTATACATAAGAAATAATTGTCAATATATGTCATCTTCTTTAATACTATTTGCTTAGGATAATTATATATGTAAGTATGTATTTTAAAAATATATATCAAGTTTTATTAATCTTTAAAAAACTATCGTTAGTTTTATTACTCAAATCAATCACTTAATTCGTATTGGAGACTGTCCCAATTTTTCAATATGAGAAACAAGTCATGTATCTCAAAATGGTATATGTGTAAATAAAATGAACTTTGTAATAATTTATTATTGATTGTTGTACTTATTTTCCATTTTTCATCATCTTCTCATCCAACCTACCTCCATCTTCTTCCTCAATCCAAAACCATGACCCACAAACCTCCACCAGTCCACCTCCATCTTCTTCCCCAATCCTCAATCCCAACCCACGACACACAAACCTCCATCTCCATCTTCGTCCTCAAGCTTTCCTCTCATAAACCACTGAACCACCACTTTCACCATCGTAATTTCGGCGCCTTCGTTGTCGAATTAAACAAAAACCCTATGAAATAATGGAGAAATCTATGGCGTGGTTAACCCAAAAGGGTATGAATGTTATCCTCCTCCATTGAAATCGATTGTCGTGTTCAATTTCACCATTGAAATACATGCTTCTCCATTAAAGTTCTTTTGCTTTGCTAAATACATTATTTTGAGTTTGCCCCACCGGTTCACCGAATCTTAGCTCCGAATACATCCGAATCCGACTCTAGTTGCACACCTTGGCTTATGGTGGGTGTAGGGAATATTCCAAGCTAAGCATCCCACACTTGAGCCCCACTACGATCATACACTTAAACATGGTGGCGTCCAAAGGGAAGGAAGCTAGAGCCAAAGAGTCGCCAACAAGTTTTTGGAACTTGTAAACCGTTCACAGGGTGAAGGTTACACCCCTTCACGATCCATGACGCTAACTCCATAGTGGTCTGGAACCATGATTGGATATTCGGGGATGAAGGTACAAATCCAACTTATAAGAGATTAAACATGCCCTAAAATAGGCCTCTACTTTATTCATCTCGTATTCATGTGCGCTTTCTGACTAACATACAATCAATAGGTTAACCCTAAACCTGTTTATCTATGTTGGTTGATTATTAATGCACAAACAAAATCTATTATGGGTGATCACTTGAATTATAATCATATTAGCCTAAACAAGATTATTAATTATCTTATTAAGCGTGATTATAAGTACAAATTCCCTTTAAACATGCATAAAAGACGTGATCAAGAAATAACAATAATAATATCAAGCAACAATAATAATCACAATCATCATCATAATATTCAATCTTAATAGAGCATAATAACATTAGCAAGACCTTAGACATAATACTAACATGATTAATAACAAATCCTAGCATGTCACTAAACAATAAAGATTAAAGCTTCATCCCTAACATGATACTAACATGATATAAGCAAAGAATAGGAAGCATCCCATAGAAACATACATGATATTAGATAGAAATCTTAGTTATTACCCTAAACATGATACTAGGAAGCAATAAAGACATCCTAACATGATACTAGGAATTTAAATAATCAAAGCATAATTTCTATATCAAAATAATAACAATTAAATTACTTACTTGGATGCCTCATATCACTTTTTAATAACAAAATACACGCGTTAGTAACTTCAAGGAAAATAATAACTCAAACAATTAGTTTAAATAATTGAAATAGGAATTTGGGACCAAACCCTCAGAAATTATCAACCTTTCTCGTCTAGGGCGAAGACAACTTCGAACTTGACTAGGTGTATCTAGAACTAATGCATGTGGAATTTTGTATGAGGGAAGGTTTAGAAAAAGAATAGAGAGAGAATAAGCTTCTAGCTTTTAGAGAGAGAAAGAATTAGAGATTGTTGATCGTGAATGAATACAAACGGGAGATACGACCTCTATTTATAGAAAAAATAGTCCGAAAACGATAGAAAAGAATTAGAATTCGAATCGCAATAAAATTGGCTCGATCTTGTCGTAGAGCTGTCGCGCGCGACAGACTTTGTCGCAGTGTGACAGACCCTATCGCCATGCGACAAACCTGTCGTTTGGCGCTAAGACAGTTTTTTGGCGGATTTTGTTTTTTATCATATCTTTTGATCTAGAAGTCCAAATAAGTCATATAATGTGTCTTTGGAAATCTCTTGAAGTATACTTTTTAACCCAATTAGAATCATATTAAAATATTTTGTAGATTAAAAGATATAGCCTAAATAGTAGAAGGGTGTCAGTTTTGAATAGAGTTTCGTATTTCTTTCATATATTTTTCGTTATAGCTCGGAATTAATATGATAATGTATCATTGGAAAGATAATTTCAAGATATATCCAACCATATTAGATTAGGATAATGATTATGATGCACAAAAATAATATCTGAATATCTTCCATTTCGCACAGAACAAGGACTCTTAAAAAGAGAAGTTTTATTCAATTTCGAATTCTTTGATCTTATCTTTTCAAAAAAGATAATTAAGATCTTTTAGAAACTTATAGAAGCTTCTAATAAATCCTAATTAGTTTAGGAATGAGATTAAACCTTTGGACCCTCCACATGATCATTGGCCCGCCGCCAGTAGGTAAAATCTGGTTTGAGCCCAATTTAGTATTTTGGCTATAACTTCCTCATTATTCATCGGAATTAGGCTTATAATATATCGTTGAAAAGGTCTTTTCAAGCCCCATCCAACTACACTATTATTGGACCCATATCATAGACCAAAATAAACTGAAATGGACGTTTTCCATAAATACGATACGAAAAGATATATTTTCGAAAACAGAAATAAGTATTTTTATTAAAACAACCGCATCATAAGACTTTTCACACTTTTACCTTGTTCGATAATCAAATGACGTGATATATATTCACCACTGGGTTTGGTTTTTGGGGAGACACAATCAGGTGTCTACAGTGGGTAAGTCTCCCAGTAAGAGTTTTTTGCATTCGATGAGACTCGGACTTGAGACCTTCCTTAAGCGACATCAAGTTGCTTACCACTTGAGCCAACTCTTGTTGGTTTGCTTTTCTAATCCAGTCTCTCCATTTATTAGATAATTTTATGATTTAACAATTTATTGGCTAAAATGACAAATTTACCCCTTTATTTGAGATACATGATGTGTTTCTCATGTTGAGAAACTTGAATTTTCTCTAATTGTGGTTAAAGTGCCAAAAACAATACTTGCATTTGATTGTCAGCCTTATTTCAGAAAAGATATTACTTGTACTTATTATTTGTTAAATAAGATATATCAGATAAACTATTCTTATTTGTCTATATTTTTTTATAAAAAAAATATGTATTGTCGTCAAATATCGGTAATTAGAAATTATCTATTTGAAGAATTCACATTAAGACGAATCTAATAACCTAGTGATAATAATGTTATTTCAAGAAGAAATATGGATAAGAAAAAACTTGTATAGACCTAGTTGACAATAATATTATTGTGGATCCGAGGTCCATACGCGCGCAAATGACTTATATTGAGCATAATGATCTCAATGTTAATTATAGTAACCTTAATGTTAACATAAAAATCTTTATCAAAACTTGTGTGGCTTTTATATTACTGTGAAGTTGCGAACCTGAAGTACGACGTTATGTTCAACATATTTTCCGTAATTTTAACATAGTTGCGAACTTGAAGTACGGCGTTATCATTCATATTGACCAGTATTTTAAAATTTTCAATAAAAAAAAAGAAAAAAAAAACCTCTTATGACCTTTACAAAAATAAAATGATAATTAATAAAATGGCATATTGTCTCTAATATTAGTGGTCCACAATAAATTAATGTGAACCAGGTCTATTTAAGATTTTATGATCTAGTATTACCTCTATCTCAAGTTAATTTACACAATTTGATTGATCAAATATTTACTAGCACATAACTTTTATAGATAATAGTTTTAGTTATCAATTGGCAAATTTACTAAGAAGTCATATTTTAACTCTATATAATTTAAGAAATAATTCAACAAATTTTCATAATTAAATGACATCATAATCTAATATCATATCATCATATCACTTCACTAATATACAAAGTCGGTCTCAAAGACAACAACACTTGACATTCTAGTTTTTTGCCAAGTGTCGCGCTACGTAGGCGAAAAAATAGGTGTTATTGTGACATATATGATATTAAATTGGCGATTTTCGAATAGATTTTATAAGAGCAAATTGTTGTATAGAGTTTTATTATCGATATACTTCTAATATTCTATATATACAAAATTAATCATAACTTTTAATAAACATTTTATAACTCGGTTCTATTTTCATCATAAAATTCGGTTCAAAAAGTTCTTTAAATAAGATTCATTTATAATATACTAGTTTTGTGGCCCGTGCGATGCCCGGGTTGTTTATTAAATTTTGAGATAAATAGTATGCATGTAAATGAATAAAAATAATATTGGTGAAATTTTTTGATTAAATACATAAAAAATAGCAAAGTAAACATGAACTATGAGAAATTTCTAAAAAATTAGCAAAAAAAATAAATAAAGTAAAAAAATTGTACTAATACGTTTTGGGCTAGGGTTGAACATTTTTCTTGACCAGTAGCCTGTGACCACCCGATTAACTGGTCTACATACAGTAATAAAATCATACGAAGTATTATATTGTGAAGTATATTATTTTAATCAATTAGAATATATTTTAAATGAATGTTGTACGTTTTGAATTACTTCCTTCGCTCCAAATAATATTATGATATAAAAAAAATAAATACATAAAACAATTATTGAGAGTTATAATCTAATATTTTTTTGAATAAAATTATAATTCAAGTACATATATTGGTTTTTTACCGAAAATAAAACTCTCAACTAACAATTTTATTCTAAAATTCTATCCAAATTTGATTTAAAATAAAATTCTAAACTAATTTTTTTATCCTACAAAGTCTATCTAAATATATCCAATGTGGCGTGACACTTGGCGAAACATCGATGTCTCGTGACCTGGCTAAAAGTTTAACTTTATATATTAGTTATATGATTTAATTTATTTATAAAATAATAGAAATAGGCTAAAAATAAGCTTTAATTAGTGAAATAATTTTAGATAATGTAAAAAAAATAAATTAAGTTCAGTAAAAATAATTTAAGTGCAATAACAATAATTTCAAGTCGATAATAGCATAGTTATCTATTTACAAACAAGACTACAAAAAGTACACATATTCTATAAATAAGCAATAGGATATCATATGTCTAAATAAATATCCTACATTATCAAAAGGATTACATGACTGTATTAATGAACATTCAAGCCACGAAGAGAGAGCTATGTAGGATTATAAATTAGGAAAAATACACTTTGATAATCCCAAATTCTCAACTATTGTCGAGTTACTTGTAATAATCCCAACTAAAGTTTATCTTTTAATAATCCTAACTATAGCGTGTCTCCAGTAGACCCAAAAACCGACTACCTGCTAAAAAGGTAAACTATATTTTTTTTTGTTTTTATACGCCACATGTAAGCACATGATTGGCCTAATATTTAAAAAAAACTTCCAATTTTTTTTTTAAAAAAGAAATTCATCCTAGCCTCCCCACCGTGAAACCCCACCCACCCACAGCCTACCGCTTAATTGGCCGACCCCCTCACTAGCCCTCCGAAAATGGCCAGACCAAATTTGGATTGCAACCACAACCATAACTGCAACCAATTGGTGCGAATTTGGTGAGAAATTGGTTCGAATCTGGGTTTCAACCAAAGTAGCAGCAGCGGTTGCGATTGCCACTAGTGGCTGCCGCTGCTTAGGTTGCGCCATTGCGGTGGCGGCTGCTACTTTGGTTGCTCCTTTGCGGTGGTTTTCGCTACGGTAGCACCATTGTGATGGCTACTGCAGCTTTGGCCGCACCTACCAGCTCAAACGCCCACCAAACCGCAACAACAGTTCATCCCATCAACCGTAACAAGCGCACATAATGACGCAACAACATCTGAGATGAGCGATTCGGCGGTGGGTGGGTGATTTCAGGGGTCGGGGATGGGTGATAGAGGGTCGATTGGCCGTTTTCGATGGTTAAGAGAGTTGCCGGTCGGCATGGTTAGGGGGTGGGTTAGGGTTCGTTCGACGAGGTTTGGGGTTGGGGAGAGAAGATTACGTGTAGTGGGGTTACGATGGTCATGCTGGGGAATTAGCCGGCACCGGCGACGGGAGGGGGATATAGCCGGCTGGCACCGAGGGTAGAGAGGTTAGGCTGTTGGGAGTGGTGGTAGTGGGGTGGCTGGTGTGGTGTTTGTTTGTTTGTTCTTTTTTTAAAGGTTTTTTCAATTTTTTTTTTTTATTTTTTCAAAATTTTTTAGACCAACACATGTTAACACGTAGCTTGGTAACCTATAATAAAAGGTTGTTGACCACTTGTTAGAAAATTCACCCAATACTTAGGATTATTAAAAAATAAACCTTAGTTGGAATTATTAGAAGTAAATTAGCAATAATTGGGATTATTAAAGTATATTTTTCCTATAAATTATAGTTATAGCCAATTAAATAAGAGATTTGTAATTTCTTTAAGAATTAAATAATTCAAATGCCACATAATATAAGCAAAATTGGCGAATGAAATTTTAAAGTTTAAATTGATTAAATATAAAATATATTGAAAGAAATATATGGATGAGGAGGTTCAAACACTTAATCTCTTACAAGAAAAATTATTATTTAGTCATCTAAGCTAATTATTAATTGTGTTCTTACCTTGCACACAAATTAATACTATACTCCAAAAGTACTGAAGATACATACTACATACAAACATTAAATGCCCTTCAATTAGCAGTTGCACAACTACAAAAGTAGTAACTTGAGGCACCACCTAAGCTATTCACTAGTTAGTACGTATTTAAAAAATGATAAAAGTTTAATGTGTAAATTGTTCTAAAGTGGAGTAGTTAGGCCCTATTCTTTTGATTTGTTGTGGTCTGTTTTGCTATGCTAAAATCAACTCAACTCTGCTATGATGAATTGCTGACTCATGCTCTGCTATGCTTTGTCATGCTAACACTTGCTATGCTTTGCTCTACTGACAGCTGCTTTGCGTTGCTCTGGTCAGAAGCTCAAAAGAATAGGGTCTAAATATTTTGCCTCTTTATCTCTATAGTTTTTACATAGAAGGATGGAAAACTATGTTTCCTCTTTATCTCTATAGTTTATAGAAAAGGTAATAGAGCAGCACACGTGTTACTTCTGTGGGTAATTGTATACAAGCTCGTCAGAGCACCCACAATGGTGGGGAGCACCCTCCCCATAACTCTCTCTCTGCTCCATTTGAGCTACCTCACCATTGTAAGAGGTGACTCATGGGTTACCCATTTGATGGGGATGCCCTCTCTGGAAAATCACCAAATGTCTCGGCCCACGCGAAAAAGAACGTTGCGTTTCATATTTTTTTTGCCAGTTATTGTTGAAAACGGTACCGTTTTGACTGTTTAAAAAAAATGAAATTTCGGACGCGTGTCAGGGAGGACGCGGTCCACCAGATTTTCGCCAAGTGTCCACTTACTTTTGTCTTGATTTAATTGTAGCCATTGATTTTATAGCTGTTGGAGCTTATTTTTTCAAGTAATTTTTATTTCTTAAAAAACTTTCAACGGTAATAAAAAAAAATCTGCTCTGAATTTAAAAAAAAAAAAATTTACCAACGGCTTTCTTATATTTTTGCCTATAAAAAGAGACCAATATTGCCTATGTTATTCACACTTAAATTTTTTACCATCCCTCTACTAACCCACAAAAGCTAAGTTAACCAAGATATTAACCAACCATTCATTGTGAGAGAAGGATGACTACGTAATCTCAGTTTAGCGGGTTACATGGCAAATAGAAATATTGTCCGAGACAGGGAGACTCATGTGTCATTGAAAAAATACTTGGTTGAGCACGTATGGAGTCGTTTTGGTAATGAATGACGATATGAAGTAGTCGGATAATTATTTTCTTATGTAATTTTTTTTTTCATTGTTATGTTTTCCCGTGTTCTTTTCAATTCCGTCTATGAATTAAATGTGATATTGTTATTTTACGAGTAATAATAGTTAAATCTTCAATATTTTTTTTAATAAAATTTAAATTAATCATGTCATTATTACGAATACTTTGATAATTATTACAAATACGTATTACGTAAACTAAATTAATGACAAATTCAAGAACTTATAGATGTCATTAGTTCGACTAATATGTTTATTAGAAGAATAATTAAACATAAACTCCATTGGTAAGAGAGACAAAACATGGTGGGGTATTGATAAAAGTAGGAGAGAGAATGGTGGGGTTACTCACCTTTGTAGGAAAAATAAAGGGAGTGACTTAAGAGAGTGACTCAAGATAGTGGAATATGATGTGGAGGGGGAAAAGTAGGAAAGAGAAAATTGTGAGCCACCCCACCATTGTGGGTGCTCTCAATATATCGAGTTGTTTATAGATGTAAATTTTTTAATTTATTCTAATAAGTCAGGATGTATAGTCTTGAGAGAAGACAATCATATCATAACTCTTTTTTCTTTTACCTCTTTTTTTTTTTTTTTTTTTTTTTTTTTTTTTTTTTTTGAAATAAGACTATCCTAACTTCTTGTTTACATTTTCTTACAAAAATTAAATTAATAAAAAAAGTGATAAGTAAAATTAAACAAATTTATATGTTAGAAATAATGCCCTAACATACACAATCTCCATTATAACAAACCAAACAACTTTCAATCCAATAAGGGTCTCTTCTGATTTACTGAACAGAGGTGAGCTGAACTAAACTAAACAGATTGAAGCTGAACTGAACTAAGGGCCTGTTCTCAATGACTGAACTCAGCTGAACTGAACTGAATTGAACCGAACTGAGCTGAACTGAACTGAACTGAAATGAATATTTTATAAGAGAAGGAAATTAGGAGCTGAACTGAATTGAACTGAACTGAGCTGAGCTGAACTGAACTGAACTGAACTGAACTGAGCTGAACTGAACTGAACTGAATTGAAATGAATATTTTATAAGAGAAGGAAATTAGGAGCTGAACTGAACTGAACTGAACTGAACTAAACTGAACTGAATTTCAACGTAAGAGAACATGCCCTAAGCTTAACTAGATTGTTTGTGAGAGAAGGAAATTAAGAATTAAATTGAACTGAACTTTTTTTTTTTTTGGAGGAAAACTAAACTGAAATTAAATTGAAGAGAACATACCCTAAATTTTAGCTAGTTTACCACTTTTACTTGTATGACTTTATCATTAATAGTGATGGAAAACTAACCATATTAATATCTTAGAAATAGCACAACAAAATTTTCACAAAAGTTCATAATAATGTTTGCGTTTGACTATAGACATTTGCACTCAGTAGAAAAAAAAAGAGGCAATATAATCAGTAGCTAAGATTGATTGAAAGTGAAAAAGAAAAGGTAAAGAGAATATTATGATGATAACTAGTCAAGGTGGAATCAATCATGACGATACTAGTAATGAATAACAAACATATTTTTCTCAGGAGAATGTTCACACTTTGAACGGCAAACAAATGATTGAGTTTATTATGGTTAGGATTAAGATAATTGGCTTTTAAATTAGTAAAAGCAAAGCATGGATCAACTAATTATTAGTTTAAACGTACTTTCTCTAATCTTTAGATGCGCTTTTCCTTTTGTGAAAAATAATTGTTAAATTTATTGCTGTGATCTATATTGTCAAGTAGGATTTAGTTATATTTTTGTAAGTATAATTTTTCTAAAGTATGAAACTAGGATATTAAAAAAAAAAAAGAATGAATATGATGTACTCCCTTCGTTGTCGAAAGTTTGACTCACTTAGTATTTGCACGGTCTCCAATAAACATCTTTGACCATTAATAACTTCGACTATGTATAATTAAAATTTATATAAAGTTGATATTTGAAAATTTTATCATAAGGGGAATCTAATAAGATCAAAATTGTTAATTTATTTTGTTTATATAAATCATAAAATATAGTCAAAGTTATTTTATTTTGACCATATGAATAATAAGTGAGTCGAACTTTCAGAAACAGAGATAGTATTAAAGATTACGAATGATCAATGAAATCAAAACCGATTAACAAAATAAAATAGAAAAAGGAAGTAAATTTACTCCGTGTAATGAGTAGTTTGCTTTTTAAATACTGTTACTTTTGACATTATTCACCAATTTGGCTCTAAACATTGTACTCGTATTAGCTTACTACTCCGCACATATTGTTTGAAAATAATTGATACTGAATAGTTAAATTTTGTAGAGTTGGCAACAAACTAATTGACCATTAATATCTATGAAGTATAACTAAACATTAGTAAAAACCAATTAAAATAAAATACTCACATAGGTAGTATTTTGTTAAATTTGTTTTAGTACAATGGTTTTTTTTTTTTTTTTTTTTTTTTTTTTTTTTTTTTTTTTAATAGTACAATGAGATTGATGAGTAGAACATAAAAATTAAAGAGAGAAGTGGAGGAAGTAGTACGGCAGCATTTAAGAAAAGTAGTGGTATATGTGGGGTGAATATAGAGTAGGTAATAAAAATAAAAATTACAAATCTAGAGGTGGATAAAAGAATGGACCCCTCTTGGGAAACATAAAAGCAATGTACAATGTTGGGATGGAAGGAAACAACTCTGAATCTTAATACTCATTAACAAATTTGTCTTGGACCTTTAAAACACATCGTTTCATGCGAGGTTTTCTTCATAATAGGAGTACTTTCTTTTTCTTTTGTCCTATTTGTCTTGGTGATGGGAGGTAATTAATTATATTATACCCCTTTAAACTTTCATTAAGAGCTTTTTTAATGAAGAAGAAACATAAACGAAAAAGGAAGATCACTTTGTTGTTTGTTCTTGGTAAAGTTTACATTGTTTAATTATAAGAGAGGATATTATAGTGATAATTTTGTATGGGATGTAATTTGTTGGTGATCATGAGTTTAGAAATTAATAGACTATATTACTCACCCCCGTTGCTAAAGTAAATGCAACAATCTATTCGGCTTAACACTTTTGTTAATGTATATTTCGTAATTATAATTTGTCTATTTACATCACTAAGTTAAATTTTATGGTGTGTTCAAATTCAATTGAAAAAATTAAAAAGAATAACCCCACCTTTCGCATATATGTTCAATATAATCCCACCTTTGCGTATTCAAGAAATAATTCTACCTTGTACCCTTAACTTCCCAAAATGGTCCTTTTTCATTTATTGACCTATTGATTGAACTAATCACCTATTTTAAAAGGTAATCTGACACTTGTCACCTTTTAATTGGGTTTTTTATACGAAGTATAATTTTTAAAAAAAATTAAAGAATAAAAAAATCTTCTTCCTACCCCTGCCGAAGTAAATGCCTCGCCGAAGCAGCCCTTTGTCGGCCTGCCGGAGTAGTGGACCCAGCTACCCGCCGGAGTAGATTAGTAGACCCAGCTACATGTCGGCTTGTTGGATGCCGACCCCCTTTGCTTCCCCTTCTTAGGGATCCCTTTCCTCTACCCCTTTGTTTATTCCCTTTTCTTGCCTGACGCCGGCTTCACCGAATCCACTCTCTCACCACCATTTTTCACCTCCAATACCATTGCAAAGTCCACACGAAACCAACCACCAAAACCAACAACGAACCTCACCAGCGGCGCCGCTCCACCGTTCATTCAGCCCAGGCCAACAACAATCCCGACAACCACCAATTTAAGCAAAAATAGCCCCTTCGAACCACCAAAAATACCAACCACAATCCATCGATGTACTTAGTGCGAATTGGTATATGCGGTTGGTATTTACGGTGGATCGAAGAGGATGGAGTGATGGAGGTGGTTGCGATGTTGTGTGAGGCTAGGTTGTGATTTCCGGTGGTTATGCAAGGTTAGGGTGGTTTTTGGGGCGGGGGGAGGAGGGTTTTGCCGATATTGGTGGGGCAGGGGTGCCG
Source organism: Chenopodium album (assembly GCF_948465745.1). Taxonomy (NCBI): domain Eukaryota; kingdom Viridiplantae; phylum Streptophyta; class Magnoliopsida; order Caryophyllales; family Amaranthaceae; genus Chenopodium; species Chenopodium album. The sequence goes on from NC_137840.1 coordinate 11,296,593, forward strand.
ACAGCTAAGATCAAGCTATCGATGGTGGGGACAGGTGGTGTCAATGGTGGGGTGGGGCTGGGTTAGGGTGTTTGGGGATTGTTTTTCTTTTTTCTTTTTAATTTTTCCTTTGTTTTATTATTAAAAACAAAAAATTTACATGTTGAAATAGTTGTAGGTAAATGGTTGATTTTGAGAATATGGGATATAAAGGTGGGATTATTTCTGGAATACGCAGAGCTGGGATTATTTTGAGTTGATGTGCCTAAGGTAAATTTATTGTTTTCAATTTTTCCAATTTCATTTTAATCAAAATTCTTTTATGGTACCGTTGTTATTCTAGGCAATACCTTGATGGTACCAACACCTATACTACGCAATATCACGCAAAAAGAATTATTAAAAATAAAAATTAACCTAGGTATGGTGCAGGTGCAACCCTCTTAGATCATATTTCTAAGAGGCGTACGTATGCGATAGCATATTTTGGGTGTTGCTTGTAATTCAAAAACAAGGAGTTGAGTAGCAAATGGCTATGAGCGGCAAGAGGTGTCGTACAATCTTGCACACCAGAAGGTTAATTTAAAATTGTGTGTCTGGCCTTCATAAGCCAATCACCTAGGGCGGAGGTGGTTGTTGTTTCGGGGGTTTTTGTCCCTTGGGAGAGTTACAACACTGGACTGGATTCAGCAAAGGACGCCTGTACCTGCAAAGCAAACGGACCGCCGGATGGTCGGTGGTCCGCCTCCGAAGATTAAGTTAGAAAGCGTTCGATAATAAAACGTGCGAAAGTAAAGTTATCTGCTCGGATTCCAAGCTCAGGTAAAGTGCTGTTTGTTCTTTGAAAATGACAACTCTGTAGTAAGTGACGTATTGTCTCGTATTGCGTGTGTTCTCTCTTGTCATAAATGTAAGAATGTCCCTATTTATAGGGTCCTTTGGGAAAGTGTGCCCTCCCTAGGATCTGGTGACCTAGGAATTAGGTCACGCCGCAAAACGGCGCCTCAGGATTTGGGCCCTTGAAGGCCGCCATTCCAGGGGCAATGCCTGAGTGACACGTGTCACTGAGCCCAAAAGGCCTTTGGGCATCTTTTTGGGTGACATGCGGCGCCGTCTGAGTGGTCCATGCTGGATCATCAGTTTGCTTAGGACAGGAGAATGTCCGCCCTCCACGTGTCATCATCTCATAGGTCCAAATGGCGCCTTTAATGAGGACACGTGGCGCTTTATGATTGGGCCACCTGGCTGGGTAAAATACCCAAATCATTTGCCCCTCACAGGGGTCACGTGCATTGCACGTGACGCCTGTGACAGATGTCATCACATGACTGGGGGGAATTTCAAATTACATTTTGGGGGGAAAAATTAGGGTTTCCCCTTTCTATAAATAGGAAGGTTTGACTTCATTTTTGTTTTCACACCTTTGCGAATCTTGGAGAATCTCTGGTCTTTTGACTCTCAAAGACTCTTAAAGACCCTGACTTTTGTCAAGCATCCGACACTCGGCCTTTCTTACCGACTGCTTCAGCCAACCAGGCGTCTCAAATACCTTCTTCTAAGGTAACCGCATGCTTTTTTCTTTTATTTTTTTTTTCTTGTGTTTTTCGTTTATTCAAATGGTTTCCCAAACGTACACGGCACGACCTAGGTTAGCGATCAGCCGGTCATCGGGGACGGCTGAATCTAGAACTAGGAGTGCCGAATGCTCGTTCGAGAACTTTCCTTTAAGTACATAGCCAAATCCGACAGTGTCTGTGCATCTGCAGGACACGATGGCTCGAACAAAGCAAACAACAAGGAGATAGAGACCGGATGGTTCCTTTTACCATTCGGACAGTGAGACTCCAAATTCAGACGACTCCATTAGGGTGCCAGCTAGTGAGATTTCTGAGCACCCCCCAACTCCCTCTTCTGACCTTCCCCAAACTCCAACTTACTACCCTCCCTCTTCTTCAAGCGGCACCCCTAGTGATTCTATACTGCGGGAAGCCGACAGTCAGTACCAGGCCGAGCCTTCAGGACAGGCGTCGGAGTAGAGTCTAGGGGAGGACCCTGCTGGCCCTAGCCGGCAGTCCCCTAGCTCTGGGGAAAGTTCTGATGACGATTCGGCCTCGTCATCTTCTGATAGCGCCTCTGTCAAGTCAGAGGAGGTCCGAGCAAAAATAGATACTGCAAGGGAGTCCTTGTCAGTAGAAAAGGGGGAAGGCCGGGCGGAGCCGAGGGCTTCCAGGCGCTTGGAGCGCGCCCCCTATTTTCACCATGTCCCGCAGAGCAAGCGGGCCTCCATGACATCCGGTCTTGCCAATTACAGGCGCAAGATCGTAATGGAGCATGGCTTCTCCTTGTCCGTCCCCAACAAGGAGGATACTATAACCTGGCCCTCCCTGGCCAGTTATAAGGACAAAGCCTTCGGCTGCTACGAGGCAGTCCTTCAGGCTGGCTTACGCTTCCCTCTCCATCCGGCTGTGGAGAGGATACTGGATGGATACCAACTGGGTATCTGGCAACTTGTCCCGAATTCATGGATAAATATCATCGGGTACGTTGCCGCCTGTGAATTGCTGGAGGTGGATCCCAGCTTTGAGGCATTCGCCCACATGCACTATCTCAGCCGAGCGCCTGCCAAGGGCGGCGAAGGCTGGTACACCTTGACCACCTGCAAGGGGTACATGATGGCAGTCGGCAAAGAGAACAAATGGAAGGACTGGAGAACTAAGTTCTACATTGTCCATTCCCCTGAAAGCCGACTGAACCAAAGATACAATCGGTGGAACAAGGATCTGCCCTTTCTGGCTGGCAAGAGTGCCTTGCCCCCTCTCCCTAGGCGGGCCCAAGAGGAAATTTTTGACCGGGGTCTGTTTACAGTGTCCGTTCGGACAAACGAGCATGGGGAGAAAATAGTCGTCCCCCAGAGCTACATTCCCCTTTACAAGTGGCTAGAAGATGGGGTGTTCTTGGCCGTTTGTGGTCTAAGTTCTGAGATGCCGAGAGGTAGTCGGCCGTCTGTTTTTAAGTAAACTTAAAATTGTTTTCAGTGTATGCTTATAAAGCCTAACTCCCTCTTTTTGGTGCAGACAAAGCAATGGAAAAGCTCTCGGCAACGAAGAAGCCGGCTGCTGTCTCTGCAGCTAAGTATCGCACCAACGTCCTCAACAGGGCGAGTGATGAGCAAAAGGCAGCCGGTACCCCCAAGGTAGTAGTTTTATGATACTTGGTATATTTTTTCAATAGAGGTTACATTTTGCCCGCCTGCTTTTCTGACGCCTTTCTTTTTGTTCATGCAGAGCGTTTCCACCAGGCCTTCTCCCTCTAAGCAATCCCAACCCAAAATTCAAAAAACAGGGGCGGGTGATGTGAGTGCATCCGGCAAGAACCGGAAGCACATCGCTCACAGGTCCAAGAAAGGGGACGGCTCTACTCTCGAAGCTGACAGGGAGGTCAGCAAACCGGATGCCACTCAGGCATCAAAGGGTGGCTTTAAGCAACCCAACACTGCTGTCGGCTCAGCAGGAGAGAAGAGACGTCAGGGGAAGGAGAAGGAGGAGGAGGCCCAGCCGGACGGTATGGGCCGCATCTTTATTAAACTTCAATACTTAATGTTGCTTCTTGGAACTTGACTAACTTATAATTTTGCAGCCCCCCCCAGAAAGGTCGACCGTCGTCCAAATGGCCAAGGAGATGCTACGGTCGCTTGATCCTGAGGACAAGGCGTCCGTAAGAGGAGTCGACACCCTTAACTTGGATTCCATCTTGGGGAACCTCTGAGAGGTAAAAGAGTTAGCTAAATTTCCCTTAACATTTAACACATATCCGACTGGTTTTGACCATTCGGTCTTTTCTTATTTCCAGGCCATGCTGCGCGTCCAAGGGCTCAGACGGTCAATCCAGGAAAAATCAAAAGAGGTAACAACCGCTAAAGCTCGAGCCGAGTCCGCCTTAGACCGAGCTCAATTTGAAATTGCTCAGAATGAGCTTCTGACCCTTGATATGATGTATTCCCAAGCGGACGCCAACCTACAGGTGAAGAAGGACCTGGATTCGGCCCGCTCCAAAGTCAATGATCTTAAGGCCGAAGTTAAAGGCCTTAAGGAAAAACTTGAGCCTCTTTAAGCGGCCAAGAAAGAGGCCGAGAGGGCCAAGGAGCGGGTTAGCCGCCTGGAGGGGCGCCTGGCAAACCAGGAGCAGCAGCTGAAGGCCAAATTCCAGTCCCGGGCCGAGGAGGAGAAACAGGCCCTTGTCAAACAAATGATGGAAGACTACGAATCCATCATGCGGACGACATGGGAGGCGGTACAGCCGGGTGCTGATTTTGGCATATGGAAATCCAAGTTTGATCAGGCAAACGAGGATTACAATGCTGAACTCCTTCGCCGGGCTGAAGAGGAGGATGCGGATGGTGAAGAGGCCGACTCCTCTTCAGGCTCCTCCGGGGATGAAGACGGGGAAGAGGATGGTGATGACAATGAAGAGAAGCCGACAATTGATGATGCGGCTGCCAATGCTGACAATCCCTCTGCCCCTTAAAGCTTTTTATTAGTTATTTCTGCGGCCGAATGGCCATTCATTTCATCTTCCGGCCTGCGTGCCGAGTATCCATGTATCTTTACCGACCGAGGGGTCGGGTGATTTGACAATTCCTCTGGCTTTGCCAGCTAACTATCTTACCCAATTGTCTGATGGCGATTGGGCCTTTTAATTTAAAATCATTCGGCCATTTGGCTGAAGTTATTCATATTGTTGTTCTTTAAATCTTTTCATTGCATGTTTTTTGGCTAAGTATTATAACCTGTATAGCATGCGAATGTTCTTGCCCCTGGACGGATGTCGAGTGGTTTCGGTTGAGTGGATTGATTGACTTAGAAATTATTGATACTTAGAAGATTATACATGGTTTCTAAGTCAATCAATCACTATGGTGATTGCCCCAAACCACGCGATAGACGGCCATCAGGAGCGAATGAATAATTATTTTCATTCAGCCATTGGCTCAAGCGAAATACAATATTTTTGACTTAGCAAATTTTGCTAAAAAGAAATCCCTCGCCTGTTTTGTTCCAAGAACTAAAAGCAGGCGCATTCGGCCTTAGGCCTTGACGAGGTAAGGTGCTAAGTTTTAACTTAGTCTTAATTTTACTTTAGAATAATCCGCCTGTCTTGCCCCAAAAGCAAAGAACAGGCGCATTCGACCCACAAGTCTCTTTTTAATCTGCTAAGTATTTTAGCTTGTTTTCTTGATAAGTTATAGTTCTCCTGTCCCGCATTTGGGCAAAAACAGGCTATCTGGCCAAGGGCCTCATTAGTTGTCTTGTAAATCAGTAAGAATTTTCCGCCTGTCTTGCATTAGAGCAAAAACAGGCGCATCCGGCCTAATGCCTCAATAGCCTCTACTTATGAAATAGTGACCCTTTTCCGACTGTGCTAGAACAGTTAGAAAATTTCTGGCCTTTTAGATTTCACTTTCGATTAAATCAAACGACTGCGAATTGCCTTAGCATTTGGTAGGGCCGCTTAGTGTATTTGTAGAGCAATGTGCCACCCAAATGGGAGATGCTTATCCTCGACGAATTCGCCCGAATGGACGTCGTCGGTTATCTGACTCATGTTGGAGCAGACAGTCATACTCATGTTGGAGCAGACTGTGACCATTCGGCCTCTATGTGACTATGTGTTTTTCCTAATATCCGGCCATTGGCCTCAAAATGATCTTATCTGGCCTTAGGCCTTCTAAAGAGTTAAGCAAATATTAGTTAAGTGTTGGCGTAAATTTAAAGAATTTTGTAGAAACGACTGCTTTAAAGCAGTCAGCTTCTTTAGAGGGATTGGGACGTCTGCTGTTGGGACAGACGCCATCCAAATGCATTGGCCGTCTGTATTTTGTACAGGCGCCACTAATAATAAGAAAAGACAAGCTGGAAATGAAGGCATATTCTCATTAAACAAATTTTTAAATGACAAAATTTGAGGTATTTACATTCGTACTTAGAAGTAGTACTTTTTCAAGTTATCTACATTCCAAGTCCTAGGCAGCTTCCTGCCGTCTGGTTCTTCTAGGCGGTAGGTGCCGTCTCTTACTTCCTCATATATTCGGTAAGGGCATTCCCAATTTGGGGTTAACTTTCCTTGCTCATTCGCCCTACCGACTGCCTCCATTTTCCGTAGCACAAAGTCCCCCACTTTGAGAGGACGCTTGTGTACTCTCTTGTTGTAAGCTCGCGTCATTCTCAGACGGTAAATCTCATTGCGCAAGGCAGCATTGCCCATGCGCTCTGGAAGCGAGTCTAATGCCAGCCGCATGGCCTCCCAGTTAGCTTCCTCGTCATATAACATGACTCGAATAGTCGGCTCATAGTGTTCAATGGGCAAGACAACTTCTGCACCATACACCATGAGGAACGGGGTTTCTCCAGTTGCCCCTTTAGCAGTCATTCTGATGGACCAGAGGACGTGTGGTAATTCATCCGCCCAAAGACCACCAGCCCGTTCAATTTTCTTTTTAATCCCGTCTGAGATTAACTTGTTGAAGGCTTCAATCTGGCCGTTTACTTGGGGCCGGCCGACTGATGCAAAGAGGCTTGAGACCCCTTTCTCTCCTAGCCAAGTCTTGAGTTGAGGCGTCTCAAATTGAGGACCATTGTCAAAAACCATAGACATGGGCACCCCAAAGCGAGTGATAATGTTCCTCCAGATGAAGGAAATAACGTCTTTTGTCTTGATGTTTTTGACCACCTCCGCCTCTACCCACTTGTTAAAGTAATCCACAGCTACCAATATGTAGCGCTTGCCGCCTGGGGCCGTGGTGTAAGGCCCAAGTATGTCCATGCCCCATTTGGCAAAGGGAATTGGGCTGTGGATGGCCGTCAGGTCTGTGGCCGGACGATGGATGAGCTTGCCAAACTTTTGACACTTGTCACATTTTTTGACCATTTCCATAGCGTTCGACTCCAGAGTTGGCCAGAAATAGAACCGCCTGGCCTTGGCAGCTAAAGACCTGCAGCCTATATGGGAGGCGCAGAAACCCGCATGCAAATCTTCGAGGAACTCTCTACCCTTTTCCGGAGTAACACACTTCAATAGGGGTTTCAAGAAATCAGCTTTGAAGAGTTCTCCTTGTCTCAGCTCGAAGTTTGCCACTTTCTTTTTTAGAGCAGCCGCCTCCTGGGGTGAATCAGGTAGCGTGCCGTCTGCAAGATAAGCCCGGATGTTGTCCATCCTGGTAGAGCTTCGGTCAAGAATTCCAATGGGGTCTTCATTAGATATACTTCTCTTTTCCATGACCTCCCAGAAGACCGACCGAGGCGTTTCACAAGAGGCGGATGATGCTAGTTTTGACAGAGCATCCGCCTGATTATTTGAAGACCTGGGCACTTGAGTTAGATGGAATTCTTCAAGTGTCCCAACTTCACTCTTGACCGCCTGCAAATATTTTATCATGGCCGGATGAGTGGCCTCGTACGTTCCATTAACCTGGAGTACGACCAGTTGAGAATCAGAGCAAGCGGCTATCTTCTTTGCCCCTGCCGCCTTGCAGTACCGAATGCCGGCCGGCAGAGCCTCATACTCGGCCTCATTGTTAGAGACCTGGAACTTGAACCGTAGTGCGTATTTGTACTTATCTCCCTCAGGATATTGACAGATAATTCCTGCACCACAGCCGTTCACAGTGGAGCTCCCGTCCACATACACTTTCCAAACCTGGTCTGTATTGTCCGGTACAACCGGTCTTGTCATTTCGACAATAAATTCGGCGAATGATTGCCCCTTTATTGCTTTCCTTGGTTCGTAAGTGATTTCTAATCCTTGCATTTCAATATCCCATTTAAGCATTCGTCCAGAAGACTCCAAGGTTGTGAGTGGCCGTTTGATCGGTTGGTCAGTATAGACTTCTACCGCATGCGCCAAGAAGTAGGGTTTTAGCTTCTTGATGGCCATGTAAAGGGCAAGGCCGAATTTCTCAACCATGGGGTACCGAAGCTCCGCGTTTCTCAGAACATGGCTAATGAAATACATCGGGAGCTGGATGCCGTCTCTTTCAGCTAAGAGAACTGCACTGAGGGCATGTTCAGAGACGGCTAAGTACATGAAGAGCTTCTCTTTGGGAAAAGGGCTGACAAGCCTTGGCAAAGAGTGCAAATGAGTTTTCAGCTTTTGAAAGGCCGCCTCTGCATCATCCCCCCATTCAAAGTTGGTCTTCTTTTTGATTGCCTAGAAGAAGTAGAGACACTTGTCTCCTGACTGACTGAGGAATCTCCCCAAGGCCGCCAGACAACCTGTTAGTTTTTGCACTTCCTTCACAGTACGGGGCAACTGCATGTCGATTACTGCCTGTATTTTCTCAGGGTTGGCCTCTATTCCCCTTTGGTCAATAAAAAATCCGAGAAACTTCCCAGACTCAACACCAAAGACACACCTTTTTGGGTTTAGCATGACCT